>NW_010972603.1:681977-682238 GCF_000737465.1 Haliaeetus leucocephalus
GATAGGATTGCTAGGATAGTCACCACCACGGATCCAGCGGCGTCCCGTCAGTCCTCAATCTTCAATTCCTTTGTGATGAAGAAGGCCACCACAGCTTGTTTCTACAGGTTTTTATAGGTCATATGTCGAAGATGTCATGCGCTGCAGGTTTAGTCTATGACATGACCTTCGCATGATGAACACCAGATCAGCTCCAGCCCGTTTCCTCCCCTGGATGCCTCAATGGCCTGGTAATAGTCCTTATGGACAGAGGAGTGTCCT
>NW_010972603.1:682362-683335 GCF_000737465.1 Haliaeetus leucocephalus
GAATTGACCTCCGAACCTCTGAAACTCTGCAGTGTTTTGAACACCGGCCTCTGGGCTGGACTACTCCCATTAAGCCAAGACACTCAACAGAAAGACATACATAGATCATGGGATTCAGTGAAAAATGACTGAAGATTTCTGACCCTCTGCCCTTTAGCTGGGTGATCCCCAGGCGTTGGATTTCTGGGATTTGGCACACAGTGCCATTGCTATTTACTAAAGATTTTGTTACCAGACTGCAAGATTTTCCCTAGAACAGGAACCAGTGTCTCTGTTACTCTTCATCAGGCTACACTGTCAGATGTTTCTACTTCCCTTGCACTGCCACCTCCTTCCACACCAAGAGAGTCTCTGCAGAGAATGCATTTAGTCAGCCTCACCTTGCTCTGCTTCCTTCCAATGTCAAAGTTTCATCAGCTTTCATGTGTATTGGCCAAACATTAACTCAGTTTTCAAAGTTATGTTTGAGAGAATTATATTTAGCTTAAGCAGAATGAAACATTTATTGGTATATGAGAAAGCAGAGAGAAAAGACATAAGTCAAAAGGGTTATAAATTCCTACCATCCCTAAATGAGTAGTGTGAAAAGAAAGAATTTCCAGACTGACATTAACCCTGAATTAACAGAAGCTCACCTTAAAGATTTTATCTAGAAATATGCTGTGTTCTCTTCTGGATTCAATGACAAGAGGCTCTCCAACCTATATATTGATTTAGTACATGCACATCTCGAGAGAAATCATCTGAAACACATCCTGTTTAGTGTCTCAAGAAAAAAATCATCTCTGCATGGAAACTTACTGGCAATTTGATGCTGAAGTCCATGCTAATGTAGTTACATTATGCCATTAACAAAGTTCACATCTTGTCATATACAAAATCTAGCCACATTTTAAAATATGATCATGTTTTCCTGTACAAATGCATGAAGTGAAGCAATAATGTTTTGTCTCCCAAATACCCAAGGTTACAC
>NW_010972603.1:683698-684100 GCF_000737465.1 Haliaeetus leucocephalus
ACCACGCACACCGGAACACCAGAACAATACACCTTATATCAAAACTTATTCATGCATATTCATTAGGTTTCCGGGAAATCATTAGCATATGTAAATGTCCTTTACGCAGGCGCAGTGAAGGTCTCTGGTGGTCTTCAGGAGTCCTCTGGTGGTCTTTCATAGTCTTCCTCACTCGTCCGCTTTTTGACCTCTCAGGTGTTTCCAAGCAGCAAACTGGTGTCCATAACGGTTTCCTCAGTTTCTAAAACAAACACTACAAGACTACCAATCTTTGTCAAAGCTTCTGTGGTTAAATGATTTTAAACAATACTTAAATTCTTATGGTTACACATTATACATTTTCTAAGTTCCTAAGTTCCCATGGCTACATTTCAAACTTAACACTCCCATACCTATGCTTCA
>NW_010972603.1:684364-684588 GCF_000737465.1 Haliaeetus leucocephalus
TCTTTATGGTGGTCGTCTGGTGGTCGCAGAGATGAACATAGATGACTCCTCTTCATCACCGCTAGTAACCTTTTCCCTTGCGCAGGCTCAGTGATTTCTTGGTATTCCCCCAAGCCGCAAGACCAGTCTTAGCTGGCTCTTGGGGCCTGCTCCTGCTTCTTATCAAGGACTGTCTTTACCTCATTGGCTGGTTCTTGGGACCAGCTCTTCTTATCAAGGACTGT
>NW_010972603.1:684841-763815 GCF_000737465.1 Haliaeetus leucocephalus
CCTCCCTGCCATGAGCAGGGTATCTTCAACTAGATCAGGTTGCTCAAAGCCCCGTCCGACCTGACCTTGAATATTTCTAGCAATGGGGCATCTACAAACTCTGGGCAGCCTGTTCGAGTGTTTCACCACCCTCATTGTAAAAAATTTCTTCCTTATAGCTAGTCTAAATCTCCCCTCTTTTAGTTTAAAGCCGTTACCCCTTGCCATATTGCAACAGGCCCTGCTAAAGAGTTTGTCCCCATCTTTCTTATAAGCCCCCTTTAAGTACTGAAAGACCCTGAACACTCAGTAATGTGCAGAGCAAAGCTGTGCAGTATGCTTCACTCTCAACATCCAGGCAGCTCTGCTAGCTCCTGGGGAGAAGGGGTGTCTCCCTCTATAATCCTACCCTGCTTCTGTGTTTTATCACCCAGCAAGTGCTAGAAGGAGTTTTGACAGGAGTACTAACAGTCCTTTTTACATGAAGCTTATGAATCTTTTTCTCCCCACTGAAATCACATTGACTAGTGATAAAACAGGTATAATCCAGCCATCAATTTTCACATTCACTCTCTCCCTCTCTCCAGGCAAGGCTATGCATTTCTGTTGGTATATGCCTTTGATGTTATGATTTCATTTTTCATCACCCTTAGTAGCTTTGACTAATTCAGTTAAGGACGATTGTCCCAGGAAAAAGAAATACTGTTACATAAAATGTTATGGTTTCTCCCTGAACAAAGCTAATAAATCCACACTTCTGTTCAATAGAAGTCTAGGTCTTTAAACAGACTAAATCCAAATTCACCCCATAGATCTATTTTCAGATGAAGAGTTCAGGTTTGAAATGAAATTTGAACTGCAGTGAAATTATAGGAATATTACATTCAGCTCAAGTCAGCTAATGCTGTTCACTTCTGTTTGCTTGTGAGTTGCTGGCTTTACCTTTGTTGTCCACTGGCTTTCTCTCTGATAGTGTAAAAAGAGATAAAAAACTGAACAGCCAATGGAAAATTAATTTATGGAAAAATCCTGTAAAATCTCAATTGGTATTTTATGCCTTAATCTCAAGAAGTATTGCTTGTCACTTTCACCAGTAGTATATTGAAGTTAGGACTTTGAATTATAAAAAGTCATCCTATTGCTCATTTTATCACAGCTAAACATAGCCATAGAAAGGAAAAGAGAACCTATGTTACCGAAAAACTCGGAATAAAGAACTTATCAACACCAATTTAGTGTAGATAAGCAGACACTTCTTTATTAACGGCCGGGTGCGCGGGCAAGTCCTCTCACGAACCATGCACACCTGAACACCAAAATCATACACCTTATATTAAACTTATTCATACATATTCATTAGATTTCCGAATAATGTTATACATATTCATTAGATTTCTGGGAAGTTATTAGCATATGTAAATGTCCTTTACGCAGGCCCATTGAAGGTCTCTGGTGGTCTTCTAGAGTCCTCTGGTGGTCTTTCATAGTCTTCCTCACTTGTCCGCTTCTTGACCTTCTTTAGGTGATTCTGCGCAGTTTGGCCCTTGGCAGGTAACTAACTGTTTCTTGGCAGATAACTACAAGTTGCTTCATTTGACTCTTCTCAGTTCACATTAATTTGAAATTCTGACATCTTATGCATTCTTCTAGGTTATAATATACTCCTACAAAGAAACACTATATCCAAATTATCTTAAATCTTAAGCTTGTTATTTAAGTTCTGAATGTTCCTACTAGATGATTTCAACCAATTCCTCCGGCCCTGTTACAGGGCTATACAGAGGATTTCACAGCAGCTGTTGGTTGTTGGTTAAATGTGTAAAATACAATAGATATATAATTTTTGCTAAAATATTTCTTTTAAATCTATATTCCTATTGAAATTGAATATGATTAATTCTAACTAATAACAAATCAATAACAAATCAGTAACAACATGATCAGTATTTCAACTTGCAAGGTTATAGCAAATAAGGAAAAAAAAATGTCATTTTTAAAAGTGCTGTAGGAAGCCTACAGAAAGGATTATATAACAACAGCCATCCACTATATTCCAGGGAAAAAAGCTCAGGATATCATAATATCCTTGACATCGAGTTTTAACCAAGGTACAAAATGGAATGATGGAATTGGAAAGTATTAGTGGTTTACTTTAAATGTAAACCATAAATTCATCTTGAATTTACAAAGCAAAAATTAACTGCAGCACTCAAAATCATTAGTTTACAGACAGTGCTTGATTTCATCTGGCTTGATGATAGCATCTGATATCAGTATCAGCGACAGGGTAGTGGCTGTGGTGTAAAGCAGTTGTGACATAGCCTTTCTTGGATCTACGTTTCCTCAGGGTACAAGCTCCAGAACAGGGTAGCACTGGTTGAAAATGATGCATTGCCTGGGCTGAATCCAGTGCTTTTCTATGGGCAGGTTCTGGAGCCTAACTTTCAGGACAAAGCTGCTCTTATCTAGAAAAAATCTCTTAAACTGAGTACTGCTCTTACTGGGTGAATGCCAGGGAAGTAGATGAAACCTATAAATACAGCCACGGTAGAGCACATCCAGGCTCCTAAACATCAGGGATGACATACAATTCATATACGATCTGTCTACTGTAATAACTTCTAATTAGGTATTTTATCTTTTTTCACTGTTAGGTTTCATAAATTTCTGCATCGTATCAGGGCTGGGAAAATTCAGATATGGTCTGCCAAATTTCTTCTGGATCAGCCCGCTGCATTAAATTAGCAAGCTTTCATAAGAATATACTAAAATTACTTTTTTGCTAATACATTTTTGAAGTCTTGCTGCATCAGTAGCTTTCATATCTAATGCTAATGAGAGATGATGAATAATTGCTAATACAACTGCCAATTGAAGTCATCTTGGCAATTTGATTGTTAAAATTAACATTAATATAGTGTGATGAAATATTGCTAGTATAACATAAAGGTTTTCCTATCAGAAATGCATGCTACTGTTAGTCCCTTCCAGTGTTACAGCTAAAACATAGCTAGAATGAGGTTTCCATACTCCTTTACTCCCACTTCTGCAAAGCCAAATTCTGACAAGATCCACATAGTGTGCAGTATGGTCCAATTTTATTCAGTGATGGAGTAAAACTGGAACTGGGGCAGAGCTTGGTTGTTTATTTACACACAATAACATTCTGCATTCTACATTTCTTGACTCTAAATCAAACGTATTTCTTACTTGGTATTTTTCCCAGATATCTGAGTGAACATATTGTTACCTATAGCATCATGGCTACTGTTCTGCTGTCTACAGGAGGGATTAAATAGAATTTTGATTCTCACATCCCGAAGACTTCTGGAGATCAGGGAGGATGTACACTCAGTTTTACCCTATGGAACTAATGGCTCAGTGTTCAGACTCTTGTGCAATCTGGGGCAATATGTGTACAATCATGTTACAGTTTTGTCTTTATTTTTCCAAAACATTAAATCTATAGTGTATATAATGGACAGTATTTAAAGTATTTAATCCTGGTTGTTTCACATAAAGCTAAAAAATATAGATACTTTCAATCTTTTATCCTGAGAGATTTTAACAGGAAAAGGGTCTCATGGTGGCGGTGATTAAAATAAAAAGCTGCTGATTCATTGTTTATGATAGGCTTTGTATAACAAACACAAATACATGCCTTTATTTTTTTTAATTAATTGATTAGATATTAGCTACAGGGCATTTTATTTCTCTGTTTATTTTCAGTGAAAACCAAGAACAAGTTTTTCACAGCATGACAATCATTCTGCCACACTTACTGCTGGGAAAAAAGTGTTTAACACCCTTCTGGCTTTCCTTCTGAAAACAGAATTCTTTTCTTTAGCTCATGGAATTAAAGAATACCCATTAGCCAAGGAGGTGGTCCAAGGTCAGGCAAAAGTACGTTCCTCCATCTTTCCTTTTCATGAGCTATCAGCAGGAGAAATATTCCCATTCTTCCTCTGTTTTCAGGTTTGAGACTCTAGACCTATTTGTATTTTATATTTCCCTTTGTGAAGTTTGTACTTTCATAACTTGCTAAAGTGAGGCTATTGGAGAAAGCAGTCCGTTACACAACAGTTACAGCACAAGAACTAACAGTGTGAACTCCACATCTTGCTGTGCCAAGACAATAATGAGAACTCACTAATAAGTGGGAGACAATGTATTTGCCTCCTTGTCTTTATCTGTGGGACAAATTGAGGAATCAATCACTGGAAAGCCTTGAATAATATTTTTGTATATTGTTTATAAGTCGTGTTTCTGTAGAGAGTGCAGTTGCCTTCAAATTTTTTGAAGGTCAATAATTTCCTGCATTAAGTGAAAATTATTTGATTTCAAGTATTTCAAAATCAGATATTTTCAGAAATAATTCCCATTTTGTGGCAGTTAGTACTTGCACTTGGGTCTTCTCCCATGATCTTTTGCATGTCTGCTGAGTGCCCTGAATGAGGCTTTTATCTGCACCATTACCACTATTGTATATTTTCATTTTACTCCTGGGACCGGGTGTTACCCAGTAAGCACTAAGTGCCAAGGAGTACATCAGAGTGTCTGTCAGCCACTCAGGATTAGGTGACACAAGCTTCAGTGGGATGTAACAACCAAGTTCCAGCTGGACTCTTGAAGCAGCTTTCCAGAAAAGCTGACTGTCAACATTACATACTGAACAGACAGTCCTTAAACTCAATTGGTTCTGCTGTGGAAGTCTTTGTGCTCTTGCACTTAAGGTTTTAAAAATAAACATTGCCATCCCTGTTGTGTCATTGCCTATGTTTTTCATACAAATGTTGCAGGTTTTAAGCAGAAATAATCTTTAGTTGATCTGTTGAACTGTTTTTCTGTACTTCTGTGACAATTCCCAGTTCTAGGGCTGAGAGGTCAGGGTGGTTTGAGGAGTGATACATTTTTGCTTGAGATGTGACAAACATAGTAAGTAGCTGAATGCTAATTCAGGCTATCATCTTTAATTAGGCCATCAAGACTGGAATGAACAGTCTTCACTCTAGAAATGAGCACTCATGATCAAAGAAGAGCTACCTCATTTAAATAATTTAAATGGAGATCAATTTTAATCAAAGTTGATATTGAGTATTGCATATGAAAATGATTACTTTTTTTCTTTAAATTTTGATGTTACCATGTAAATGAGCAATTCCCTTTCTCAGAGTTATGTGGCATCTGGCTGGCAATATTCCTGTAGTGTTGAAAATTTGAATGAATATCTACTTAAAGCTGGCTGCATGACTAACACCTTCGATGCAGCTGAGAAGTCAGAAATCTGTCTTTCTGCTTTTCCAGGTATGTATTCTATTAGTTTTAAATATCTTCTGATTCCAAATTATTTTGATGCTTTCTAACTTACTGAGCATAACAATTTATATCTTTAGAGAAGTTAGAGAAGGAAAAGTTGGTCAAATTATTTGCTTCAAAGAGGAAAGATATGCGTAAGGATGAAATATAATAGTTTAGTGTAATTTTTATTAAGTTTCTGTGAGGAAAAAGTGTTTAATCACAGAAGTGTTACTATGCAAACCCAGAACAGCTCATGGATATATTTACATAGACTCTTCCAGAGATATGCATTCATATGCAGACATTTACATACCACAAGCACACCTGAGATCAGAAAATGAATGCAAAACTCTTTATCAGGTTTACAATGCAATAAAAATGAAGAAAGACTCAGAAACACATGCAATCTTTTTACTGGGGTCACTGATAATACTAGCTCACCAAAGCCATGGAAAGTTTTCTGATATATAGACTCACACCAGTTCATACATGTAGGATTAAAGTTGTAAACTTCTGGGTGTCACAGTGTCTTTCTGTTCTGTTTGTGCATCAGTGGATCCTAATCCATAAACACCACTTCTTACTGTGGCAACAGAAAAGAAGAAACCTGATCTTACCTGTTCAGTTTGTTGTGGACCACTGCACTGTCTCCTGGTAGAACTGAGTTCCAAAAGACATTGCTGACACCTTCTTTTATTGCTTTTTTTAACCTTCATGTTGCGCTCTAGTTCACTTTCTGGAAACGTAATACCCCCAAATGGTTGAAAATTTCTGAAATCTACTGAATTATTTTCTCCAGTATGTAATAGTTATGAATATTCAGGCAAGAATTCAAGTTCACCTCAGTACAGAGCCTGGAAACAAAGGAAAAATACTATAGCTAATGAAGTCGAAGTCAAAGTCAAAGGTGGTGTATCATCCATTCTTTTCTGCTTCATTTATCCACAGAAGAGTGGCTTTCATGAAAGGAGACAGATCTTTGCATGTCTCAGCTTTTTTTTCTCAGTTTTATCATTTTCAAAACTTGAAAGTTTCTTTGTGAACAAAGATTCTTTCATTTGACCACTGTTACCATTTCATCATAAGATTTTGGTGATGTCAAGCATCCTATAAAAATGAGTGAGTTTGTACCCTTTCAGCCAATTATTGCTGCTCCTAAGGAGACTGACACATCTGTACTAAACAGTAGTAGGTTCTCCTCAACTCAATGTTAAATACCTTGTTGGCTTGTCTCTCCCATGTCTTGCTAACACATGGAGCCAAGGATGAACTGAAATAATTGTTGCTAATGAATCTTAAGAGATGTGAGCTTGCAGCATGGAGGCCCGAATGCTGATTTACTAGGAGTGGAACCTGAGAAATAGTCTGGTATAGCCTTCGTGTTCCTAAAGTTTCAGTGCAGGAAAAACAAGCTGTCTTTTCACTTTAGAAAAATGATTTATCCAGAAGAGGACTTAGCACAAGGGTTTTTTTATATATGTAATTTACGTTGGGAAAATCTCACAATGCTTATCATGTAAAACATATTCATTGTGACCATAACGCTCTTCTTATTGTATACAGAATATTCTTGCTTGTAGTGTCTTAACCCTGATGGAGTTTTGCTAGCAAGAAATTATTTCAACAGTTCCTCATGTCTAAATCATTGCTTAGTAAAGCTTCAAACAACAAAGCTGTTTTGTAATAACCGGTTGCTCAAAGGCCATCCAGCAAAGTAAAGCAGCCATATTTACCACATAACTCTATATTCAGTAGCAAACACAAAAACTTGTCTATCAGTCCTGAAAATTAAGAAGTGCCACCATGCTTCAGACAGTAACAGTGGACAGCAGAACTAATTTAACTTGAGTGTAATACTCAGAGATTATAATTTCATGTTAATCTAAAATGTTGCCCTCACTGAGAAGAATAAATGATTGTCCATGACTGAAGATTGCTGAGTTTTGTCTTAGCTTTATATAGGAAAACTATCACAATACTGGTAACATTTCAAAATAAGTCCTGAGATGAGTTATTAAAAGTAAGGAATGCCCTCCTTCAAATGTGGACACAAGTATGCAAGGTCCTTCCAAAACCCCACATTTTTCAAGATGCAGTAAAAAATGCCTTTATAAAATGAAGCCAGAAGGAAAATAAAAATGAAAAAAAAGAACACAACGTTAAAGCTAAGCAAAGCATGCCTTTTCTTATTTGATCAAGACACTGGGGGCTTTTTCAGGGCTGAACAGAGGTCCCCCATCTAATTTTCACACAGAGACTAAAGACCAAAAAGGAAGTCACCAATTTGCTTTCTAACCCCCTACATTTTGAGACTTAATAAGGACATTTTCTGCTACTTGTGGTAGCCATGTGCCCTCACACACATTCTTGGTGTATTTAGAAGCACAGTAGGAATGTTCACACATCTGACAAGGTACAAAGAATCAATTCACAGCAAAAGGAAACATCAAATATTGGCCCTTAAACACCACAGCAGTAGATACCTTGGAAATACCTCAGATAAATTAGAAAGACCTAATGCTTAAAACAGAGGATGGAAAGAATGCAACTTCAGACTTAATGAGCTTTTGATTCGGACTGGTACCTGAGTAAATTTTATGCATGTATCAGACTGAGACTAAAAAATATACTTATATGGCTCCTTTACTGAAGTATTTGTGTATTTGAAAAGAGCTGATCAAAAATTATCAACCAGAAAGTTTACCTAATAAATCGTAGATTTTTTAGAGAAATGTTAATGTGAAGGGGCTTTATTCCAGAATTTTGAAAATTCCTGGGTTTATTTTCCTTTTTTCTCCCTTATGTTTTGCTGTCTACAACATAAAAATGTCTATATCTTCCTTCAGTTCTGTATTTCGTAATTTTTTGCCTCTATATGTTCTTAGTTCTTCCTCTGTACTTTGAAATCATAGCAAAATCATTCCATAAAATTAGAACTTCTATAAAGTCTTCGAAAGCTTATGAAAAAGGCTTGTGGATGCTTTCTCACTGTAATTCTGTTGATGTACCATGATACTTTCCTGTAGTACAGGCCAAAAATCAAGTCACTAAGGTGTTTAGTGATTTGAAATTAATGACCTTTAATAAGTTAAATGCATCCTGACAAAAAAGGACCAGTACAATTCTCTGTAAAGCTGACATTAAATTTTTGCTATGATACTAAAGCTGAATTTCTCTCTAACCTTGCTACAAAATTGATTGTTTGTAAAAGAAAATGGTCTGTTTAGTGTACTTTCTCTAAAGCCTGGAAATGTGCTTTCTCTTTTCTAGGAGCACTTCAGGAATATAATATATAGAGCTGCACTGGGGAGCAACCAGCAAAAGTTTATACAGAAGACTTATCCTTTTATGTGATCCCACTAAAAGCATGGAATATGACTCATGAAATATCCCTGAAATTGTCTGGGTATGAGTAAAATATCATTTCACTGCAGGATAAAGTGTTCCATTTAAAGTGCAAGTGCAGGCTCTAGGGTAATATTGACAAAGTGGAGTTAAATTATGAACTATTACCTCTCTCTAGAGGACTGGAAAGATATACCAGTAATCCTAAGAACAGTACCTGTTTCCCTTCATGGTGGAAATAGTGCATACCAAAGAATTCATTATTTTTACGTAACAAGTTCCATAAATGCATTTTATAAAAACTAAACCATAAAATACTGGGAATAACAGTGCAGAACTGAGAAACACACTGGTTTCCCACACGTCTTTTCTTGCGCTGTGGAGAGCATAAAATGGACACAATTCTTCACTGGGAATGCCCTCTCTCTGGTGGGGCTCTCCAACTGACTGAGAGCTGGAGTAACCTGAGCCAGCCTTCAGCCTCCAGCTTAGAAGGACTACCTGCATGAAGAGTGGGGGACATCTGTGGTTGCAGTGCCCTCATCTGTGTTACTTTCCTCTTTCCAGAGTAGACAGTAGCTGAAGTGCCCTTGTTTTTGAGGTAAGAAATCTCAGAACAAGGAAGCACAATGACTGAATGAATGCCAGAGTATTCTTCACTAGAAAGAGAGAATCAGCTGTAATATTTTGAAAAATATGTTGCATTTAAAAGTTATGGCCTAATGGTAAACCAGTATAGGGGTCCCCTCAATTCTTCTTAATTTATCTTGAGAGTAACCTAGCTTCCTCATGCAGGCACCCAGCCTTTTCTACAGAAAGACCCATTGACCATTGGCTGAATTAAGCCTACGTGCAGATAAAGATCTAAGTGTGAATATCTGTTGGATTCAGCTTTCTGACTACATAAAAAAGGGCCCTTTTTTTTGAAATTTAACTGACAACATAAAAGTAAGTGAAAATTATCAGCACTGGGTAAAGAACAGAGATACTTGATGAAAGATGAACCAGGAGTGATAAGTTGGTTAAAAATACATGATAAATACATCTGTGTAAACAAAGGTGTACATCTTACCGTTCCTCGGATCTCATTATAGCCAAACATGGCTCTGATTTTTTGCTTTGCATTTCTGATAATACAAATTGATGATTTGTATCTCTTATATACAGAAGCGGTCTCATAATAGTCTGCTGCTTGGGGGCAGTCTTTTAGAGGAACACATGACAGGTGTTTATCCCTCACCGATTACCTCTAAATTCCTGTGGTCATCTGCCACTTTTCAGTATTGCTGGTTTTAATTATATGCATTGGAACTGATATTTCCTTTGAAAACCTTGTGGAGATTGGTGCTGAATGAACTCCACAGTGGGATTTAGAGTCTGCACATGTGGCTTTGTACCTTTCTTCAGTACTGGATCCCTCTGTGTGTGTTGGACAGCTGCTAGACTTTGATTTTCTGTTCTCAAGGTATCATGAGTATTAACACATAGTAATTTTAAGATAGATGCACCATCCATTCTAATCAAAGCATTCAGCCTGTCACTTCCATTAGCCTGAACCTGGCAGTAAGCTCAGATGGACAAACAGACCTTGTTACCCTGAGTGGTATAAGTTGCCTTCTGCCTATCACAGGGTGAACCTGCGTCCAGGTGGTCTTTGTGGAGTGGGTGATACACTCTAAATTCAAACTCCAGCTTACCTCAAGGCAACTTGGTCATGTGATCATGCCTTTAGACAGAACTTTCAAATTTATTTTTACTTTTATTTCATCTTTTCTTTTGTCCTCTGAAATTTATTGACCTGGGGCAATTTATTATCTATGCTTTTTAATGTAAATTAAACTTTCTGTAATAAATAGTTCTGCAGTGTTTTTAGTTATAATAATGCGATGAAGAACAGACAAGCTGAAAGCTAATTCTCTAGTAAAACCACCTTTTTACCATCTCTATATCTGACTAAATTAATAGGCTTCTAAGACCTACCTTACCTAGTATGAAGACTTTTTATTCTTTAGGCCATTCTCCTGTAAAGCTGACTCCGGTGTAGTTCAGCATTGCTCTGTAGCTCATACTCGGTTTCTCAAGTACTGAATTTTGAAGCTTTAATCATGGAGGATGGTTACATGAAATTATGTATTTTGTACCTGCCATTTCACCTCTTTAGCATTCCTTGTATTCATTTTTCCCTTGCTCCTATGTAAAATGAAAAGGCAGTGGTAATTGTCCTATGGAATGGGGATGGTCCAAAGGAAGATTCTTGCAGAAACTTTTGTAGTCCAAAGAAAATGTACCTGAAGTGAGACAGTGGGAGAGGCAACAGGAGGAAAACACATAGAAGGGACATATAACTGATGGCTCCTGAAACAGCCTGTCTCTTTCCACAGGTAGTCCCCATGTATTTGCACCACTTCCATTTCAGCATCTTACACCTCTTAGGTAAAAGATTCATATAAATGTCTCGTTTTGAATCTCTAAAAACCTTCTGGTTTCTCCTCAGTTCTTTCCATTTGCTGACATTTATGCACTTATTGATCTTTTACCAAGTGCTGTAGTTTTACAACTACATAAAATACAAATGCCATTCTGTATGTCTGGAGAAGCAACCGTAAGGTAACTGGTAATTTACTCAGTATTTTAGGATATTAATTGCAGACATCTGGAACAGGCAGATATGCTAATATAGTAGAGTGTTTGGAGATATTCATGGTTATTTTGACACTAAAGTTCCTGTGCTGCCTCCTTGCAATAAAAGTGTGAGAATGAAGTAACACTATCAAGTGCTAACCAGTGTATTTGAGGGCTGCTATCACACGTCCCTGGCCCTTCTTTAAGCCAAGAAGCCAAGAACCATGTGGCATTACCCTTCTGAAAAAAAATTCAATTAATTTCAAAACAATGCACTGCTGGGCATGTTTAATTTTTAATTTTCAGTGACACTTATGAGGAAAAGGTTAGAAAATGAGTCAGAGAGGAGTGCACCAGGCTGTCTACTCAAAGGTTAAACTCCTTAGCATTCAGGACTCCAAAGTTTCCTCTTTATTTTTTTTTTCCTAGGTTTCCATAATATAAAGTAGAAGTAAATCTAAGGAAAAGCAAGTATGAGGTGTTTGTTAAGTTTTCTAGT
Source organism: Haliaeetus leucocephalus (assembly GCF_000737465.1). Taxonomy (NCBI): domain Eukaryota; kingdom Metazoa; phylum Chordata; class Aves; order Accipitriformes; family Accipitridae; genus Haliaeetus; species Haliaeetus leucocephalus. The sequence continues at coordinate 696,585 of NW_010972603.1, forward strand.
CATATATTGGGATTTTTTATCCCCTGAAAGTAAAATTTTACTCATCTCTAAGACAATGTGGGGGTTTAATTGCTTTTCTCACATTATTTTTGGGTCAAAGGACATTTGATTTTTAAATTCACAGTGAAACAAGCCAGTTGCCAGCTTGGTAAAAGTACCAAGCACTGCTGTTCCTGACTGCATGGAAACATATCCTGTTACTTCCCTTGAGGCCACAACACGGCTGGTGGTCCTAAGTGGTATTCCACCAACCTAGGTCTCCAGCTGCTGGAGTTTTTGCTGTGGAGCCCTTAGCTGTGCTTTCAGCACTGCTGTGAACAATACCTTGGAGTGTCCTTTTGTTATCTCTCTTAGGCTGGCATCTGAAAGCAGGTAGTAGCAGGATCCCAATACATTAGGCAGCACAGAGGTTGTATGATGCTTGCACTGGAAAGCTACACAGCTCTAAAGGGATAATAACAATATTAGAAATAGCATTTTAAAAGATATACCAAAGGTGTGTCTGTTTTCAGTTACATCTTTCTTCACTTCTTTTTATAGATCTTCCTAAAGCATTTCCTGTTCTCCCCTCTAGCAATTGCACAACTAATCTGCCTTCATAGTCATTCCACCCTGTTCACCTCAGAAAAATAGCAAAAGATGTAGACGGAGGAGAAAAACAGACAAGTGGTCCCTTTTGTGAGCTGACAGCAGTGCTCGAGGAACTCGTTCTAATAAGCTCTTCAGAGAAAACGGGTAGGAGGCTGTAGGGGGACTTATGCCGGCAGCTTCCCAGAAGGACTCTCATCTTTATTACGCTTGTGGAATGAGGATAGGTCATAAGCCTTTGTGATAGTCTCACCCTTCTAGGGCAAGTTAAAGTTGCAGAACCGTATTTTCTTCTCACAGAGCATAAATCAGAAATTCTTTCATTCCTGCCAGTGGAATTGCACCCTGTCAACCTGGCACAGGTTAGAAGCAGGGCCATTACATCTTCAACTGCATCATTTACACATTCTAGTAATCTAGAATAGCATTTTGATCTTATCTTAGTTCTTATCTAAATGGTGTGAATAAGAATAGAAATTTTGCAGTGTTTATTTTTTAAGCACACAGCACCCCACTCCTCCAGTCCAGATTTCTTCTAGTGCAGGACAAAAGACAACCAAAAGTGCAGTCACACTCAATGTGTCATGAAACTTCTCAGATCAAGCCAAATTTCCTTTGTCTCATAATTTATGCATAGTAAAAAGAATAGCTATCAAATTATTTTCACTTCGTATTTCTTCTATCTCGCATTCTCAAGAATTGCTGAACTAGAGGCATATAGTACTGGAAGGAGATGCCATGGCACACCATGTCAGCACAGAAAGGCAAGATGAGATGCAAGATGCTTAAAAGCAGAAGCAGGAGGATTTGAGCTCCCTATGCAGGATTAGGAGGCTGCATGGCCTCTTCTGCCTGTCAGCAATAATGGAATTGAGTTCCACACTGAAGATAATTGCCTCAAGTCATTCTCCAACCACAGAGAAGGTAAGATTAATAAAGAGCATTTGTTATAATTCTGCAACCAATTTATGTAATGGAATACATAATAAATAACCACATTTAACACAAGCATTTATCATAGCCAATTTATGCATCAATTTTTTCAGTGTGTGTTAAACCAACCATTTGTGTGAATAAGTGTTGTTCTCTTTGTGTCCCTTTTTTCTCCGTTAAAGTAAAAATTATTTAGTGAGGTTTTTTTTTTTTTTTTTTTTTTTTAATTAGATACAGAGGTGACAGCGACACATGTAAACTTCCCAGCCCCTGAAATACAGCAAAAAGTTTTCCACAGAGGCTGGACTGCTGCCTGTTGCAATTGGAAGCCATTATTTGGACAAAACATCCACAAGGACTAAAACCCTCTTGAGATTAGTCTGTATGTATGCCTAAATTCCCTGGTTAGATTTGAATTGAAACAGCAATGTCTCACTGGAGACAGAAAGGATTATGTCCTAAAAATCTGATCTGGGATTGTGTCCTTGAAAAGAAGGTCTGATGTGGCAGGCCAGGAGAAAAGTATCCTAAATGTTTCAGAAAGCAATCAATTGGATGTTGTAGAATACCAAACACAAAGGATCTATTTCCAAACACTCAAAAAGTAAAAGCAGATAAAATTTAAGTACTTTCCCTGAATACCATTTATAGCAAAAGAATCAGTATTTCAAGTTTATCTTTCTTTCATCTCTATCTGATTCAATGGAAAAAGGTGTTCTTAAACTTATAATGACATCGGTTTCATTAGGTACTTTTGTCACAATATGGGCTGCTGTATTTGTTTTTCTACATCAGTAGTATTACACTGTGTATTTTGCAGAAGATCCATTGTCTTAAATAATATGCTGCTGAAGATAAAACAATTTAAGCATGCCAACTAATTGCCTGCACCTTTTCAATCCCATTCCACTTCCCTTCTGTGAGGTGATGTTTTTCATTCCTCTTTATTTTCCAGTGTCAGGGAGCATGTATAGCTCAAAGCTCAGATTACAATCTAAAAATAGTGTAGCCAGACTACAGTTATCGTTAATTAATAGGAACTTGAAATATCAGTCTATGCTTTCCTCAGTCTGTTGCTTCCTTCAAATCCACATGCTACACATGATCACTGAATTACACAACTGAACTTTGTTGATTTCAGAGTGTCTTTCTTCCAACCTCCATATGTGTATTACAGCATGAATGAAATGATGAAAACTAGATACTGTGTTCTGTAAAGAAAGAAAGAAAGAAATTATGAGCTAATATAAGTTGGAAGGAATGAGACAAATCTTTTCCTCATCTTTTCCACTGACTTCATCTTTGTACAGCTAATACTTATATGGTGGCCCAGAGCAGCTCTGAGAAGTTTTGAACAAAGAACTATGAAAAGAATTTGTCTCTTTTTATTGCATGCCTTATACCAGAAAATCTCCAACCAGCAGCCATTGTAAAGTAGATTAGGAAATAAAAAGAACCTTTTATTGCCCTATGAACAACCATAACCATCTTGTTTTCCATCCTGATTAAAAAGACTTTCTGATTATTATGATACTAGGAAAACTATAGTAATAAGTAGATGTTGACTTCTGTTGAGATGCATATCATTATTTATTGATGGAATACATTAATGTGGAACAAGGGGAAGACAAAGTCAATATTTATGATGAGGAAAAATAAACTGATGTTCACTGAAACAAGACATTAGAGTCTCAGTCAGGAAGATAACCCCCCTCTGAAGCATGTAAGAATGAGATTTATAAATCCCATAACTTCCTTGCAGTCAAAATGCTAAATATAAATTTAGAGGCTGTATGGAGGTTACTTTTACCATCAGTTTATCTAAAACTGTCTTGGTAACTCAGCATTTCCCTATCTTTAGATATTAAGTTAAAATCATCAAATCATACAATCATAGAATCATTTAGGCTGGAAAAGACCCTTAAGATCAAGTCCAACCATAAACCTAACACTGCCAAGTCCACCACTAAACTATGTCCCTAAGCACCACATCTACAGGTCTTTTAAATACCTCCAGGGATGGTGACTCAACCACTTGCCTGGGCAGCCTGTCCAATGCTTGAGAATCCTTTTGTTGAAGAAATTTTTCCTAAGATCCAAACTAACCCTCCTCTGGTTCAGCCTGGGGCCATTTCCTCTTGTCCTACCATTTTTTGCTTGGGAAAAGAGACTGACATGCACCTCGCTACAACCCCCTTTCAGGTAGTTGTAGAGAGTAATAAGGTCTCCCCTCAGCCTCCTTTTCTCCAGGCTAAACAACCCCAGTTCCCTCAGCCACTCCTCATAAGACTTGTGCTCCAGACCCAGTTTTTCTTGTAGTGAGACGTAGGTTTTAAGACATTTGGAAATATATTGTACTTGGACTGGCTGTTATTTTACATGTCATTGAAACAATCTGGCTAATTTTTAAAGAAAAGAAGGTTTAGGCTAACATGCACAGGCCTGTGCTTTATTTGCATTATGTCAAAACAAAAAAAACAGAATACCACAACCATCCACCTTCATTAGTTCTAAGTATCTTCTGGGTTTTAGAGATGTAGAAGACAAAATTAGGAATTTTTATTTTAAAGATAGAATTTTCTACTTGAAAAAAAATGGTTAGAATCACTTTAGTTGTGAATATTTAGTTTTATTTTTATATAATTTTTATAGCACTGTTTTCAATGTCTCTTTTATGCAGCATAATAAATGAACATGAAACAGCTCATAAACCTGGACACAAAACAGTAATGGCAATAGCAATTTGTTACAGTGTGCATCTACAGTGTACTATGACTGTCTTTGGTTTCTGAAATCAAAATAAATTTCTAACATTTCTTTCTCCAAAAATGTCTTCCAGGGATCAGCTTTTTAAGAGGCCATATAGTGCAGAACCCAGGCAATTCACACTTATTGACACAAAGCTGCTGATGGACAGCACCCTGGGCACTGATCATACCATCATTTCTATTTTATGATCCCTATGTATTTGTAGTAGATTATGGGTAGATGGTCACACCACTGCACTGCAACTTGTGCACTGGGATATAAAAGGTGTCTAATTAGTTTTCTTACTGTTGGCTGTAAATATAACCAACACATTCTGTAACTGTGTCTCCAAAGTGTCTGTAGCTTAACTCATTAAACTAAACACTGATGTCTTTCATTTGCTTATTTGAGTCCCACTTTGGAGTAAAGCATTGGAGACAGGATTGCAGTTGGTGCCACATGCAGTAAAAGGACTGCAGATCAAATAGTGACACAAACATAGTACCTTAAATCAAAACAAGTAAAAATACTTCTTAACTTCAGGCTGTATCACTCCACAACTCCCTTTGTGCATGCTGTTACTTTTTTTACTGTTTTTACCAATGTCTTGTGAATGAAGATCTCAGCCTCTTTCCTCTGACTCTGCCTTTTACTGCCCTGCTCACTGGGAGAAATGTTAGCCCAGAAGTAGAGATCCCAGCTCCCTATATGTTGTGCACAGAGAAACAGTGGACAGACAGGGCCAAACTGGGCAAAGTTTCTCTCTCTCTCCTTTCAAAAAAGATGTCTCACTATGGTCACCAAGAAGGAAGATTAACTCTAGCTCACAAATTAAGAGCATTCAAATAGGATGCTGGAAGCCAAGATTCAAGTTCCTGCTACAATAAATAATTATGAAAAGTATCTGAAATGCAAGAGTTCAAAAGTGAAGGGGTGAGGGAAACTTGACTTACAGCAGCATCTTGCAAAAGTATATTGTACCTCAGAGAAAAATGTAAATAATCCTTGTTCCTAGTCAGCAAGATACAGCTTTAAATCCAGGTCTCCTCTTACCATGGAAGTCCTCCAATAGTCAGCTGCATGGTATTGTGGAGAAACGGGTTTATCTCTTAATTTTCACTAGTGTAATTTAGGTGCCTTTTTCTAGGCTGGGTTCACAGCCAGGTGTTCTGCATAGAATTAGGTGCAAAGCTATGATCACACCAGCTGCGTAAGCACCTTTACTTTTCTCAGCATCTCATTTGCCATCTTAGATAGCTTCCCACTCAGCCAGTTTCTGAATATCCCTTTGTAACTGTCTAATGCTGCCTTTGCATTGAATGGGGTTTGGGTGCTTGTCAGAGCTAAGGCTTCAGCCAGCTGTTTGGCACTGCAACACACAAGTAGTTGTGAAGGTCTAGCCTTTGTGGATGGCGTATAAACCTTTGTTGCTCGACTGAAGAAGATAAGGTAATGTTCTCTAGGAAAGAACGTTTACATCTTGTTCCAAAATAAATGAATGGCAATGATTTAATGATTTCCTGTAGTTCTTAGCCAAATAGTATTTTGTTATTGTCAGTGATACAAGAAAAAAAAAAAGGAAAAAAAAAGTAAAAATGGAAATGAGATTTGTAGCATAACATTGATGTTATGATCACAATTTTTAGTGCAGTTATCCTATTAGTAATAGAAAGGAAAAATTAAAATACTGACAGATTAGCTAGGAGTTACCCTCATGGATATCCCCCCAGAAAAAATTTCTTCTTAAACATTTGCTTCCCTCTGGCAATTTCACATTAAATATCCCTTCTTGCTCCTGTGTCCCCATTCCTTATCTCATCATAACATCCCTTTCATTTTTAGCACACAACATAAATATTGATTATGTACTACAACTCACAGTGCTGATTATCAGTTATCTTCTCTCAAATAATACTGTAGTCCTGATTCTGACAAATAACATTAGCTTTGCCGTTTCTGCTTTGAATGGTTAGTCTGTTTATTGAAACAACTCCTCTGGATATTTTATCCCTTAAAAATGAAGGGTAAGTTCTCTGCTGGAATAAGTGAGGTAAATAACTAACGGAAATAAGTAATACAACCACCTGGCTGCAATAATTTTTCTCCAACTTACTTATGTGTGAATAGGGTAGGCTCTGATGTACTTGCATACATGTATTTTGCACACACAAAAACATTTCTTTTGACACTTACAATGCTGTTGTAGTTCTAGAAAGACTGAGCAACTGTTTTGCCTAACCTTTTTTGAAGCTTGAGTGGGAGAGACTAAAGTATTGAAAACTGTCTTAAAAGATGCTTAAAACTTCCAAATAAAATAGCAACCTTCTCAAGTTCAGAGACTGATAAGAACTTTCTGAGCTTCATAAAAATTACCTTTTGCTGGTATTCTACTCTAGGCAATACACCTTATGAATTTGTATGTTGTAGATAAAATCATGAGAGCATTCCTTTGTTTATGACAACTTGAAATAGAGATTCTTCTAATCAGTGATGAAAGAGAGTAAGATAAGCATGAATTGGTTCTAAAAAGACTCAATATTGAAAAGAGGTTTGGAAAATAATTAGGTACTATATTTCTTATTCGAATAATCTGACTGGTCACAAAGCTGCTGTAAAACCTCTGAGATACTCAGCACTTCCACTGTATAATGAAAAATATAGTAAGATCTCTGCTTTAGTCTTTTGATGGTCCTTTTGCTGATATTGTCCAAACCCCACAAATAAAATGAAAAAAAAAAAAAAATTGCAGAAGAAGGTACTACCCTCTTACATCCTGTATAAAGTCTAATGGTCTTTTGCATTTATTTCAAGAGAGTCATTTATTATGTATAAGTGGTCTTAGACTTTTGTAGAGTCCATCTGAGTTTGATCAAGTATCAACCAGTTATCAATATTACAGATTCCATCCACTTATTAACCCAGACACTAGTTATTCTTTCCTAGTAGTGATTTCAAATCACAGTGCCGGATCATCAGGGACTGTAAATCAGTATAGCTCCATTGACTTCACTGACAGATTATTTACACCTGCAGATGATTTGTTTCAAAGTATGCTGTAAATAAAAGAAAAATACTTCTAATAATATGTCATAATGATTGACACTTTTTATTTGAAAGACCTTAAAGCACCAAGCTTTTTAAGTGAATGTTTATATTTATGTATGAAGCTAGATTAGCAGCATTCCCAGAATGAAGATGCCAACTCTCATTTAGTTTGAGTTCTTACTGCAGTAGAGTGAGGGCTCCTTAGCAGATAAGAAGCAACTTATCTAGCATAAAAACCCTGCTGAAGAAAGCTTGTGTTTAAACAACAAATTTATTTGATAATTAGTAAACAGATTGGAGCCAAGAAAATTGTTCAAAGCATAGGAAAGGGGAATAGGCTTAAGTTTTCAGCAAAGCATAAGTTTGCCCTTCTGTGAAATTCCCTCTTTAACACTACTCCATGAGCTAAAAGCCTACTAATCCATAACTATGCCTCCAGATACAGAAAATCTCTTTTATTGGGATTTAGCAGGCTAACTGGGAATGCCTCATATTTGTGTTTTGATCTGTGCAGGTTCATCTATCACTGAAATGTCAGTGTTTATAATGTCAGTGTGGCAGCTGGGAAAGAGGGACAATCAGTCACCCAAGAGACTTTAAAACTGTACCATGAGACAGTATTTAGAATCTGTGACTTTGTAACACAGCTGCAAACTTTATTAAGGAGGAAGAAGAATTTATGCTAGAGGGAAGAATTATAATAAGACCTCACAGGGATTTATACAGAGATATTAAAAATTAAATTGAATTGAATTTGGTTTTATATTGAGCCTGTCAGACTGAAGACATTCCAAAGTGCTTAAAAAAGCAGTGAGTTACTTACCGGTACCAAAATGACTATGCAGACAGCCTTTAGACAGATGAAATGTTTTAAAGCATAATTTTAGACAGTGTTAGATCAGTTCTTCAACTGCCAGCAAAACAATAATGGAACATATATTTTTATTTATATAGTATGTACATTTAATACATATTATATTAAAATATATATTTATTTTAGGTATAAATATATTGCAGTTGTATTGCTTATATTTATATTCATATCATATACTGTATATTGTATATGAAATACATTATATATAATATTTATTTAAATAGTTATATAAGCTTTGTAGATATCAAATCTACTTTTACAGGTACAAGACGGATAATTTTGTGATTATACATGTAAATGACTAGGTTGCAAGTGCAGCAGATGTTTGTCTACAGTTGGGAACACAAATCATACATCAACAATAAAAAGACTGGATGAGAGGCACCAAGTAAAACTGAATACCTTTCCCCAAAATCCTGTTCAAAGGAAATGGTTTTTTTACCAAAATATTTTTCATGGAACTGACTGATTTTTCTAAAAACAAAAAGAAAATCCAGCAATTTCTAGAGTAAACTTGAAAATAAAGAAATGTTAGATATTCCATTCAAAATTCAAACTGTTCCTGGAAATAATAATGGACCTTTTTGTGAACAGCTCTACTAGTCAATGCTGTAGTCCATGCAAGGGCTTTTATAGAGCTATACCATGCAAGGCAATTCTTAGGGTCTGCCACAGATTACACAGAATATGTTGAAAAAACAGAAGAAAAATCCATCCTGTCAACTCCCACTGTTATTAGCTACATGGCTTTTGACCCTTGAGTGAACTGGGCAGGTGTGGGGAGGAAAAAGTGCCTTTTAGTGTCAACTTTTCCATCACTCACACACCACCTTCCTAGTCTGCTTTAGCCCAAATAACTACCTATGACACTGATTATAGATTTTTGAAGTAGTTTCTTGCCTTTATACTCATTTGGCTTTATTTTAATGTGTTATTCCATAAAAAGCATATGATTGTAGATAAGTAGTAGTTACAATTCAGTGATATTCAGCCATCTTTTCCAGTGACTTTTTTTTTATAGATATATTTTTACTATATAAAGGGAAGATTTGTAGGGACTGTATTCATTACTCTGATTTAAGCAAAACCTCTATTTGCCTTAGTGGCAGCTGCAGAAATACAGCTTTGCTGCAGAGCAAGGAAGAATTACAGGCTTAAAACACTCATGGTGGCACAGAACCTGGCTTAAAATGAGGTTAGAGGTTGATATAAGCCTATTATAATTTTGCATCAGTGACCACAGGGTCACCAGATAAAATATCAAATGGCCTATTTTCCAAAATTCAGTATTTCAAGTGAAATTTTGAAATCTGTAGGAAGTTTATTGGGAAAAAGTATGAACATGCTGAACTGTGGTGTAGCAAGTTCGTGTTTGTGTTAGAGGCCAATACCTAATAGAGACAGAGCACTGAATGGTACTAAAGTTGCTGAAGCAAAGATAGTAAAAACAAATGGATTTGAATCACTATGACTTACAGTGAGTGAAACAGAAATGCCAGAGAGCACATAAAATGTATAGCATTTCACAGTAGATAACCTCCAACGTGGTACCACCAGATGACACCCTGTCTTTCTGTGGAACAGAAAGTTGTGTGAACAGAAACGCTGAACAACTTGTGTCTGTGCTTTTGGTGTCATTATTGTTTGCTGTTGTTTTGATTTGGTTTGGGTTTACCACTGCAAGTTGTTAATACGCTCCATTTCCAAGCACACTGCCTTGCTGCACTCATTTGGGGCTCTGAGTCTACCAACACATTGCCTCCCTCAAGAGCCTTGGTATGAATCTGAGCTGTAGTAAATGCATAATTCCTGTTGATTGTTAAATTCATATAATTACTACAAATAACAGATTACTCTACAGCGGTCTTCTCCAGCATGTCCAGAGCAATTTAGCTAATAAGGGAGGCAGAGAAGCAGTTTTGATCTGTGACATGCAGTTGTTTCTGGTTGACCTGCTGTGAATATATGTTAGAAATGGTTGGGAGCTTTTCCTGAGTGGATTTTTCATCACAGAAGGAGAGATTGCTCAGTCCACAACTTTTCACAGATGGTGTTTGTGAAAAACATTTGCTTGAAAATTCTCTTGGACCTGGAACGTAATTTCTAGTCAAAACTGGAGAAACGGGGAGAGACTTCTGAACCATCACTAGCATGGTGATTAGAACCATTGCTAGTGGGGATTAAAGTTCAACAGTCCTTTCAGGAGACTTAATTTTAATGCCCCATTTTCCCGGCTAGTGTTGCAACCAAAGGCCTTCGTAGCTGCTTTGGGGTCAGTTAGTTCTCATTTCAGTCTGAAACAGGAGCAGATGAGTCACCTCAGCTATGTTAGAGGTCAAAAAACAGGAGAAACAATTGGCTTCTGAGAAATATTTGAAAGGTAAAAGGTCTTTCCATTCTAACTTTACAGAAACAAAATTCACATTTTGTGGCTTCTTCACATTGCCAAAGTAGACTTACTGAAATGATGAGGTCTGCTGGGGCAACTGCAAGAGCCAAATACACCTGTAGACATTCACCAGAAAGGGAAAGGTCCATAAATCTGTCTGTGTATGTAGTCAAGAAAACAAACAAAGCATACCATTGTCCTCAGAACATATTTACCCCTCCTTCAACTGAGAGAGTTAAAATACTTTTGTTTGTTTGTTTTCCCAAATAATGAGAGGAAATAAGGAAGCAGTACAGCAGCAGGTAATATGGAAATTTGTCCTTAGCTAAGGGCTTTATAAGTGCTTGTAAATAATACTGAAGCTAAATGATCCTTCAAATCTGACACCTCACTAAGAAAATTGCAGCTTGCTCAGAAGTAAAAAAATCACCGGTGGCATTTGTAAAACTCAGTTAATATCTTGAATTTCTAGTAGGGAATTTGACATTTCAAAGTTAGCTTTGATGTTTATAAACGAGATTGCAAAAGCGGATACTCGGTCAGAGCTTAAGACCACTAGCATTATAGTAGTGAGTTTTCAAAATGCTTTAAGCCTCAGGTGCTCAATTTATGATTTATAGGGTGAGTCTGGATGGAAACCTTAAAAAAACCCACCTTCTTGGCATTGAGATTCAGAACCCGACAAACAAACATCTCTTCATCCCTGAGAGCAGCGATGATAAGGTGTATCAGTGCAGCAGCAGCACCGAGATAAAGCTGTCAAAGCTCTGTTAAGTGGCTCTCCTGCTTTGTATAACAGAAGGAGATACACTGATGGCTGGGATACTTTTTTAAAGGGTTGATTGTTTTGATGTAATTCTGTTTGATATTAACAAGGGGAACCCCTATCAATTCTACCAGAGGACATGAATTTTCCTCTAACACCAGACCAAATGAGGAGTTAACCTGTCCGTGTCACTGCAGCGGCACTGCTGTGTAAAACTCTCCCTTCTCCCATCCCACAGTCAACACTTTATTATCATTCTGGTGGCCAGAGCTGTGTGTCTGCAGAAGGAGAATTGCAGGATTGGAAAGGACAAGGTGAATGTGTTAACTGTGCTTCATAGCATTACAAATGTACCCAGCTGGGATTTTCTCAGAGGGATCGGTGTTATAATAATTGAATCAGTCAGCATGAACTCCTGCATGTTCATCTTGGCCACAGAAGATTTTTCCTCTGTACATCAAGACAAAGCTTGGGACAGCTGCTAGCCTTAGTGCATGACACAGGCTAACTTCTGCCAGAGTCACACTGTGTTGCAAAGAAAGGGAGGCAGACGGCAGCAGGAACACAGGGAATGCTGCAAAGTTGCTGCACCTTCCCTGATTTACAGACATTTCTAGGCTTTCCTCACAGGCTTTGAGAACACCTTAGGTTGCATGGACCTATGAAAATAATGCTCCATAATTCTATAGGATATGAACCTCTTCAAGGCATCAGGATAACGTATATTGGGTCACGTGAAATATATATGCTTAGGGAAGTGAGAACTGCTTCATTCATCACTGAGGCGACATGCTTGAAGACCTAGATCATCAAGTAAGGAAAGTGTGTGATCACATACAAGATTTGCTATAGAGCAGCTAGACATTCAGCTCCAGGAAGTGTGGTCTGTTGTTGTCAATGAGAAACTGAATGGGTTTGAAGACCCTTACAGCTCTAGTTCACTATAATAGATACCTTAAAAATGTCAACTTTTCAAGAATTACTGATGTTTGAATTCATTTCTAAAGTACTTGTGAGATGTTACAGTCAGCTTCATTCTTAGAGTCCCTGTGATAAAGACAAGGTTTAACTGTTGCTTCTGCTTTTTCTATGAGATATCTCTTAAATGCTTCTTATAAATTATGTACAACTAATTCATATTTGTTTAGTAATGAATAACAACTACTTCTATTTATAAATAGACAAAATATGCTGTGTGATCATAACTCAAAAGGTAACTGAAAGAAACACTAATTATAAAACTGCAAAAATGTAACGGGGAAAAATGCACTCTAGTAGGAGCCCTTGTTGTGGTAGCTATATTGACTGTTCTTCCAAAAAGAGTAGCAAAAAATGATGACTGCATCAACATTTTTGTGATTAGATAATAACTGACACTTTAGACCACTTACTTAATAAAATCCATTGCCACGCATACTTTAGAATCCAAATGAGGCCTAGGTATATAAACCCTAACAAGTCCAAAATAAACATGGAGGATACACGACTCAGCTTGGTTGATGGTTCTGAGAGCAGATGAGGAAAATCTTACTGATTCCTACAGTGTTGGACCAAAATCCAGGTAATGCCTGGAGGCTTTTATTTGGTGTTTGAAGATGATGGAATTGGAAGTTCTAAGTTTCACAAAGGCAAAAAAAATAAGGACTAAGAAAGTTCTTCCCAAATGCGTTGAAATGGATCTAATTTTTTTGATTCAAGGAAGAGTGAGCAAGAGCCTTACTTACAGGCAAGATCTACAGTGCAACGGAAGGGGTCATCTGCACTTTCCACAGTGCCATAACAATAAATTCCTCGGGACTCCCTGGGGAAGATCACGTAAGTATCTGGATTATTCCACAGCTGGTGGGACTGCCCATGATTTTCAGAGTTGTTTGGGAGTGGGGACGCCTCAAGGGCTATGGTATTACAGACACATTCCTTTATGTCAGAAGCATCTGTACTTCAGAGTATGAAAGGAAATGACCAACATCTGTATCAGCAACTCAGCACAACCTCCTGCTGCACCAGCCCCAGAACAAAGGGCCTCCTCAAGGCCAGTAGTCTCACACTGTAAGTCTCTTGCTATAAGTTTACAAGGAAAGCACAACCAGTGACTGTTGAGAACTGCTATTTTTCACATATGCTGAAAATGTCAGAATCAAATTGAACTTAGGCATTAGAGTGATGATTTATGTTAGTTAGCAAAATAATAACAGTTGTCTACCCTTGACTTATGAGATCCTCTTTTTTTTTTTTTAAAGGCAACACATACAGTTTGGTTTTCTTGCAGAACTTTTTTTCCTCAATATTTTCATAATTTCTCTGGAGTGCTCTCCCTCTTTTATTCTAGGAGTTTGTCCTCTTCTTTATGTCATAGCTGAAGCTCTTTCTGCCACTGTTCAGAAAATAACTTATTTTTAAATTCTAAAATAATACAGAAATAACACAGAAATAGATACAGCAATACAGCACAAACAAGTTTATTTTCAGAGAAATTATTCTAGAATTGGCAGTGTTTAGAGATAATTTTTTAGCATGTTGATAGAAAACTGTTACGAAATGGTAGTCAGAGGTTACTTTCTTGCTGCTGACGTAAGAAAGAAACACATGAACCTGCAAGGCAGCAGGTGTATGTATATGTTCTAAACCAACTTTCAATTCCTGCTGAGTTCTAACTTAGGCATCATACTGTTGGCCTTCATTATATTCTGTGTGTTGATGAACCAGCAAAACCTGTGTATGAAACATATTAACTTTTTCAGTCTTTACACAGAAGGCTAAAAGTAAAGTCATTGCATCAAAGAACTGAAAAGGCAAAATGCTGCAATGAAGAGGTAGAAGTTTGTGCTCTTCTCTTTTTCTTCAATAGTATTACTACTGTATTGGAGATCCTGCAGGTACAGGCTATTGCACACAGAAAAAATGCAAGCCTGAGTAACACAACAATAAAGATACTGTTTAATCTGGAGAGAGGAGAGGCTGCATTTCTGGGCAGAAATAAAGCGGAGCTGCCTATGTGGATGTAAGCACCAGCAGCTAAAGGCATTTCCAGCCTTGCTCTGTTGCAGCTCCAACCTGGCAACATAGTTCAGATCCACCACAAAAAAGGGGGGCTACACTGTCTCCAGAAAGAGACCAGCTGCTCTGCACAGAGGGGAAACACATGTCTTTGCACCCACCTTTGCAAATACATGAAAGACTGTCTCAAAGCACAGGAACAGGTGCTATAAGTTCTGGACTGAACTGCATTTGAGCATGCTTAGGTAGCTGGCTGGAACACTGTTGTGGCCACTCGTGCCATACCTTAAACAAAAATCCTCTCCTCTGTTGAGAAATCCACCCAAAGCCCAGTATTGCATAGGCATGCTTTCCAGGACCACAGTAATTCTCAGCTGAGGGAAATGCTTTGAAGTTTCATAAAAAATTTGGTTCTCTAAGTATATTTTCTATCCACGTAGTGACAACTCGATGGGCAATTAACTCTAAAACCACATTTAATCTGCTACTAAAACTTATTTTTTTCATTGTCAAACTTTCCTTCATAAAATCAGCAATAATGAAGTCACCAAATAAAGTGAATGACATAGGACAACATATGGAGGAATGTTTTATAATTTACTAGAGGAAATAAACAAACGAAAAATGATAGGGCTCGCAAATCCGAAGAAGCAAACAGACTCTATTGGCATCGGAAAGAAAGGTTGTTTATTTACTATTGTTCTTTGAGAGAACTGGAGGTGGAATCTTGACTTAGAAATTCAATATACAAGGAAAAAAACACATTGTGTAAAGCTTTACATAAAATGAGTCAACCTGTATCTTATATTCATTCCTGGCTGAAGTCATTGTCTTTAGGAATGCAAACGAGGAACTTGAAAGCTTGAAGGGATCTTAAGAGATTGTCTATTTCTATCCCTCTGACAGATGTATCTTGAATTTCTTTCTAAACCTCCCTAGGCAGTCAGTCACTATCCTTATTGCTAAAAATGTTTCATAATGTCTAACACGAATCTGCCTTGTTGTGATTTAAACTTATTATGTTTGTCTTACGCAGCACTGACATGGAGAAGTAGAACAAATTATCCCCTTCCTTTTTGCAATGGCCTCTTATGAATCTGAAGATTGTTACAACTGCTTTCCTTGTGGTCTTACTTCCTAGGCTAAACAACCCTAATTCACTCAATCTTCCTCTGTGAGCAAATATTCTAGACCTAACATCCTGCCTCTTGTTCCCCCCTGACTCTCCTCAGCTGGCTCACAATCTTTCTGGAAGTGTGGCACTCGAAGTACAGTGTTTTAGCTAAGGCCTAGCATTTGCAGCAGAGCAAAAGGATTACTTAGTATCTCTGCTTTTATTTCTGCACCCCAGCCTACAACTTGCATCTCCTGTATCATGAGGACAGTGCTACAGTACTGAGCATACAACCCACTGCATCCTCAGATTCCTTGCTTTGGAGCAGCTGCCTAAAGACTTCCATATTCTGTGTTAGTGCAATTAAACATTTCTGCTGGATTTCATTTTTCCCTGTGGAAGAAAGTTATATTTTTTCTTCCTCACATCTTCAGATTGAAGTTACTGTCTTTAGGTACCATTCTGAACTCTAGTCTGTCCTCCAGCAAATATTTAATCCCTCCACTAAGGGGAGGGATAGGTATCATCTGCAAATTCACTAAGCATGTTTCTGTTTCGTTGTCCTAACCAGTAACGGTAGTTTTGCAAAGCAGCAGAAGTAGACATCTCCACTTAATACCTATGTCATTTTGATATTGAAACAGCGGTGAATCTCAGTGCCATTTCTCATGCAGTCTTTCACTGATCTTAGCACATTTCTGGGCTTGGTCAGGAAAGTAATACATGGGACTATAAATGCCTTGCTGGTCAAGATGTATGCACCTAGGGAGTGATTCGGTCATGTACATGTACACAGATAGTGCCACTTGGATACCTGAAAGTATTTCCAAAGGCCTGGAAAATAAGACACAAAGACAATGGGAGACTTGCCCTTCTTAGGAGCAGTATTTGAAGAGTGGGCAAGACAAGCTAAAAAACCTAAAAGGGCAATACCTCAAGTTAGAAGGAGCTGGACACTGTTCTTCTTGTTCCTCTTTGCTCAGACTGTTAGACAGATATAAAAAAATCAGGTGAGCCTCATATGACTTCCTTGTTCTGTTCTATTCCTTCCCAAACTGCTGTCTTGAACAGTTAAGAACTCCAAACACTGTCTGTACTTGGGAAGCAAACCTTTTGCTTATGATTTAGTTTATGTAAACAGTGTACAAGACCAAGTTGAGTGTGATTAGAGCAGGTGGATGTCTCTCTCCAAGAAGGTGATTGCTCGTTCCCAATGAGCACCTGAGTATGCCTGAAGAGGAAGACAAGCTTCTAGAGGGCAAAGTGGTTCCAACAGGCAGAGAAAAATGGATGTTGTTTGAACAACCTGATGCTGCCTGACTGATTTGGAGAAGTATGTGGCCAAGGTAAATGCTAACAATTTTCATTGGGCAACATGTTATTTGCTTGATATATCTAAAGGCACTCAAAGAAGCGGGGGGAATGTGAAGTGAATGATGACTGTAGTGTGCAGTCTGTTGTGCTAAATTGCTTTGGTACTAAAGGAAGGGAAGGAGGCTGACGTGTTGGTGGAAGACGGGGGAGATCAAAGGAAGTAAGGACTGGCTGCACTGCAGACCACCTGAAATCCATGATGGGTAAAGTATAGAACTAGTGTACATGGGGTCAAACTTGTACAGAAAGAGCTGACATGGCTTTGTAAAATTAAATTCTGTCATGTGAATCTACAGGAGGGTTTTGGTTGTTTGATTGCTTACCTTTTGGAGCCCAGTTAAGAAGTGCAGAAAGGATATCTGATTAATGCAGTCAACATGGGTATATGAACGGTTTTCATTAGTTCAGAAAAGACTCTTAAGACCTGTAAGCAGCCCTGGGACAAAGAGGAGGTCTTTGAAAGTATAAAAGATCAAAGGGTATGACTAAATCTCTCTAACAGAGTTCAACAGGTTTCTGTGCTGTCTAGATCAGTCACAAGTGACCTAGAAAAGGGAATGAATGACAAACTGACAGTTTTGTAATGATATGTGAGGGCCAACTCAGAAGAACTGCATGTGGGTTTTAGAAGGCAATAAAATAAATGAAATTTAGCATAGGTAATTGTGAAGTGATGCATGTGGATAAAACCAATCTGAATTTCATATATAACATTATCCGAGCAAACCATTACCACTCAGGTGAGACCTTGATATTTTCACGGAACTGTTATAAACTCAGCTTAATGCTTAGCAGCAGGTAAAAAGCAAAAATAATGTCAGAAATTACTTGAGAAAAATGGAGACTAGAACAGAATGTAAGTTACATTAAAAATTTGTGGTTCACTCCATCTTGTATGTTATGTGTCCCTAGAAAGTGTAACAGAACTGGGAAAAAATTGGCAAAGAGTAGCAAGAGCGAGTAAAGGTTTGGAATAATGTCCTTACAAGGAACAACAAAGTATGCTAAGACTGTCAACTTTGAAAGACGCAACAGAGGAAGACTAGGACATAGATCAATTGTTCACTGTCTCTTCCAATATTCTGTTCTCATAGAAGACACTAAATAGAGCTTGCAGTTTACAGGAAACAAAACAAAGGACACAGATCTTCAGACTTACAGTTATCCTGAAGAACTCCTTTGTTACAGGAAGCTGTAAATGCTGGTAATTTACAATAGGGTTCAAGAGTTCAAGTTCATAGCAGAAAAATCCATTGAGAGTTGCTGAATATATAGAAGCTACTTCTGGAAGTCCCTGCATTATGTGTGATTGGAGCTTGGGGGTGTATATAGGGTAGATATCTCCACATGCTTCCCCTATTCTTGTATTTTTTTCTAAGCCTATCAGCTTTAGGCAAGTGTCAAAGACAGGATGGGCTTTGGGTATAACCCAGTATAAATGTTCTCTAAAGATGAAAGAGAGATGTTTCCTAGGGACCTGGAGAAACTGTGTAAGATTGGCAGTAACCTGAGTTACAGTTTAGTCAGTAAACAGAGACTGAGAACAAACCTGGAAAAAAGGAGGTGCCTTGCAAAGACAAGGAGATATTTTTGAATCCTTTTTTGTCTTTATACTATCTTCTGTAGTCTAAAACAATACCTATTATAATTTCTGCTGAAATGAAACCTGATCTATTACTATAAAAAACTTTTCTGTTCTTTTTGGAGTACTCAGTTCTGAGGTAAAGACCCAGTCTTCCCCTGTCAAAGGTTTAAGTGACTTTGTCCTGTCATACCTTTGTGTCTTCTGTGCTAGGTAACCCTAACAGTTTCACACAAAACCCTTCCTTTGCCTGCTGTCCTGAATAGGCAATATACAGCATACTGTGGGACTGCAATATATTAAAGTGACAAATTTGTTAAGAACAAAATCACAGATATTTTTTTAATGATAAAATAACCTTAACTATGGAAGACATATAAGCAAAGTCCACTTTTCAATAACTTCCAAAATTATGGTGATTTCTCTAATGGGTTCCTTAGACTTCACCGTCACAATTTACTACTCAAGAAGAATGAAGTTTGGATCACTGCAGAAATGTTATGTCAGCCTTGGCTGGGATATTTTAACAGGGAAGGTAAAAACTGAGTAATAAAAATGGGCTGAGATTAAATAATAGAAAATGTGGAGTTATGTATTTATAAAAATATCTGGTATGCACTAAACCTCACCACTTGGAAATAGGCAAGGAGGATGACATCTCTGCAGTGCTTCTATGTAACAGGGTGACAAGCTTCTGGTATACACAGGAAAGGTATTTTCAACTAACAGAGAAAATGCTTAGCTGAAGACACCAGTTATGTGGAATCTATGAACAATTCTTCGCAGGCAAGCTCAAGAAAGAGTGACTGAAAATAGAATAAATGCAACAATGGAAAACACTGGAGCATAGGAGTGCTTGTGATGAAAGAGTAAAAGAGCTTGGCTAGTTTAGTGAACAGAAGACTGAGCAGGACTGTGTAAATGTAAGTGTGAAATAGCAAGAAAGGAAAACTGTTAATTAAGCTAGAACTTGGTTTATTTAAGAACTAAAACATGGAACTATCTTTGAAAATAAGTAAATTGCAAAACAGAAAGGAGTCCCGAAATATTGCTGAAGTGAGGTTTAAGGATAGCTCTCAAATCAGAGTAATGGAAACAAAAACCTACTTTAAAACTACTGCTTTTAAGATTAAGGGTGATTTATTAAAATAATGGTTTGATATGGTGCCTATAGTAGCAGGAGATTGAACCTGATGGCACAGGGTGTTCTTTTTAATCTGATGTTTCTGAGCCAAGGAGTCACTAGTCATCCTCCTAGAAGTAACCAGGCTCAAACTTGAGTTTGACCTGTGTTGTAATTATTGGAATAGTATGTGTATGTTAAGCTCCCTGTTAAATGCAGCCATGGAAAAGATATGAGGTTGTTAATGTTATGTCAAACTTTAGTCTTATTTATTCTCATGTGATCCAAATGAAATGCAAAATGCACATCAGTGCAGAATTTGGATTTGCCATTGATAATTTTTTTAACAAAGAGGAGGTCATCTCTGAACTAGGAGTTCAAGGTCATTGGTACTTAACAAATTAGGATGGACCTTGCTGTTACTGAAATCACTAAATATTCCTGGTTTACCTTGATGGTGAAAGCATCTAGTTACTTAAATTTACTTTACCATTTACTAAATTCTATTGCTTTTTGAAGCAAGTGCTAGTTTGCTCAGAATGGTGTTCTGTTATAAACTATACTTAATGCTGTAATGCGGAATTAAATATGAGGGGATACTTCTTGAAGTGAGATGCACACTTTTTAAAATGTGTTTAAACAAAGAGTAACAACATAATAATTAGATGCAGCTAAATGTTATCATGTAGATTACTAGTACAATAGACAGTCATTTAGCCTCCTGAGTATATCCAGTATTACCAAAGTATATTGGCAACTGTTTATCCCTAACAAGAGTTGGTCTCCCCATCAAGGTAAGCTGTAGTAAAAGTCACCTCTGTAACACTGATGTCTTGCCCAAGTATTGAAGTTCTTCAAGGTCAAGTCAAAAATTTCTTTCAAAATAAACAATCAACCCCCACCCCCCCCAAACCCTGAATGTGTGGGCATATTTTTAGAAACAGAAATTGCTGCCTGAATGCAGTGTAGTGCATTAATGCATTGCTTTAATAGACTGGCCCTCTGCCTCTACAGCTAATTTAAATTCTACAAAGAACAAAGTGATTAAAAATCTTTCTGATTTGTCAAGGGTGAAGGATGGTCACCAGAAAACTTGAGTCAAAGGATTTAGGTTTAGCTGTTAGGAATACACATCAGAAGAAATCAGGGCTCTGTTCTCAGAAATGAAATTTGTGACAGAAGAAAATGGTGCTAATACAGGATGGCTGGGATAACTTAAAAAGGCAACCTATGTGCAGCTGTGGTAAAGTGAAAAGGTACAAAATTTTTAAATAGCTAATGTCATATTCAGTATTTAAATGTATATGAAAACACATTTTTCAGGTTTGCTCACTGCAGCCAACAGAGATATATCGAACTGCAAAAAAAACCTTGTTTACTAAAGGCAAAACAAAACTGGAAAGCAAAGGTTGTACGTGGTTCTGTATTACCTGCGTTAGCTCTATGTTGACTTGGGCAAGACTACCTGGATATGGATATGGATATGGTGGGCTTTCTGCTTTATCTGTTGAGTAAAAAAAGCAACAACTTTTATTATACATGCCTTTTCCCAAACTGTAGAAGGGGTTGTTTGCTTTTGGGGGCTCAGTAAAAGTTAATTCCACACTGTTAAATGACAGTAAGCATTCTACAGTGGTATCTGTGGGAGATTTTCTTTTGGGAAATCAGAGACTGGCACCTGTCTAGATTAGCAGGATTAACAGTGGCAGGACTGGTATGAGGGGATTTGGAGATGTTTTAAATGAAATACCTAGACCTGCTCTGCCTTTGTAATGATGTCATTGATAGTAGCTCAGATACTGTGGCTGCCTAACTGCGTGATTAGGCAAATAGTAGGGAGTTGTATGGACTGGTATTTGAACCGATGTTATAAGAGTATTGATCCCTTAATTCTTTTATCCAAGGACTAGTGTGCATAAAGTAAAGAAGTTAGAACAAGAAAATACTAAATTTTGCATTACTGTTACCTCTTGAAATGAGAATTGTATATAAATGCTGGCATCTATGCCTGCTCAGAATGGTAAAGGTATTCAAACCACTGCATACAAAATGCATAGTTTGTGTCTATGATAAGAGACAAAAGGACATAAGTGTAGCAAAGGGGATGAAACAGTGAACAGACAAGGAAAATTAAGTCAATTTAGAAGTTGTTAATGGGGTTCTTCATTTGCAAGGTTTACTCTTGACTGCAATGAATTGTGACTTGTTCCCTAACTAACAAAAATCGCAGGTTCTGGGAAAAAAACTTGCTGCACTGAAAATAATTATTTTTCTGCACCTTTTGGTATGAAATATCATAAGGGAGCATGCATAGGTAGTCCCATAGGGGTCTTCCTTCTTGTGACAGTGAAGAGGATGCGTCACTGTAGACAACCAATTATTCTGTAGCTCTTGTTTGTGAAGAGGCAAAGGAGTTCCTCGTTCTTCAAATTTGAGGACAACTATACTTTTTAAGCTCAAAAATGGGACGAAGGATTTCTTAGGGCAGAAATGATTGTCTTTTCTCTGCCCTTTCTTCTGAAGGAATCTGAGTAGGAATGGTTCTTTCTTTATCATCCTTGCCAAAAAGGGCTTTCCTGTCTCCTGTCCTAAGAAGCTGTCTTCCCTTGTGCTGTTGTCATTAGGTGCTTTGTGGATCTAGTGGGAAGATGGGACTGCCAAAGATCTTTTTTCATTGTTTTCACACCCTTTCTAACAACATATTAGATTTAAAAAACAATATTCCTGCTAAAGCATTGGCTACTTTCATTTTTTCTTTCCAAAGCTAGGGTCAGAGAGGAAGCCACACTTCCACACAACTCAGCTGACTAAGTTAAACTTCAGCACTTACCACAGTTCACAGAACCAAAATAGTGGTTTTCAAAAAATGAAAGAATTTTACACCACTAGCAACCTCCATTGCTATAATTCACTGCCAGGGTAGGTGCATCCTTGGTAGCAGCATTTACAGCTGTAGCATAGGCACCCTGTAGGCAATATTACCTTTGTGAGTGAAAGTTTTTAAACATCATATCATTGTCTATGCTACACACAGTTATTACACTCTTAGAAACCACACTAGAAGCAGATCGCAGCAACAGGGTTCAATCTTGGTAAACACTTAGAGAGTCAAATAATCAAGTGAGGATAAAGTCCTGCTGCCCTGAAGGGTGGGGTGGGAGGACATGATGTCATATTGAAGGTAATTTGTCTTCCTGCATCTGAGCTGCATGTCACAGATCAAAGGGCAGAAGCTAAATGAAATAAAGGAACTTATTGAAATTTAAGAAATGCTGTCATCTTATAATAATAATAATGAAAAATCATGTGTATTTGGCACTCAGAGATTTCAGATGATCAATTTTAGCCTTCACAGTACCCGATTGAGATAAAGAAGTGCATTCACATGGAGAGAATAAAAAACTAGATCTCATTACATCTGCTTTTGTCTTGTAGTCTCAGGATTATGATTCCTTTGTGTTTGCCCCCAGACAAATGTGTGTAACAATAGCATTTGAAGGTATATAGTGGGATTACACATGGATACACAAATTTGAGCAAGTAATCAAGGGAAAAAAGAAAGGTAAAAAAGGCAGAAGGAGAAGGAAGGTGGCAAGTATGAATGTTGGCCCTACTATTTCCACTGTTTCAACATGTTCCCTAATGTTGGTAAAAATTCTTTCTTCTCTTTCTCTTGCAACCTAAATACTTTTATCTTATTTTTGTGTTGTATCTGTCAATGAAGTTTGACATTTAATAGATTTTTTTTTTATGCTTCCTTTGCTTTGTGCTTTGGAAGCCTGCAGTAAATAATGAATACTGAACCTAGAAAGGCAGGTGGTGCTTAAACATCTGTATGGTGTATTGCTTGACTGCTAAAGGGTGCAAAGATATGAAACATACCAACTCATAATGATGTAAATACAAAGAAGATAGTAATGAGGGTTTCTGGCAAACCTTCAGTATAAATTATCCTCAAGAGATTGCAAGCTCTCGCAGAATGTGTATATCCAGACAGTCAATGCTGGTAGGTCAGCTATTAACCTAGTCTTTGCTTTAAAATAACTGAAAGAAAAGTGTCTGAGATAAAGAAGGTTCTTTACTTGGCTTTCACAGTTGTCATAAAAACTTCAATTTAGACAGTCAGAAATTTTCCAGTCACTGAAAGAGTTGTTTTCTCTTGAATCCTTGCCTTTGACTGGACCTTCTCACAAAGTCATGCAAGTTCAGCATGATAGTGACCTTTGTGACAGATTTGAAACGCACACTGGTGTTAAACAGGGATGTGTTCTGGCAGTAACTCTCTTCAGTTAGGAATTTTTTTTGTTTTTAAATCATGTTTTCTCTCTGTTCTTCAACAGGTGCATTTCCACACAAAAATAGAATACAAAACCAAGTGCCTGCTGATTGCTAAACATGTTTTATACTGACATCACCACACTCAGTCCATATGAAGATGGCGAATGCTAAAGCCTTTGAGTGCCTTTCTATTAACTTGCAATGTGTTTGAACTAATTGTCCATCTAAGGAAAAAACCTTGACTATATGCCAGCTATATTAGTTGATCTGAAAGTAGATGTACAACAATAGTTCTACATGTGTTTTATTTGTCATTTGGTCACGTTCAGATAATTTACTACTAGATATTGAGATTAATTGTCCCATTAAAAAGGTAGCTATAAAAATTCAGTCAGGCAGTAAGCTATCTGTGGGAAAGCAGCCAATGAGGGTGAACACCAAGATCCATGCCATGAGATGTGCATTGTGCTATATGGAAAACGTGCAGTAAGAATGAACAAAGATTGACCACCTTCTCTGTGAGAAAGGTGGAGTCTTTCCTGCAGCGTGAGTGTCCACCACAGTAGTGCTTAAAGGATGTGAGAAATCAGAGATATATAGCTTGATAAGAATTTTTATTTACAGATATATCCTTTATCTTGTTTGCTTGTTTCTTTGTGAAGCTGCTTGTTTGTGAATGTTCAAAGTGTTAAAAATTTCTAAGAATTTCCTGACTGCTTCTGCCATGTCAATGATGATTAACCTATATTTTTTACAGCTCAATGGGCTATCTCTAAAATGTGTCTTTGTAAATTAAAAAGTATCACTTTTCTGATAAGATTAAAAATGGAATAATATACTTTTTTTTAACTTGATTGCAAAAAATCATGTACACTTTGTTCTTCATTTAAATAGTGCCATCTTAGTGTCCTTAATGCAGAAAGATATTTTTCCCCCTTTCCCTGCTGTTTTTGGCTTTTAAGTAATTGCCAACTTGAAAAAAGCTAGGAATTTCTGTTGCACTTAAGGAATGTTACATGACCAAAACTCAGTTCAGGCTGAGTTTCTAATATCTAGACAAGAAATACTGAAAATAAATTTTCTTCATAGTGGAAGGTCAATTCTATTTTTAGTATACTGGTCATATTAGCATGAATGGTTAAAATGAAAGAAGAATTCTACGAGGTTTGGGGGGTTTGATTGTTGTTTGGGTTTTTCTGATTTATTTTTTTTTTAACTGTTTTCTAATCTTGCCAGTCTAGCCCCTTTACTCCAGCTACAAAGGCTGTAATCTCTGGTAGAAATATAAAATTAAAGCTGGCACCCAATTGACTGTGTCATACGTTTAGTGTTACTGCCAGCTGATACCATCTTTGACCCGGTGATTGGTTACACTTCTTGCTCTTTAGCTCCTCATTGCCTCCTTCTGAATTTTTTCCTGTGCAACACAGCACAACCTCATCCAGAGAAGCCATCCAAATTGCTTGTATTTTCCTGGGATTGATTTTGCAGCATCTGAAGTAGAAGTGGTAGTTTGCTCAGTGTGCTTACTAAGTAACCCAAAATTGATTTAAGATGGACCTGGTCTGAATAGATCAATTCAGGGCATAGTGACCCACTGTTGAAAAGGGTAATATAAATTCTGGCTTAAAAAATTACAGTGAGGCAGAAAGTAGATGTTAATTTATGTATCAAATTCTTCTTTCTTGTTTCCATGGGATGGGTAATATAACCTGAATCCGATGATTCCTAGACATTTCCTTGGGGCTGTGATATTTTAAGGGGGAAAAACAAGTGTGTCTTACGCCTTGTGAAATGGCTTTCAGGAAAACAACAGTTCCATTAGTTTACCACTTTCTAATATTCACCAGCCCTCTAACACCAAGATGCTGCAGCATGGAGGTCTCTGAGGAATACTGAAAAGCTGACATTTGTAAATTAATTTTTTGCAGTAACTATTATGCTAATTTGCCAGATACTCTTACTTTATTTTGTGGTAACACAATCATACACTTTAAATAGGGAAAGCTAAATTACTGCCACTGTGTACAGCCTCAAAAGGGCTTGATACAGTACCTAAGTGCATTGGTGCAACTACAATATTTTGAGCCAACTGGCATACTGAATCCTCTAGCTGCCCAACAGATGTCTGTGATACGAACCACCCCTACAAGCAGCAAGTATTCTCTCATGTAAAGCCACTCTAACTTCACACAGGAGGCCAAAGCACCAAGTTGAGTGAATTTGATGTTCACTCAGCTAACAAGCTTAAACTGCCTGATTGAAATCATGTTGATTTATTGCCAAAATCAAGCTGTTGCCATAATAGTGAATAACATTGTATATTTAAGTACAGGTAAAGTGAAGCATCCTTAATGTTTTGACATTGTTAACGCATCATATATGGACATTATCTTTGTAATAATAAAATCTTAAAGCTTCTATAAAAGGAAATTGTTACCAGCCTGTCTTGTTAACTTCACTTATAAATCTTTGTGATACTGTTCTGATTTCTTAGGCTTCCAACTCATCCAATGAATTGTGATAATTATCTACCAATAGGTAGATAATTGTACTTTAAACGGGGGGAATTCTTCTAAACACCTCTGTACTTGTGCATGGAAGTTTGAAAACAGAGCTTTGCTATATGTCTGGTTTTAGAAACCGCTTTTTAGTGAGCAGAGCAAAATTTTAAAAGCATGCTGAATAGTATAGTGTAAGTATCTTCCATCTGAATGTTGTCTTCCACCTCTGGCTGTGGCCCTGTCACCTTGTTCTGATTCCAAAGGGTGCAGCAGCCCTCAAGCAAGCCCAGCTGGTTGTAGAAGAAACATTTTAGGAGTGGGACTTATTATGCAAAAAGATTTGAATCAAATGTTACACTTTAGCCAGGAGGAAAGGAGCTTTCCACGTATGGGTAGGATCTCATTTCTTCTGATCATACAATAAAGCATTGTTGCTAAGATTTTTTTTAATTTCTTTTTTGTTGTTTTTGTTCTATTGCAGCAATGTACCACACACTCCTCCCTTCTCAAGCTACATCCCATGTGCCAAGATGATAAGGAGCCCTTAGACTGCCTCAATACCCTTGTAGATATCCCTTCTATTTCAGGGTATTTCTAGAAGTGGATTTTGTGGCCATTTTTAGCCACCTGGGTGCTGTAAAGGAGGTGTAATGCAAGGGAGAATCTGGCCTAGAATTCAGAAGTGGTTTGAATCTTTTGAAGGTAAAATATTCCACACACTTGTCATTAGTGTCTTGATAACTATTTCATAATTTTTGATGGAGTAAATGGGAAGAACTTTTGTACTGGGCTACACGTAATGCAGTTGTTGCATTTCCAGCTGGCTGTTTCACCTCTTTCCTTAAATCTGAGTTGTTTTTTCCTAGAGCATTTGTTTTGTTTTCCTTCTAGTGTTATATCTGTTATAGAATTATAATTTGTGTATTCTCTGTGAATTGGTGTTTTTAATTGTGACCAGATATCTTTTCTGTTTATGAATGGTTATTTTGGATGGTTCTTGGTTTTCTTTGGATTCCCTTATAAATTATTGTTTCCTCAGTCTTCTCATCACTGAATTATTATAGCTGGATCCCATCCATGAAAACTTTTAATTTTAAAGTATGGATGAGCTGAACCGTTACTTCTTAATTTCAAAAATGACTTCTGCTGACTGTACTATTTTGGTAACTGCCATCATTTTATTCATGTTGAAAATGTTAGATGGTAGCTACTTAAATTAATAATGGAATGTCATCCACGCATGGTATTGGACTAATATACATCAAATGATATGGGATGATGAGACCTGACATAACCTAATGAGGAGTGATGCATGTTTCAGAAGTACACTGCAGGGTTCTTATTTTTTAATTATTTTTTGAAAATGTCCAGAAGCAGAGAAATAGCTGTAGGACATGGAGCACTGCCAGCAAATCCCAGGAAGTTCAGCAAGTCACTGAAATTTTTCAGCACTGATCAACATTTTTTCCATACTCTTTGTGATGAGCTACCAGACGTCTACATGCAATCATACTTGCATGAACTGTAATCAGTTCAGTTGCTAATGTGCACTGTTATTACTGTGGACCTTCCTTAGGCAAGTTTACTTCATACGCATTACACTGCATTAAATTGCCATGTCTCTCAAATAGTTCTTAAATACAAACTATTGTTGCGATACATTTGGATGCCTGAAAAGATAATTCTTTGCCTCTAGTGTATAACCTGGTTTGCCTAGTTTCTTGTAGACAGTTAACTACCTTTTTTTTCTACTCACATAGTAACTGTTCTGCATCTGAAAGTTTTAGGGATAACATAAAAGCCTTTCTTTGGAAGGACTTTCTTTTGTACCCCAGGATTTATAATGTGGCTGTAACCCATACCCGTACTGTCACCTCTAAAACTGAAACTACAGCAGGAAAAATTGCAAGTGTGATATACTAAAGGTGACACTTCATCTTCACTAGTAGCTTCTGCAAGTGATATCCTGGAGTTTTATAGGGGAAACTGGAGTTCTTAGGGAAGTGTTGACTGAAGTTTCAATGACCTGTTTTAATCATATCTGTTGTATGGACATTGGTGACAGCTCATATTTCTAACAATGTGTATTCATTTTTAGATAGTTATTACTAAAATTTATTTTAATTCAACTTATGTTTACATGTAAGAACTTTTTCTGGCAGAACCAAAAATTCCATTCTGTGGCTAAATCTTCCAGTCTGCACTGACAGGAACTACATATAACTAAGATATTTTAACATATTAAAAATTTTAAATCTGTAGAAATCAGAAGGGAATGTTGAAGATATTAAAATACATTTATATGTTCATATTCTCAGCTGCGAATACTGCTAGGCTTAAATCTGTTTTTTTGTGGTTTTAAATCTTATATTAATTCAATCTGTGAAATTTTACTATGTATGTGTTCTTTTGCAGACTGGAGTCTGCTCTTATGATGTACTGTTGTGCCAGGTTTCTACCACAGTGCTCACAAACTTCTTTAAAACTTTTCTGATTTCTTTGAGACAGCAAGCTGGAGGTTGCAGGTGAGGCAAGGCACATCCCTCCAGGAGATGGTGTCTTGCCTGAAATGAGTCTGCATATGGTCTGAGCACTTCTTTCCACTGTGGCACATTGATTCAATTCAATCCATTTAATTTGCAGGCCTCCTTATAATGTGACACATTGTTTTGTGCTATTGGATCGTTTATTCTCTGAAGCTAATGAGCAGGAAAGAAGAATTAAAAGTTTCACAGGGGCAAGACTGATGGGATTCAGTGCCAGGTTTCTGACCTGATGGTGGAATCCCTCAGGTGGTAGTTTGATAAACTTAACCTTCCAAATGATGCTTTGTAACTTCTGAAAGAAATCTTCTGCTCCAAGGATACAGATTCATTTTAATCTAAGGTCTAGCTGGAATTCATGTGAGATTTTGAACGTGAAATCATGTAGAGTATCTATCCTTGTAACTGAAGTCAAAGTGAAAAATTTTTAGAGCCCCTTGTGTTGTGTTTTTCCAAACATCTGAGTAATAGAGAGGTCATATTATGTAGGCATGGGGCAGATCAGTTCCAGAGAACTTAAGGCAGTTTAGCAAAAATGCTCCTACTAGTGAATTTTCCATGCATCATTGAAACCATTTAGTGTTTCCACTGTAACTTTCTGGATCTTCATTTGGACATTGGGAAGTATATTGACACTTGTTAGTTTTTCTCTGTCACATGCTTTGCATTTCCTTTGCACAAAACTGATTGGCACTGCCCTCTCCTGATTTAATGGGGGAGATGGGGAGGAAGGCAAAGATGGGGAAGGGGAAGGTTGTTGGGAAACTGCCTAAAAATGAAGCAATTTTTATAGACTCTTATAGTTTCTTATTGTAAAATAATCTAAAGGTAACAAAACCAAGGCTCAGTCTCATAAAAATGCTGAACTTTCTGATAGTGAAGCCAACAAGTTTATATCCTGAATAGAATAGAATAGAATAGAATAGAATAGAATAGAATTGAATTGAATTGAATTGAATTGAATTGAATTGAATTTCAGTTGAAAGGGATGTACAATGATCATCTAGTCCAGTGATCCAGATCCAGATCCAATGCTCAACTGCCTGACTATTTCAGGGCTGACCAAAAGTTAAAGCATGTTATTGAGGGCATTGGCCAAATGCCTCTTAAACACTGACAGGCTTGGGGCATCAACCACCTCTCTAGGAAGCCTCTTCCAGTGTTTGACCACCCTCTCAGTAAAGAAATGTTTCCAAATGTCAAGTCTGAGTCCTCCTCGGCACAGCTTTGAGCCATTCCCAGGCGTCCTGTTACTGGATCCCAGGGAGAAGAGCTCAGCACCTCCCTCTCAACTTCCCCTCTTCAGGAAGCTGTAGAAAGCAATGGGGTCACCCCTCAGCCTCCTTTTCTCCAAACTAGACAAACCCAAAGTCCTCAGCCGCTCCTCATAGGACATGCCTTCCAGCCCTTCCATCAGATTTGTTGCCCTCCTCTGGATGTACTCAAGGACCTCCACATCCTTCTTAAATTGTGGGGCCCAGAACTGCACACAGTATTCAAGATGAGGCTGCACCAACACTAAATAAAGCAGGATAAT
This sequence comes from Haliaeetus leucocephalus, assembly GCF_000737465.1. Lineage (NCBI taxonomy): Eukaryota > Metazoa > Chordata > Aves > Accipitriformes > Accipitridae > Haliaeetus > Haliaeetus leucocephalus. Next base: position 726,980 of record NW_010972603.1, read on the forward strand.
CACTTTTTTTGCCCGGCTGGTTATCCTGTGTTTGATGCTCCTCAGGATGCGGTTTGCCCTCTTGGCTGCCAGGGCACACTGCTGACTCATGCTGAGCCTGCTGTCAACCGGCCCCCCAGCTCCCTTTCTGCAGGGCTGCTCCACAGCCACTCCTCTCCCTGGTTATACTTGTGCCTGGTATTATTTCATCCCAGGTGCCAAGTTAACATTTGTTCTCATTAAATTTCATGCCACTGATGATTGCCCAATGCTCCAATCAATCTAGATCCCTCTGCAAGGCCACTTGTCCCTTGAGACAGTCAACAGCACCTCCCAGTTTGTTATCATCAGCAAACTTGCTAATGGTGTATTGAATTCCGACATCCAAATCATTGACAAATATATTGAACAGAACTGGCTCTAGAACTGAGCCCTGATGAACACTGCTGGTGACCAGTCACCAGCCCAGTGTAGCCCCATTACTGCAACCCTTTGAATTCTGCCCTTCAGCCAGTTCTTCACCCAGAGCACCATGAACCTGCTTATCCCACAGCTGGACAACTTTTCCAGTAGGATGCTGTGAGGAACAGTATCAAAAGCCTTACTAAAATCTAGAAAAGCTACATCCACCACCTTTCCTTCATCCACTAGATGGGTGATCTTATCATAGAAGGATATCACATTAGTTAAACAAGATTTTCCCTTTGTGAACCCATGTTGACTGTGCCTCTTGATTGCTGGGTCTTCCCTCATGCCCACTGGTCTAGTGGAAGGGGTCTCTGCTAGATGAACTAGATGATCTTTAAGGTCCTTTCCAACCCAAACCAGTCTATGATTCTATGGTTGCATGAAATTGGACTAACATTGGCTAGCTTCCAACCAGCATGGACCTCCCCAGACTCCCAAGACCTTTGGTAGATGATCAAGAGGGGTCCTGCCATAACATCTGCTAGCTCCCTCAGTACCCTGGGATGAATCCCACCAGGCCCCATGGACTTCTGAAGATTCATCTGATACAGCTGGTCCCTTACAATTTCAGCATCCACAAATGGAAAGTCACTGTTCCCACACTCGTGGTTCTCTGACTCAGGGGACTGGGCAGCCCATGGTCTGTCAGTTTTACTAAAGAATGAGGCAAAAAAAAGCATTGAATGCCTCTGCTTTTTCTTCATCCCTACTAGTCAGGTGACCATCTTCAACAAGTATTGGTCTGATGTTTTCTTGAGACCTCCTCTTGCTATTAACATAATTTTAAAAGGCTTTCTTGTTGTCTGACACAACACTGGACAGTTTCAACTCTAATTTAGCTTTGGCCTTTTGTGTCTTCTCCCTGCATAAACGAACCACAGGTCTGTAATCTTCCTGCGAAGCCTAACCTTGCTTCCAGAGATCATAAAATTTCTTCTTCCTCTTGAGCTCCACGAGGAGTTTGCTGTTCAGCCAAGCTGATCTTCTGCCCCTCTTGCTTGACTTATGACATATATTAATATAAGATCATCATCTTTCAAAACAGACACAGTTAAATAATTGGTCCCCAAAACTGTGAAAATCAAATGGTGTTTTGTCCCAAAATCAAATCAAGTAATGTTTTGTCATAGTAACAATCACGCAGAAATTTATTTTACTTAGTTTGCAAGTTTAGCTATATAGCCTTCTGATAAAAGTATGTCTTTATTTTGGGTTTTAGTCACGTTATCTTTCTCTGAAAATTCAAGAGTCAAACCCCATATTTGAAAATATGAATTTAGTGGGGAAATGGGTTGGGAATTAACAATTTCACTTATCTCAAGGAGTTTAGAAAAACATTCCTGAGTGTTGCACAGTCCCAAAATACCATGTTATATGACAAAGATCGACGGGAAGCTTGCTTGTGAATTATGGCAGAACAGAAGAAGCATGCTGGGCCCATAACCCACAGGTCAATGGTTCGTAACCATCCTCTGCTACCAGAGGGGACACAGCTGGGACAGCTGACCCCAACTGACCAGAGGGATATCACATACCATATGACATCATGCTCAGCAGATAAAGAAAGCTGGGGGAAGAAGAAGGAAGCAGGGAACAATCGGAATGATGGCGTTTGTCTTCCCAAGTAACCATTATGCGTAATGGAGCCCTGCTTTCCTGGAGATGGCTGAACACCTGCCTGCCGATGGGAAGTGGGGAATGAATTCCTTGTTTTGCTTTGCTTGTGTGCACAGCTTTTGCTTTAACTATTAAACTGTCTTTATCTCAGCCGACGAGTTTTCTCACTCTTATCCTTCTGATTCTCTCCCCCATCCCACCAGCGGGGAGCGAGCAAGCAGCTGCGTGGTGCTTTGCTGCTGGCTGGGGTTAAAACATGTCTGACAGTCTGTCAGACCCCACTATCCCTTTTATAAATTAATACCACCTATTTGAAATGTTTACAAGACATCTTCATTCCTTGTTTCTCACATCTGGAAATTAATACACAAACACAAGTTTCGTTACTGCTCAACAAAATTCTTCTACTTCTGCGATAATGATTCATAGACAAAATATCCAGTCTCACTTCACTAGCCAACCAGAATGTAATTACTTTACATTAGTTGTCTAACAACAAACAAACCAACCTCATATGTCTAGCTATAAAAAGCAGCACTGTGCTTCAAGAAAAAAATGTGAGTTGGCATAAAAAGGCTCACTAACCCAAAAAGAGTCCTTTCAATACAAATAGCATGAAATAAGCTGCAAAGTCAATATCATACTCCCATCAATAACCATTTCAGATAAGTAGACTTTCAAAATCAAACCTTGGAAGGTAGTGGTTAACTGTTAACAAAAACTTTAATAAATTGTTATTGACTTAATTTTAAATAGTGTTCAGATTAATGGAGTATGATATGCTATGCAAATGTGTTCCTCATTTCCAGCTTTGTTTGATGGGTTTAATAAGTAACTGCTTAAGATCACAACTGATTTAGCTCTCAAGGTGCAGTGCTAGGATACTTCTTGCTTTGAGAAAGGTCAGTAAGAAGAATTCCACATTTCCATACATGATGCCCTTGTGCCTTTAAAATCACTGAGAATTTGGCTTCAATAGTGCCAGGATATGAACTAAGCTGCTGGCAGTGTGCACTTGAATAGGAGGAGGTGGAACGTTTTCACTGAGGGCAGCTGCAGATCTATTTGGAGAAGTAATGTTAACCCAGTGATAGGTAACTTATCCATTTCCTCTCAGGAAGAAGAAAGATTTATTAATGGTGGATCCTTCTGTATCACATGAAATGAGCTTCTGTATTGCAAAGACAAATATGATTTCTGCACTGGGATGTCAGCTTCAGCCTCCACTTGCTATGCCAGAGATGGCAAACAAGGTGGTCAAGACTGCAGCTTTTTACCCATTAAGGTCTTCTTCCTGGTAGTTTAATAATCACTTGTCCCAATAACTGGCTTGGTGGTCCTTCTCTGCTGATGGGTAATGAAGCTTTTGCCAGGGGTCACGCTGGCCTCAAACACCCATAGGTGATATAAAAAGAGATTTCTCTGTATGTAAATGAACGAAACGTTTCACACAAATCAGACAGGTGGTTATTTTTTCTGGTATATGAAGAATGAAACTGTCCTTCTCTCCCTGTTAACATCTTGTGGGTTGTTTTTGGTTTCATTTTTTTTTTTACATCCTGTGAAGATCTCTTGGATTTTATCTATGGACAGTATCTTTTTTCCTTCTTTTCCTTTGTTTCTCCAGCAGCTTGTGCTTGATGCTGAACATCAGAAAACACAGAAGCTGTCCCTGCTTATGAGAGTTTGCTATAGGAAGTGAGATGCAGCAGATGGAAAAAGACAGACTGATGGAACGAGGAACACTTTGACAACACCAGTCAACCTGATAGTTGGTAGTCTCAGATCACCAGCATCCTAACAACTGTTTTCAAGCTTCTTGTAGGCACTGCAGGAAAGGAAAATTTTAAAAGCACATTTTGAAGGAGGAAGATATGTTTACTTTGCAGTTATCTATGGAAATATATTAGTTTACAGAGGGCAGACACACAGTTTAACAGTATAGGCAATCAAGGTCAGCACCACATTCACTTCTGTCTGAGTGCCATACACAAGTTTATGCAGCCATACATCTTATTTTACATTAGTCAAGTGAAATTCACAATCCATATTTTAGAGAAGGCTATATGAGTGCAAGCTCCCTTCTCTCTCACTCTTCAAGAAAAATTCCCTTACTGGCATATTTTTTAAAGTCTTGGTAGAAAAAGAAAATGTCAAATTTTGCTTTTTTGTTTCAGCATGTTAAGAATGCATTATTTCAAGAACAGTCAGAAATGTACATATCTGTCCATTTTACAGGAGGTGATGTGAGAATAAAGAGGTCATGCACCATACTCAGCCTGGGGAAAAATTAGCAAGTTACAGTGTGTGAGCTCAACATGTCTCTGGGATGGTAGAATTTCAGAGCTAGAGTTGTCAGGTAGCTCAGGTATTAATGTTTTTGGATAAGAAGTGAAGGGTGTTTCCTCCTCAGAGAAATCTGGACTTCAAAAGCTGATGGATGCATACAGATAATCTCCTCCTAACCCAAGGAACCAAGAAGAGAGAAACTGAAGTCTGTACTGTATAAGCCTACCTAGATAGTTATCTTGGAGAGGACTGCTCACCCTGCTGCAGGTTCACTGATAAGTGTTTCACTTCTGCTATAGTGCAATTTCTTTATTGCAGTGCAGCAGCATCACTTAGTGACACATTCTTGCCCTTCTTTTTTTTTTTTCCCCCAATGAAAATGACAATGTATGAAAATGGCAACAGAAGTTAAAAGCTATCCTGTGGCTCTCATGTAGTATGTTTGTACAAGAGTCAGGGAGGAACTCAGCACAATGTTCATTCTTGATATTAATTTCCCCAGAGTTTGTGGAAAATGATTGTTCAAATCTCAGGGTAAACCACCTATAAAGTAAGACAAGGATATAGGCTCACAGCCTGTCATGTCCCAGTCAGTATGCTTGTCTGTGACAGATTAAAATATATGTTGTACCTCTGGAGCAGGAGGCAAGAGGCACGATGTCATTTGGTAGAGCGGGCAGCCTGTGATTCTTGCTGGGATACTATGACTCCAAATCTTTTCTGCTATGGGTTTCTATTTTTGTCATGAACTATCTTCTCTTCTCTAAACTACCACAGAAATTTTGTGCAAAAAATATTTGCTAAAGCACTGATGTTATGGCAAATTGCTCAGGCAGTGCTCACAATGAACAAAAAAGTTCTGTACTTTCAACAGTGACTAGGGAATTTCTATGTAACAATTTTTAAATCTCCAGCTTGAAAACCAGCCTACTTTATGGATGTTGAATTGCATAGCACTAACATTTCACATTCCCAAACCTGAACCAACTAAACTTGCTTTTGAAATATGCAGGCTGTGGTGCTTTTGTAAATAACTGCATATATTTTATCATTGCATATTTAAATATTTAGTTTGATACTTGTAATTGCACACACACCTGCATACATAAACAGAGAAAGAGACACATAACCTGTCATGACAGATGCCATTCTGTACCTCAAGAGTCATTATGGTTTTGTAAAGATGGAAGCAAAAGATAAGAAAAAAAGACATATATGGTCTCTTTTTTGGTGGCCTGTAGACAATGGACAATACTAGAATTTCTTTAACCAATTTGTTTTCTCCATAAATTCCAAATCTGTCTCAGCTCTAGTACATTTTATACTTGGCTACTCTCATACAGGTTTTTTTTAGGCAGCTCTTTCTTATGCCTTTGCAATCTGTTATCCTGCAATTACTAATTCCTTATAATTTTACAAGGCAGCTGTTTTCATTCTGGACATCAGACGCTACAGGCAGGACTTTAATACATATCCTCAGCAACTGGGTCTTGCAGCCACCTCCATCTAAATGTAGAAAAGCAGCTTGAAAATTCTGTTATGTATTCATGGGTTTTCTTTCTTCCAGATCTCTAATCTGCATTACCTGCAAAAGAGAGATGTGACTTTCACAGGGCAGCTAGAGGCACTCTGCCTGTGAGTGGCAAGTGCATGGGGAGGGCATGTTCATTATCAAGTTCTTAACACCTGGTGTGGTAATAAGCTTCACACTTGCACTAGCTGGTGTGTAGAAAAGAGAGAGACGTGGTCGTTCCTTTTCCTTGCTTCAACATGCATCTTCGGGGCAATTGTACTTCAGTCCTGGAGCCCATATGAGGGCCTGCCCCAGGTCTTACAGTTGTAGTTTGGCTCAAATCATACCTATCTTCTCGGCCAGTGGCCTATGTCTCAGGGCTGAATGCCCACTGACTGCACCAACAGGAATTTCATGCTGCAAGAGCATTCAGATAAGCTGTCGTTGCCTCCTGCGTAGCAGAATGTCCTATTTTCTCTTTCCCAGCTAATGCAGCTTTGCTGTATGACTAGTGTTCCACTCCAAAATATGGTGGATTTGGGGGAGTCCTGGATTTGCATTATTTTACTAACTTTTGGGGAGACAGGTATTTGCATAACTCCCCTAAAGTTTCTTCCTTATATATTCTCATATATTCATCTTCAATATTTCATCAAACTATACTACTTTGAATAAGATAAGCAGAGGAGGGAGGTAGCTGATTAGGTGTAAAGTTCTGAATCACTCTGGTGGCAGAATACTAAGGGCTGAGGAACCCTTGGTGACTTTGTCTGTTCCTCACAGCTGTAATATGCCTCAGTGAAAACTGCAGAAAAGTACCAACCAAATTAAATATATTTCTTTACAACCTATCCTTCTGTTTAAAGTAAGCCACTAAGTAGGTTCATTTTGCAGTGGTTATTTGGCTCTAAAATGTCTTATGCTTGAAGTAATTTCTTATCTTGTAAAAATATATCATGGTTCATGATCAATGAATATTGCATACTAAAGTGGAAGTAGTATTCAAATAGATAAAATATGTAACAATATTGTTGTAGACAGAGGCCTGGAGATTTCTGAGTTCTGATCTCTGGTCTGTTTTCAGCTTGACTCTATGTACTTTCTCATTTACAAAATGTTTACTTAGAACTATTACAAATGAACTAATTTTGCTCAGTGCATTTCTAGTAGGGAATAACTTGTTTGAATAAACAAGGGCTTTGTTTTCTGTTCTGTTTCCTACTCTCTCTATTCAGGAGGACTTTTTAAAATATATATGTTGGTTTGTTCCAAATTATTTTCCTTAATTTGTCATTATCCTTGATGCGGGCATGTGGTATGTTTTAGGGGAACATTTAGCATCCTGAAATTCTGTGTTTTAGTTCTTAGTGCATAAAAGTCACTGTAAAGATGGCAAGACTTTTGATTTTCTTCCCTCACTAAGTACAGCTCTTACTGTCTAATATCTACTGAAAATATTCATAACTATTGCAGGATCAATATTGTTCATCTGTTATTTGTTTCCTAATGTTTGCATACAGTTCATTATCTCTCTATACAATTCTGTGGTCTGATTATTTGTAAATGTATGCTTGAATGGACATAAAGTGTACAATCACAGGCATAGTAAATTTAGTAAGTTTTCAGTCAATATTCATGAGTATTCACCCTCTCTTAATTACTGAATGTCCAGTGCTAAGTATTGTTCTTGGTGCTTTGCTGCTTCAGTTATAGGTATATTTGAAGGTCTGAATCAAATAACACATGCAGCTGCTCTCAGATGTACTATTTTGAGAACAATCTGAATTCATTTGCTATTAGACGTTTAACTGGCTTCTCGCCTCTATGAGCTACTCATTTGAACTACAGTAATCACATAGTAATCATAATCTCCTATTGAGATAAAGATAAATATAAATACTGAAACAGTATATAACACCTTAACTCCATTTCACTATTCTCCATGTATTAGAGCTACCAGTGGATATAGCTGTTCACAATATTTTATGGAAATTAAAGTAAGTGTAAATTGCTGAAATACTGCACATGGGCAAAATGTCAGATTTGTTGCATTATTAGGGGATTTGCGTTAGTTCTGAATCATAGAAAACAATAGCTGCTAAGTTAATTGCTAGGAAACTGCAAATGTTCCCTGGAGAATTCAAGCCTTACTGTCATGTTGAGACATTTGTCCCTGGATATTTCAATTATGAACATTATTGCTACTTAAAAAAAGATGTTATACTATCTTTTTTCTGTTGTTTTGCTTTATTAAATCATTTATCTGTATTCAGACTATTTTGAGGGTATTTCTCTATCAAAATTATCCAACTACTATGTTGGGGATATTAGAAGTAGCTACAGTTTTGACTCCATGGTGTGAGTCAAAATGTATTTCATGATTTGCAGACATTGGCGTGATTATTTCAAAAGAATGATTGATAAAGATTCACAGCATGGGTTTAACAGAAGTATTTTGAAGGCATTTCTAACAACAATCGTGCGAAAAACGTCATTTTTATAGAGGATTGCTTTAGGTTGCCATCTTGTGGTGCAAATTCAGTTGTTGAAAGGAAAGGAGAAACTGATCTTGCTGTTGACAGTAATACCCTGTTCTTTAGGTAAGGTTAAAAGGATTTGTAATCTGAAGATATATGTACTTCAACCAGAATGAAATAATCCCTGGATGAAGATTCAAGTGCAGATTCATATGATTAATTACATAAATAACCAATATTGTCATGGGTTCTCTAGATTACCTTACCTTTACTGTTTATCTACTATAACCCAAATGTTCTCTTCATCATGACTGTTTTCTAGTTCTTCATAATGTCTAGTATAAGTATTAAAAGCTCTAAGAAACCAGGTGGAATTCCACATTCAAATTCGGCATACCTGCATTTGCCTTTTGGCATATAGTCATGGAGGCATAAAGTTTTAAAAAATCAGGGCCTACATATTCTGGAGAGCAGGAACAAAGCCTATTCTTAGACACACCTTGCTGCTGTGAATAGATTTCTGCTGTCTTATAAATTAATTTAGTCCCACAAAAAGATTTTATTTGCCAACTGCTGTAACAATAGCCTTGGAGAGTAGCATAATCCAGTCCCACAAATTTGCCCTCAGGCAATTTTGCTTATACATGAATGATAAAAGATATAAGAATAGCACGGTTTACTCTGCGAAGTGAAATTACTGTTTCTCAGTAACCAAGGAGGCTGTAGGCACTGCTTCCCCAACAAACCTATAAAATCTTGGGACTGTTTGTACAATATTGATTTTTTTCTTTAAAACAGTGTGCTGAAGAGACAAGAAGGCTAGACTTTGTGTGTGTAAATAATATAACCTTAAGCATCAACAAGTCTCTTCTTCCAGCTGAAATTTTTTTGAGTAAGATAGATATGCGCGTTTGTTCACCTGGGACTTCACAATTGCCATTAATTTTACTAGAGGGGTTGCTCACAGCTCAGAAATAAGCATAGCTGTCTGCCTTTAAGATAAGTAGCTATGCTATAGTGTTATGGATGGGTGTTGTGTGCCATGTGGAGGAAAAAGCTGGCTAGAGAAAGAGCCTAGCTTTGGCCTTCACGATCCTTGAAAAAACAACTTTCAGACCTTTCTGAAAATGAACATGTTGCTCTTTGGAGAGAGTTTTATGAACCTGGAGGGGAAGAGGAACATGGTTTTCCACCCTGGGGGTGGAGCTCCCAGAGGACAGCATGATCACGTACAAGATGGAGGTCTCTGTCCTTTTGTCCCCGTTCCAGGCATCCTCCACAAGCAACCCATGGTGCATGCCTGCCCCAAGTAAGGTCTTCTAAGAGTTGCATGTGTGTCACTGCCGATCACTGTGTGAAAGCCTCATGTGATAAAAAACAAGCTTTGTTCTGCATTAAATGTGAAACTATTGGTGCCATGAAGGAAAGGGAAGAACTAAGAGGAACGCCTGGTGATGTCCTTTAAGAAGGAAGGCCAATTGGAAGAGGGTTCAGCTTGATCCTTTTTGGAAGCCCACAACAAATGCTGTGCAGTTGGGTCCTGACAGGTCTAGGGAAGGGAATCATTAAGACAGATGGAGACAGCGTCAGGTAGCAGCTGTTGTGCACAGCCTACTATCCCCAAAGCACTGTCAGATTTATGAATGAAAATTCATGTGGTAGCTAATGCTGCTGAGGCATGTGGCTTTAAACTTTCCCTCAAAAGGAAAATAGATGCAATAGTACTAAGAGACTGTGGGTGTAGAAAGGGATTTGAGACAGCTCTGCTGCCTGCAGGTGGACCAGATGGATAGCACTGTAAGGCTGACAGTTTCTGAGGTTTCTGGGTTTAGTTTGTTGTTGTTGTTGTTGTGGTTCTTTTAGAGATGTTCAACTTGGAATACAGAGAAGCCAGTGTTCTCACTCACTGGATATTACAGAGCTTGAAGCAATCCAGAATCTCTGCAGTACACCAGTTCCGATTCTCCATTAGTATTGTCTTCGTGATTTATCATTGGGATTCCTTTATGATTGGTGTCACAAACTATGTTACTTGCACAGTAGCTCAGGAAGTACCTAGCTATTGAAAACGTATAAGAATTTATCCATAATTGTTCCTGTCAACATGGAAAGCCTAGAAATTAACAAAAGCTCTGAGCAATTGGTTCAAGCTGGTCTCACTACCAGCAAGAAATTTTGAAGTCTATTTCTCTCTCACATTTCCCTTAAGTTAAGTCTTCAAGTTTGGGCAGTTTCTTCACTCATTCCTTCATGTCTCTGCTTATATGGAAAGCCCCTCCAAACATTTAGACATGCATTTAGTAGTAATTTTACCTCCAAGATCTGTAAAAGGAAGATCTAGACAATTATCATGCTCATGAGCATGCCCTTGCTGCCCATCATTCTCCCACTGCTTTTTGCAAGATAGGACTTAGTGATTTTCCTTGTCAAAGGCAAGGAAAATACTTTGAGATTTAAGTACAACAGCAGCATAAAATAATTTATTTTCCTATCCCTGAGGCCTTTCTTTTAACAACCTTATTTATTCTTCTTTACTTCTTATTAATCTAAATTTTTGGTTTTGTCTGGAGAACTGAGCCAGGGAGATAGAAAAGACATGGTTTCCAGAGGAGATGGAAAAGACCCAGGACAACCTATCCTTACCATATGACAAAATGGAGAGGGCGATCTTCCGTCTCAGGCTGAGATGGATCTCTTTCCCAGGTCTGAGAAAGAATTCACCTCTTACTTGTCTCTGAGTATTGCCATAACACAAGAAATGTAAGGCTAGTGATTTGCACCCAGTCCAGTAGCTGTAACCAGTGCAGTAGCTGAGCGTGAAATGGAAATTAGAGCACTTGAATATTGTACAAGAACAGAAGTGTCAAAATTGCAAGAGCTATAACATAAAATGTTGAGATCATTAGAATAGAATAGAATAGAATAGAATAGAATAGAATAGAATAGAATAGAATAGAATAGACTATTTGAGTTAGAAGGGACCTACAATGATCATCTAGACCAACTGCCTGGCCCCTTCAGGGCTGACCAAATGTTAAAACATGTTATTGAGGACATTGTCCAAATGCCTCTTAAAAACTGACAGGCTTGGGTCATCGACCACCTCTCTAGGAAGCCTCTTCCAGTGTTTGACCACCCTCTCAGTAAAGAAATGTTTCCTAATGTCAAGTCTGAACCTCTCCTGACTCAGCTTAGAACCATTCCCATGCATCCTATCACTGGATCCCAGGGAGAAGAGATCAGCACCTACCTCTCCCCTTCCTCAATGCATTATCCATGCATCTAACAGGGAAGAGGGCATCTTTTCTGCTACTCTGTAGCTAACAGGTCTTTTCTCTCCCAGAGAGAAAAAAAAGTGGTTAAAGTGAACTGGAGGAGGAAAGAAGTTGATCCCCAACACACACAGATGCACATAGCCTAAAACATTGAATTCTCTCATTGCATTCTGGACTTAGTTCAAGACAGTGGGGATCATGACCAGTCTCCTATGAAATGTGCTACAGGAGTTTAATGACTCTGGTGAGCCAGAAGCCCTGAAAACATGCTATATAAAAGATAATATGTTGATTCCTGGAACTGTTATGACTCAGTAATAGCTTCTTAGGAAGAGTGATCCTTACTGACTCAGCAATGCTACACCTTTTGTCACTTTACTCCCATCAACTGCAGTCCCAAAATTACCTTAACCAAAAAAAAAAAAGAAGAAGAAAAAAAAAGACATAGTACTAAAAAAAAGTGGCATAGCACTATCTGTCTTTGGCAATGCTTTTGTTTAGCAGCTGAATGTTCACAAAGTTCCCCTGAGAAGAAAAGGCTTTTTTTACTTTACGCTCTGTAGTATCTTTTTGCTACACAAAAGGTGAACATAAGTGGAAGAGAAAACATTAAAGAATGTAGCAGATGTGTACCTGGCTGCACTTAAAAGAAATGTCTGTTACTAAGCTCTTACTGACATAATTGTGGTATGACCAACTAAATAATAATTACATATATGCATTCTCCAACAGTGTATCAAAACCAATCCAAGAAGGTTAACCTGAAAGTTTATTGTGAAACTTTATTCTGTACTGCAACTATCAACCAGTAACTAAAAAATGTAATCTAATTTTGTAAGATCTACATCAGGAACCATAAAAGGCTCCTTACACACACTGAGCTACCACGTTACAGTTACAAAAGTGAAGACAAAGCTTGAACCTAACTTGACACAGTTTGCATTATTTGTTCTTTCTGTATATAGGGTGGGGTTTTCCATCCATATCTCACATTCTATTGCTTTTTTCTAACTGCTCTCTACATTTATAATGCCATATCTTTCTACATTATGTGCTTTAAGATAGCTCTCCCTCACTAATTAAAATAACTGCTTCTGTTAAAATATTACTGCTTTAAGTAAAATGAATAGTCTGCTGATTACAATAATTCATTATAATGCCAGACCAAAGGGAGAATAACCTTTTAAAGTCTGAAGTAAAAGTAGCAATGGTAGTTGTCGTGGTTTAACCCCAGCCAGCAACTAAGCACCATGCAGCCACTCACTCACTCCCCCCCACATCCAGTGGGATGGGGGAGAAAATCAGGAAAAGAAGTAAAACTCCTGGGTTGAGATAAGAACGATTTAATAGAACAGAAAAGAAGAAACTAATAATGATAATGATAACACTAATAAAATGACAACAGCAATAATAAAAGCATTGAAATGTACAAACGATGCGCAGTGCAATTGCTCACCACCCGCCGACCGCCACCCAGTTAGTCCTCCAGCGGCCATTCCCCGCCCCCACTCCCCAGTTCCTATACTAGATGGGACGTCCCATGGTATGGAATACCCTGTTGGCCACTTTGGGTCAGGTGCCCTGGCTGTGTCCTGTGCCAACTTCTTGTGCCCCTCCAGCTTTCTTGCTGGCTGGGCATGAGAAGCTGAAAAATCCTTGACTATAGTCTAAACGTTACTCAGCAACAACTGAAAACATCAGTGTGTTATCAACATTCTTCTCACACTGAACTCAAAACATAGCACTGTACCAGCTACTAGGAAGACAGTTAACTCTATCCCAGCTGAAACCAGGACAGTAGTACTTAACTCTTTCTTGACTGCCTCTGCTCTAGCAAGTCTTCCCCATCTCTCACTTAAACAACATTGCAAAATAAATGTGGCTTGGTACCTGGCAAACATGTAAACATCCAGGCTTTGCAACCTGCAATAAAGCTGAGTAGCCGCTGAGAATTAATGAATACCAGCTATGCTTGTACAGTATGACTCACAATGAGGAACAATATCATAATCTAGTTTCTCAATTACTAAGTAAAATAATTAGGGGGTGGAGAAGGCATTTTTTTACAGCTGTGCTTCAGTTGCACAACAAGGGAGCTCAGTGGCATCTTATGATGGGAAGGATATGTGCTAAGGCAATGTTGCATCTGCGTGCATAGAATCAGAAAGCTGAAAGAGAAACTTGTCTACCTGAGTAAGAGTGTTGAGTCTCTGCCATCCTGAGTTGTGCCTGGTATAGTCATTACCTGCAACATTGTAAAGCTTCCACTATCATGATCAGGTTAAGGGTTAAAAAATAGAAAACCTATGTAATGGATTAAACAGAGGTATTGCACGGAAAGACTCCTTATTCATTGTATCTCACTGTAATGATACACTCAACCATGGCTGTTGAAACAGTGTTTGCCCTTGATGCTTCCTTGACTGAATGGACTCCCAACTTTTGCTGTCTGAGTCATTTTGGCAAAGTGTCTTGGTTCTACATCACCAACTGAGTAGCAGACAGTCAGGACAGTGTTCTTAGCTGGGTACTGTGTGCATGAGTACTATTCACAGAAGTGGAATCATACTTCTAAAAAGGACTTAACGGCATCCAAAAAAATGAAAACAGTATGTTACAGTTTTCTTTTTGCTCTGGCAACATTAAAATAATGTTGCTTCTCTAGTAGTTTCCACTGTGATTTATCTAGAATAAAGATGATTTTCAATAGCAGAAGCCAATGAAAAGACAGAAGAGAGACAAAAGGAAGGAAGAGATGCTGGGAAACAGTTCAATTCTTCCAGTGACATGTCTTTGCTGACTCTTCTTTTGAATCCTTGATGTAAAAATGCCAGGTGGACAATTTATCTAACCGGATGAATGAGTTTAGAGTGTTATACTTGAAACTGAAGAAAGAACAAGCAAAACGTCAGCTTGGATACTGTCAGCGCACAGCATGGGCCAGATGCCACAGGAGAAGTGGGAGCTCCACAGGGCAGAGAGGGCAGGAGGTGGTGGGACAGGTCCTGCCCTGCCCACCCCAGTCTGAAAATTGGACTATGAACAACATATTGCTACTTAGGCCACTGAAACCATGAGAGAGAGAAATCTCTCCTCCTGTTGGCTTATCTTGGCATAATGGCTTTGCTCCTTTACTTCAACTTCTGTGTCCAAAAAGAAGAGAGACAAAATGACAGGCTTTGGCCACTATGTTCTTGTTAACACTTAGGGACAGTTCACTTTGCATGTGATGGATGTTTAACAATTACTAATCTTTAAAGTGCAGTAGTGCAGCTGGAGAGGAAAGAGGAAGCTACTCAGAAGATAAATGAATATGGCAGTTAATTAAAGATATATAGTTTCCACTTGAAGAAGCTCTGTGCTTTTAAGGCAGAATTGTAGGTGAGGGAGAGGAGAGCTTGAAGAACCATAAGGAAAGAACTTTGAAAAGGGGGAAAGTACAATTTCTCAGTGGTGTAAAGGAGAGGAATTGCAAAATACAGCCCTATTCCACTGAGCAAGAGCACTGAATGTATATGAGTGAGATCACTGTTTAGAGGCAGGTATTGTGGTGCTTTATAGAGCTCAGCTTAATGAAAAAAAAAATTTTTAAAACAGAGGTAATTTGGCAAAAAGTGAGGAGGAAAAGCTGTTGAAGTGAAACAGAGTGAGAGGAGCTTCATTGAAATTCCACTGTACTATGGGACCAGACCCTCTGCCCAGAAGTAAACAAATTTTGCTAGTGAATTCAAAAAAAGCAGGATCCTGCCCATAGGATTAGGCAAAGATTAGATTAGATTAGATTAGATTAGATTAGATTAGATTAGATTAGATTAGATTAGAAAGGTTTGGATTTGTTCTTTTTTTCTCTCCTCTAACAAGAGAACAAAACCAAGTGCTTGGTGACAAATGGTTTTGACAGACTACTTCACGTGCCAGCATCTAAGAAACATTTTACAAAAAGTCAAAGAAGAAAAAGACAATTTATTGGAAATAATTCTTTCCCACTTAGGAGTAAAATACCACTGCTTTTCTAGACCCTGTTGTAGTTTCTGCCAGGCAGAACTATGTGCATATTATCTCTGTCAAAGAAAAATATTCTGAGCACAGTCATCCAATTAAACAAATTACCTACTAGTCACTTGGATGTCAGGAAATTGAGACAAGCTCAATAAAGATATGTCATGTAGAAAGATGTGTCATCTAAAGAAGTGGATCCCAGCACTCCTTCCTTTCCCCTTGTTTGTTCAATTCTTCAGACCCAAAAGTAATTGTAGGAAATAAGCTTTTTGTCTATATTTCTAGATTTTATGCTGACCTAGATGCAGGCCTGGGTTTAATCTATTGTCACCCAGTGAGATGTTGAAAGTCTGGAAAGAAACCATCACCCCTGTTCCTTTGTGTGTTGGAGACACTGCAGGGCAATGGGCTCTGTCCAAGGGAGCTGCTGGATGTGTAGGTTTAGCTGTGCTCTGCAGGTACATAGCACATGGCTGAAGAGGAACAAGTGGCAGTTTTTACTTCCTTGTGTCATCAAGATCAATCAAGCCAAAGGGTTGTGGGGGGTTTTATTTTGCTTTGGTTTGCTTTTTCTCATTCTTGAGAGTAACATTAAAAACAAAAACAACATACTACAGAAGAGAAGAGAATAAAAATAAGCCAAGCAGATTTTTGTTTGGCTAGGATGGAAAATTATTTTAATAAACTATCTTTTCCTCCTGATTTTCCTTCACTCCATTTTTTCAGTAACGCACTGAGGCACTCTGTCAAAATTACTATCCTCTTTGATTTCAGTTTTACCCTTTGTCTGAGGCAAAAGAAACAACTGAGAAAGTTGGCACATCTCTGCATATTATGGTGTCAGCAGAACCTCCACCAGATACACGTGCACATCAGTCAGTACAGAAATAGCTGTATGTGTGGGAGAGGGAAATGCACAACCCATCTGGCTCTGAGATTTTATTTATTCAAGTTTTTTTTAAAATGCAAAATGTATTTAACGTACAACGAAAGGAGTCTTTTTTTTTTCATTTTTACTCCACTTCTTCACTGCCTTAGTCCCAATGAAATGCCTTACAGCAATGACTACCAAGCTGGCATTGCTCAGTGCTTCTGTCTCAGCTGTTGCTGGAGATGCAGTGATTAGTCACCAGGTGCTTCCAAGATCAACAGTAAACACCGGGGCAAGACTCCTCTCACGGGTACTAGGGGAGCTTAAAGACAGAGGGAAAAGCACTCCAGAAACAAGAATCCTCCTCCCAAATGGTGGAAGAGGTCACAGACCTCAGGGGAAAACTGGGTAGAAAGAGAGCAGCAGCAGAAGCTGCTGTTTGGTTGTTGGATGATGCCCAAGAGAATACCAGGCTCCAGACTACTCTTCGTCTCTGTAGAACTAAAGTAGGATTGCACTATAAACTAAAAAGAGAACTAAATAAACTGCTTTTGACTAAAATTTACTCTTAAAGCAGCCGTTCAGTATATTTATTTGTTTATAAATTAATAGTGTCATCTGTCTCTAAAGCAACTTAGTGTTATGTATCAATAAGAAAAATCAATAAGAAATCAACAGAATACAGCAGAGTCCTTATTTATTAACAAGCAAGCCATATTTCTTACCATAAAATTTAATGAAAAGTCTGCCCAAACAAATAACATGCACTGTGCCCACAGCCTGGCAAATACAATCTCTGTTGAGCTGTTAGGATATAGGTCAGGCGCTGAGCAAGAACTTGCTCTATGACTAGATTTCACAAAATCACTGAGCAGATCCACCAATAGTGTGTTGTTTGTATGTTGTATAAAAAGACAGTTTAGGGCTGATCCTGTAACTACCCTGACTGAGTAGTGTTTTGAAAGACATTTTTCCTAGGTTTGTAGTTTTTGTTGTACATACATGCCTTAGCTTAAGTTCAAGTTCTCCATAAGGATTGTACTAAGAACAATGTATAGCAGAACTCTAACCTTGAGACGCACTGTAACAAGGAGGAACAGCTGCATTTTACCCTTTGGGATAGATAAGCATTGGATAATGCAGGCTGGAGGCCACAAGCTACGGTGCTGAAGCTGTGACAGAACTCAGATTCATTACAAAGTTGAACCCAGTAAAATTGTCTTCATGTTTATACCAATCTATTATGTGCAACTAATGAGAGCCAGATTCCCTGCCCTCTTGATGCAACAGTATCTCAGGAACTAGTTCAAACATCCTTAATAGACTAGAGAATTCCCAGATCACAATAGAAAAAAGTAATTTTAATTTCATATACCCCCAAGTGCCTCACTTCCCAATCACAGAGAAGGAAGATAGGGGTTCAAAGTGGAAGGAAAGCAGGGGATGGCGTATTTGGGTGGAGCATCACCGCATTTTCTGTAGATTTTGGGCTGAATGCTAAGCTGATTTAAAATATCACTGCCTCCTTGGCTTGTGTCCCTTTCCTCACCTCTACCAGATTCTCTACGCTGCTCTGGCAATGCTGGAGATGTGAAAGGAATATAACCATGTGGCTGCCCTATTACTCTGGTTTCAGCTCCAGGTGCTGGTGTCAGAGTATGTCAGGAGAAAGGGACATACCTCAATTACTGATGTGCCAAAGTGATCCTTAGATGCTGCAAACACTTCCAGAGGGCTGTGGCTGTCAGAACCAGCTAAAATAAGGCTGGAGTTCAGCTGTGATGGCTGGTAGTTCCAGTCAAATTAAGTTATTGAGAAATGGGAGAACAGTGAAAGCTATAGCTGCAGTCCTTATTTCAATTACCCATGATTAGGCTATATACAGAATGTTTCTGAACTTGAAATTCACGTCTGTTCATTGAATAATGCTAATCTCCGCTATGAGGGTCTGGGAATCTGTCTTCATGAAAGTGCTTACTTACCAGGTTAGCAAGCTGCCGAGCCTGCATACTCCTTCCAGAACACAGGTTATTCCTGTTGTTAGAAGCCATTAATTTTTGGATCTCAAAGCAGCTTCATACAGTTTTCCAAACTGCTGCGGAAAGTTTCTGGGTTATATACTCCCTTACTTATGCAGCAGACTGTAGTCATGCTTCATCTCCAATCTGACACACTGTGGTTTTGATGCACATGAAGGAGAAAAGCAGCTTTATCTATTGCCAAAAGCTTTAGCACATTTATTATGTAGTTATCTCTTCACACAGTATTTTACCTTCCCTGAGAAGGGTTCAGATTTTAGGATTAGTTGCACTGAAGGAACACTAAGGAAAGAAAAAATTCTCTGATCATATTGCAGTATGACCTTTGATATGCTAGTCTGATGAGAAATCATTTGGATAGTTATTGTTTCAGGTCAAGTCATCATATTTGGTATTGACCATCAAATGATGATATGGAGAAGGAACAGTGGGAGCACCTCTTAGCCTCTGTTTATGATGAGAGTAAGAGAACATCTACAAAATGAAAGTGATTTCTTAATTGCAACTATGATATTAACTTGTTAGTGCCTTTCATCTTCAAGACACTAGAAATGTGAACTAAGTTGGTGTACCCTGAACTCTGAAAGATACAAGAAAATCATTGCAGCACAGAAAAGTGAGTAAGATATAGACAGTAGCTAACTCTCATGACTGAAAATTGCATCTTCACCAAGGTCATAATTACTTCTGTGTACAATTTTCTTTCCTTTGTAAACAAAACAGTCATATAGCACCATGTGTTTGAACTATATTTTCAACTTTGATACATTTTATGCATATACCATCTCAAGTTTGTTTAAGCACCGTGTTATTCACAGAGATCTAGTAATTATATACTTGGCCAACAAGTAGAATGTGCATATATTGTCTCTAGAAATGTGAGTAGGGTAACTATTTCTGAATTCTCATTGTATTCAGAAGGAGAAAGCATTTTTTTTATGAAAAAGGTTTTTCTGACTTTTTAGGGTCAATTCTAAAATGTTTTTGCATAACAAAATAACACTGGAGATTTCATTCATACACATAGAATTGTAACTCGCTTGTATTCACTCTGGGCAAATAAAATGGCTAATACTTCAGGTACAGAACTTTTTTATTGTGTGGCTGAAATGTCAACATTATTACTAGTCCTCCTGAGATAAAATGTCTGTTTGCTAATATTGTTGAAATCCTTAAAGTTACCTTTGTGTGTGGAAGGACTACATGATTGGCCTGTAAAATCTTTATTTAAACACTTTGTACACTACTGAATGGTCTCATTTTATTTTGATTGCTGGTTACCCTCCTAGGAACAAAACTCCTAGAGCACCTGATTCAAATTACATTCACAATGCACTTTAATCTCAAGCAAGATATTTCCTTATTTAAATGCTTACTCGTAACTTGATAATGCACTGGACTGAGACGACACACAGACAGGCTGTCTAAATGCAAAGCATGTAAGTGTTTCATCATAAAGATCAGGCCTGATTCAGACAGATTAATTTTCCTCAGAACATATTTTGCTGAACCTTTTCAGGCATTGAATTCACAGGATCAGGGTAGTCTGTAGCATTATTAAATGTGTCACCACCATGAGATGATCTCTATCTGTCTTTGCACACAGGAGGAGAACAGAGTGTATGGAGGGGTAGGAACAGTATCTGAAAAGATAGGGGCATGCATCTTTTTCCCCTCCATCCAGGGTGGATGCTGCATTGTATGGTGTGTCTGAACAGGCATGCTGGGCCCAGAGGGTGGTAAAGAGAGCTAAGAGAGCATGCTGGCAAGTCTCCAGCCCATGTAGTGGGGGTCGGTCAGAGGAGCTGATGGAACTTTTGAATTTGAACTTATGCAAGGATTTGCTGCACCATTTGCCTCACCTGCTGAACGAAAAGAAAAAGCAAAAAAATCCCTGAAATGAGACATATCATAATAAGCTGCTTGGAATGAGATGATGGAAAAAATTATCTGGGCCACAATCCATCTACAGACAACTATAAATAAATTATTCAGAGTTTAATTCTGCTTTCCATAGCTTGCTTCTGTGCCAATGCACAGTGGCCTTTATAAACACATGCAGTATAACCTATCCCAAAAGACCAAAATCATCCCTCATTTCAGGAGCATGTTGGCTTCATATAGAAGACAAATACAAAGTCTGTCTGTATTTCAGAGACAGAGAGGAGTATCTTTTCTCTTCCCATTTATTTAAGTATACTTTTCCATAACAAAAACACAAGCCCTCTAGCGTCATGTTTCCCTTCTTGTTCATCTCAATTTGGTGAGGATGTCCTTGCTTATTTTTTAATTACTTTTCTCCTCTAAGTTAAAACATCAAGTGAGATGCCCATAAGGCATATTTTTCTTGGCCGTAATTCGGATATAGTAATTGAAGCTGTTAGCTTCAAAATGTCATGTAATGTTATAATCAGACACTTTTTATGTACATAACATAATTGCTCTTTCTTGGAAGTAAATAGGATGTCATATCCTGTCAATTTTACTTTAAAATACCAATGACAAACTATTTACTGAATATTATAAATCTTTATGCAGTCCTTTACCAGTCAGTCAGAATTCATTTTATTTGCCTATCAATCCTTGTAATGGCAAGCAGATGGAAGAAAGCATGCTTTTCTGTGTTTGTATGTCAATCATTCTTAGTGTCATTCAGATCGGTTTATTTTCATGATGTTTTTGTTAATAGTTTTGCAGGTACATCAATTCAATTAAGAAAATTAGGAACCGTACAACTTATTTTTACAATTTTCTTCAGGTTCTACACATTTTCATTTCTTTTAGAAGAGCTTTCTACTAGCATCACCATATCATTACAGCAATGTCAGCACTTCTGTTATAAATCCTATTTTTCCAGCATTTATTTCAGCTGTAAAAATTCCTTCTGTGTTGAGGATTTGCATTTAAGTTCTCATCTGCTTTTTAGAAAAAAGAGGTTAAGTACATGTGTGTTTGTGTGTTCCTTTTGTTATGCACTAAAGGTGAGAAGTACAGTTAAATGTTTACTTTTCTATTTTTAAGATTTTATAGAGCTCTTCCTGGAGTTCATAAGAGAACTCTGGACACAAACCTAATACACAGGAGCTTACTCTCTGCAGTTAATGCAAAATCTGTTGTTACCATAGCTGTCCTCCCTTTCCCTTCCTTTTTGATTGTTTTGCCTGCACATTTGCAGAGGACCTGAGATAAATTTAAGAAAGGACTTACATGCCTAAACCAGGAATTAGCAATATCATGTTTGCTAATAGATGATGTGCGGCTTGCTGCCTTCTGGTTGAAAAGGGCGAAGAACATCTTGCTCTCTCATTCTTGCTGGCTACTGCGGACATGAGGTCATTAATGAAAGGTGGACAGCACGACCACCTTCCATGGCAGGCACTTAAAAAGGTGTAAGTTTATACCTACTGGACAACTCCAGCTCAGGTAGGTGTAGCCCAGGGTCAATCTCCTAAGCTCTAGAGAGTGGTGAGTTTGCACACATACCCTTGTCTCAGGCTCAGCCAAAGGAAATAATGAAGGCTTCCTCTTCAGTGTACAGATATTTTTTACTGTATGGATGTGCTGTTTATCCACTGCATAGGGTCTTGGGCACCCAGCTGTGAATTTTAGATTCCATTGGGGCTGGATATCTAAAAATAAGGGCTTCAGGCTTCAGCATTGCAAGGTCTAAATCCTGCATTGAAACTAAACCAAGGAGCTAAGTGTCATGTTGCCATCTTTGAGCATAGATTCAGCATTTCCACAAAGATGATTTCTACATGACAAGATAGTTCATCTTGAAATGTTCAACATGCTAAGAAAGTCCCTTATGTTTGGTGTAGGGTTAGCATACTGAGCTCCTCCTTGCCTGAGATTCTGTGTCTCTGTGAAAGTTTCCATTACACAGTCTTTTTGAGACAGGAGCCCTAGCCAAGTGTCCTTAAAGCACATTAGTGGAGCATATTACAACAGTCAAAGGAGACATAAATTATGTCAGAAGGAAATCTCTGACCATAGTCCTAATCTGCAAGCCTTTACCTTAGATTTGAACCTTGAAACTCTTCCTTTAGGACAGTATGTAATTTTGCAGATTCACGAGCAACCATCCTACGTTCTGCTAGAAATCTTTGGAAGAACAGGGCATGCCCAGAATACCATTAGTTCCATCATCCTCAGTTAATGGATGAGCCACTGTCACCAGGGGTAGCAAGGAGCAACTATGGGACCCTTGAATCAATACCTGGAGTCAAGAATGCATTTTAGACCACAAAAACAACAGAACAGGCAGACCTGAGAACTGAACTGTCTCCAGGGGTTGGGGGAGGTAGGCAGCCTAAAAGCTAAGGTGATTGATGAATCCATGTCAGTAAAGAACATTACTGACCTTGAACCACGCAGTGCTAATGTGAACACAAAAGGAAGAATTGGGAATTTGGCTTTGTCAGAAAAATTGTTTTATGTTCCTTCTGTATCCTTCCACCAATGTAGTTTACCCATAGGAAATTATACAGCATATTTTCTATGTATTTGTGTATATACATGTGTATCAGTGTGTATCAATGCATGAGTTTATGTATTTTTCTCTATAAAAGACTCACAGTAGAGAACTCCACAAAGCATTAAGAACATAATATTTAGCCTTGTGGGTCAAAAAAGACAGAACTGAAATCATAGTTACATACATAAATGCACTGGGGTAAAGAGAGAGAAATCTTTCAATATTTCAATTTTCCTAGCAGATGGTAGAAGGCACTTAGACATGATGACTCTTCCTAGATGTGCTAGCATATGCTGCAGAATTGCCTATACAGAAAAGCCTTGCTCATTGCAAATCTCCCGGGAGCTATCACAAACAAAGCACATCAATTAACATTTGCTTATTATGTGACTGTGTGTATGTGGCAATTTTCTATTTTCCTCTTATACATTAGGGCTACAATTTAGTCTGGATGACAGATACGCCAGATGAAAGTCTCAGCGCTTAAGGTTCTGCTCTTTTATTTTTAAACAGGCATACTTATCTCTTTGCTTTCTCTCTCTCTCTCTCTCTCTTTTTTAATATTTCATAGCTATCCAAATGTTTGAAGCTTGTTGCTAACCCCATGTCTGTAGCAGTTTTGTTGGCATGATCTCAGAGTTTGTGAGAGATAGTACAAGAAATGCAGGCAGCTGCCTGGCCCAGCGTTATAGCTCAGTGAACCCTGGTACAGGTCAGACTTTCAAGTAGTTTCTACCATTATATCAGCAGCTTACAGGCATGTAAATCATGCTTACATGAGACTTGCACCTGCAAGAAGGCATGTGTCTTAGGAAAGGCATAATCCAACTCAAAGGCGATTAATGTATCCAAGAAGGCTAGAGACAGCTTGTGTAAAGTACAACAGAAACTGCACATAAGGGTCTGTAGAAGCAGCCCTCTTAGGAGCGCAGGAACAGAAGGGACAACTGGGGTCATCTAATTCCCACAGTCCCAGGCAACTGTGCAAAAGATTGAAATGAATCCACAGGGCATCTTGTCCTTGAACCTTTTGGCAGTGTCATAGCAGACCCTCATGGACCAGCAGAATGTGCACCATTACAAGAGCAACATTACAAGGGAAAGAAATCTAGAGCTGTTTCTTGAAATATTGAAACTTTGCTGTAAGTATATCTAAAAGTCATGTTTTATGTCTGCAGAGGATTGTTATTTCAGTAAGGAAATGGATAGGACATTGCCATAGAAAGGTTGTTGGTTTAATTTCCTTCCTGAACATTGAACATTAGTTGCGGTAGTCCCTTTGTGTCTCCCCTACATGCAAACAGCACACTGTGTATCCTCTCTTGGGACTCCACTTGCACTGCAATCTCTGTCTCTCCTTCAGAGAACAGGTGGTGAAAACCAAAACCAGTAAAATGTTGTATAAAGCCCAATACTTCAGCATACAATTTGCATCTGCGCACTGCATCTGAACAATACAAAGTGTTTACTGCCATTGTGGTTTGAAATTTTCTGCCAGATATTTGCTGCCAGTAAAGTGTTTATCAGGTAAGTTAATAGTGGCATGTTGGTCATATATTTACACTTCAGGTGTGTCCGCTACAAAAAACAACTGTGATGCTCAGAGAAATGCAATCGCCAGGTGGTAATAGGCACAATGATTTTTTTGCTGCTTTGTGTCTCTGTGGTCCATGTTTCTGACCCTTAGCAATGCTTTCTGCAAGGAAAAGATGGATGTGAGAGAGGACTGTTTCATACAGTGCACATCAGTAGTTAAAGGTGGAAAAATTCCATCCAGTGATGTCACTGACTCTGAAAGTTCCTCTAAAGCTCTGACGGAACATTGGTGATACCACAGCTTCTGCATTGAGTAATGTGATTAAGAGCTTTGACTAGTGTTGGTAGAGCTAAATATTATTTCAAGCCTGTAGGAGGCATAAGTTCTTTTGTGTGTCATTTCTCCACAAGCTACTATTTTGAGGACCTACAGATGAACAAGAACTTGCCAATGCACTAGGAGTTGCACAGTCTTGCAAGAAAGAAAGAATTTTAAAAAAACAGTTGGTGTAGATGATAGGGAGAGGGACATGATTTTTTTTTTCTTTCCATTATAGATTTCTCTCATCCTTCCCATTTCCTTGCCATGGGGAGGATCCTAGTGTTCCCAAAATGTTATTTCCATCAACACTTCACTTGAAAAAAAAAAAAACCAACAAAAACAACACAGCTGGAAGGCAGACTGAAGAGGGAAACAGACAGACAAGGTGGAAGCCTGGAGATTTCTTTGAAAAAGAATTCTCTACTTTGGTTAATTAGGAGAAAGGTAGAACTCTGTGTTAACAGAGCCTAACATCTACTTCATCTAACTAATTGGATTAACTCCTTTGCAGCGCCTACTCATTCCCAGCTCTAGAAACACTTTTACTCAGGGATGAAGTTTGCTGACTACAGAAAAGCAGAATCCCCTTTTCTGAGCTGCCTGATGCACAAACACATCTCCACAAGCTGAGAGGAAAGGAGCCGTTAAAATATCACAAACCCCCATGCTGAGTACAGGTTTGGGAACTTCAGGAAATGCAGGCAGTGCACTAAGTCAAGCACCTGTAATTTCAGCTCTTTCACCTTCCATGAACTCACTAAATTGCTTTGCCTCTCTGACCAACGTCAGTGCTTTCCCCATCTGAGCAGAGCAAGTATTTCCAGGAAAGGGAAAAGAAAGTTTAAAAAAAGAAAATATTCTTACCACTATACATGAAGATAACAAGAATATATTTCAGTTTGGGCTTGCATTATTTCTTTGGAATTTCATGAGAGCCAGACGTAGGATGCCTGCCCTATATTAGCCTATGAAGAAAGAAATTATATTAGTCAATGTTTTCCTCTTAACAGAAAATGGTGTGGAGAGTAGCCTAAAAGGGATGCCTTCAGGTTGTCAGAAATCCACAGGCCATCAAAGGGATGGTACATTTATGGGTCCATTGACTCTCCACAGCAGTCACAATATCCTTCAAAGCTAGCCTTGGGAGCCAGTCACACCAAACCCAACATGACTCCAAAGCAGTTTATCATCCTTGGCAGTAGCTTCAGTCAAGATCTCCTCATGAACTGAATGCATTAATTCTATTTATATGCCTGAATGTTTTCACGACATGTACATTTCAGGATATGAAAAAAGTCTGTCATGCTGAAGTTTGAAAATTACTCTTGTAAGCTGAAAGAACTGCTTATCTCACAGAAAGTGTTTTTTCTATACTTCAGAAAACACTGGGATGCTTGTTACATCTTCTGTTTACTGCCTACGAGCTGTCTCCAACTAGTCATTTCAACACCACTAATGAGTTCAGAACTAGGAGGGGAACAGGCAATAATCCAGTGGGGGAAGTATCAAATTACATAATGGATCAAGAAGTCTTATACTGAATGGACTATGAACTGGATCAGAAAGAATAACTTTCAATGAAGGTGAAAGAGTGAAGACTCCAAAACCCCTGTAGGAGCTGTACCCAGCTTTCAGTAAGCATTTTGCCATGTAAAAAACACCCAGAAAGAAAAATCTTTTGGCACTGATATGGATAGGGGTAGGTAGAAACAAAGAGTCTCTGTCTTGTCTCTACAAGCCTGGCTCAAATGCCTTTATAACCATGTTCTCCGCATTTGCATCATGGGGTGAAATTTTTAGGTCCTAGCTTAATGCAAATTTCTTTCTGCTGAGTGTGGATAGCTGGCAAACATTAGAGAAATAAGATATTTCAGGAACCAACATCTTAATAAAACATCCCAGAATGTCCAAAGGCTTCTTCTCCATTACACTCTATTGACCAAATTAGTAATTTAGGGTGTGAAGGAGTGACCTCTTTGATGACATGTTGCAGGACAATGTAAGATTATGCTGGGGACAGATGTGCATGTGCATTCCTCCTGCCTTCAGCTGATGTATTTAAAACATTTCTCACCCATACAGAGAACTTCTTGCAGGTCCAAAAGAAGGTAGAGGTAATGCTAAACACAACCAGTTCCTTCCTGTGTGTCTAAAAACATTACATAAGTCTTACTTGGCTGGGGTTTGGAAACTCTCCTATTCTCAGAAATATTCTCATTGTATTCTGAAACAAAGAAAAGCAGTACACTTGTTACACTTGGCATGTATAATACAGGGAGGGAACAAGCTCCATCATCTTTTAGAACTGAAACAAACTATTCAGGAAAATCTGATGTTCTTGCTTGGAATACAGAGTGTTTTCCTGAATTCCAAATCATTTTACTGTGTTGGCGGCAAAACCTGCAGGCTTTGCCCTTTTTGAGCTCTAGTATATGAGTGACTTTCTATGTGTCAGAATCTACCTGCATTTTAATGAGAAAGGAATTTACTAATATTTAAGGACATGTAGCAAAACAAAAATTCAGGATAAAATATAGGGGGGAATGGTCCTTCTAAATATACACTTAGCACATAAATGAAGCAAAACAGGCACTAATCTGCAGCAGTGAGCATGGCGGTCAGCAAGTGTAATACAAACTCACAGTTGCCCTGTACAATCTGTAGGCAGGCTGGACAGTTTAGTTCTCTCTTTCATAGTATGTAACAGACCAAAATGATCTGTCTCCTAGTTCAATGTTGTTTAAGATTTTGAGCTAATAGTAATATGCTAATTTTTTATAATATATTAAAAGTCAGAATTTTAAAAGCAGCAGTCAGTGGCTCCTTTGACTTGATTCTTTAAAATTGCTGCTGTATTTGCACTGCCTTTTAGGCATAGCAGAGTGACGTGAATTTCCCAAGATGTCACACAGCAAGCAAGTAGAGCCGGGATTGCAAATCCTTTGTATGTTGCAGTTTAGAGATCTAGCCAAAAGCACAAAGTAATTTTGGGAGCCTGATATTCCCATCTTCTCCAACAGGCTAACCTCTCTGGCTAGGCCCTGTCCCCCAGCTCACTAAGCATTACAACACATCACAGGAATTAAATACAGCCCTTCCTGTGTGATAGGAGATAAAGCCATGACTTACAAGAAAAAGAAAAGAAAGATAGTCTGAGCTATACCCTCCTTGAGGAAATGTGACAAGGGAAATTTTGTGGTTTGCTTTATTGAACTAAAAACCATTTCTTTTTTTTTTTAAGACTCATTCTAATTGTCTTTGAAATAAAGCATAATAATGTTTTTATTTTTATTTTCTAAATGGCAAATTTAATATTTTTTGCAGGTTCAAAATATTCCTGCATATCATTTAGATTTTTACAGAAAAAGCATTTTCAGTAGTAAAACTGTTCTGATAGGATATTTCCAGATTTTGGGAGTTGTGGACAGAATTTTTAGAAACATAAAAAATGTTGGAGGCCTCTAGGAACAGAGTAAGAAATTGCTATTATATATCTAGAGAGTTGTCTTTCATAATATGGGTTGATCCAGTATTTACTCCATCTTTCCCCTCTTCTTGGACCTCTGTGTAATGCATCTGATGGGCCTTTTTGGAGAAGCTTATGTTGGCAGTCTTAATAACAATGATGTTACAGACATTTTTTGAGCTTTCACAGCGTGGCAAAGGTGTATCTGCAACAATTTAAAAAGAAACTCCATTGCATATACTGGCAGAAACTTTAAAGCTCCTACTACAATCTGTTTGACAGGTCTGCAGACCGGTCATAGCTCTGAGCAGCATTGTTGATTGGCAGTAGGAAGCCCCTTGTTTTAGCAGTTCAGTTCTTCATTATTTTGCAACAAGCCTGAAGAAACCTATTTATCAATCCACTTAATTGAGAAGATACATTTATATTCTGTCACTAGGTAAGTGTTATTCAGGAAAAATTTTCTCCTTTTAAAGATTTTAACAGAAATCTCATTGTAATTCCCTGCAGAAGCTGAAAATGTTATTTCAAGAGAAACTATTTTCCATAGGGACAAGTTTAACCTACTGTACGTGGACATATTTCAGCGACAGAAGCAGCTGCTTATTCCAGGTCTGAATTAAACATGTAGAAGTGTTCATTATTCATCTTCAGGAAGCAGACGAAGTCATGTCTGTAGCTTTGACCTAACATATACCAGAGACCAATAACTGGTTTATAGCCTGATAAACTGCAGGAAGAGCAAGATGCCATCTTCAGCTTTTGTTCCTGCTCCCAGCACTATGGACATAAACCCAGATTCCGAGGAAATGCCCCCACATCAGAAGGACTCTGTGGTGCCCTCCGCAGGTGTCTGGGGAACCATGGGGGGTGCACAGGCTGCACAATGCTCCTTACAGCCTATGGCTGCACTGTGCGTCCTCAGGTGCAATCTGCTGGGTGCTGAAAGGCATGTGAAGAGGTTCTTGATTATGCCTTAAACCCATTCATTAGACTCCTCATCATTCCAGGCTGCTACTAGTAATGAAAGACTGTCACCCACCAATGTTCAAAGAGCCCTAGCCTCAGCATTTGCTGCCAGCTCTTGCTCCTTCTAAATTAGCTATTACCATTCTGGAAAAGAACTTTCTGTCTCTGGGGAGATTTCTCTGGAAATGTTCTGCTCATTGCCAAGCAGCAGTCAAGAAAGAAAATAGGAATTATTAGGAAAAGAACAGAGAAGGAAGTGGAAAGCATCACTATGCTACAATAAATATATGATGTGCCTACATCATTAATACTTTGTGTCACTCTGGTAACCTTCATTTCAGAATCAGAAAGTTATGATAGAACTACAAAGTATTAAAAAAAAAAAAGAAAGAAAGAAAAAAAAAAGACCAAAACAGATCAGCAGATGCATGGAACAGCATTTGTATGAGGGGACACACTGGGCTAGGAGACTTCAACCTGGGTAGGAGGCAACAAGATATATGACAGGGGTGTATAAAATCTTGAATAGTTTGGAGAAGGTGAGTAAGTGATTATTCACTATTTCTTATAATATAAGAGCTAAGGGTCACCCAATCAATCATGAAGTTTAAAACACTCAGTGGACATACTTTATCACTTAATGCATAAATTATGGAATTCAGTGCTGTAGAGTGTTGTGGAGGTCAGTAGTGTAAATGGGTTCAGAAATAGATTAGACAAATTTATAGAGGAAAGCTCTATTAAACACCATCATCTGTATGCCTGATCAAGAGGTCCTTAAGCCAGTGACTGCCATAAGAGAGAAGGATATACGAGGAGAAAGACTGCTCTGTGCTTCCCTTATTCTTTTAGAAGTTCCTTAGTCTCCCCTTACAGGCTACAGGCTGTCAGGGAATAAGCTGGGTGGCTGGAGTAGTTGGGGAGGATTTGTTCTTTTTGTTTACAGTTCTCCCAGTCACTATACATACTCCTTTTTGAGGGGTAAAGTTGTATCTTGTAGCTCTGTTGCACAAAGGCAAGTATCTAAGAACACTTGGCAAATGGAAGACAAATTTCTTCTTTTTTCTCGGCTGTCCACGAGTTGAATGCTGAATCTCTCTGTACTATTTCCATCTTGGTTAAATAGATCAGACATTCTTATCTAATTTCCTAAGGTAATAGGAATGGGCAGTGCATTAAGACATAATCTGTCTTCTCTACTGATAGTGCTTTCAGCAAGTTTGTTTTCCTTAACTATAACTCACCTCATTTCACACAAAAGATTCATGCCATTTAAAGCAGATTAAAAAAAAACCCAACAGTTAAGTATTTAAGTTCTAGCGATACTTTCCTTTTTCTTCTTTTTTCCTTTTGTGGAAAGAGGAAAAAAGTTATCTGTCCATAGCTGTCAGTTATGACTAAATATGGGGTTTTCTGTTCAATTATTAATATGCTCTGATAGGTATCCAAATATATCTCCTTTGGTCTTAATCTATTCCATTAAGTTAAATGCAGTGTTGTCATAGAGGCATTTATGGAAGCTTTTGCCTCCTCTACACCTAATCAGAGTCTCAATTTCCTTACCTGATTGAATCAAAACACTTAATTCAAGGGACAAAGACAAACAGTAACTTGTATAATATACTTGTGGGTTTGCCCCACATGTAAGAGAAAACTTGTTTGGCTGAGTAGGGTGGTGATATGGAAATTTTGAATGTTGTTTTATTTCATATATTTTGCTGAATCCAAGCCTTTGTAACATAGATGTTTGAAAATCCTACATTACAATCACATGAGTACTGCGTCCAGCTCTGGGCTGCCCAGTACAAGAGAGATATAGTCATACTGGGGACTCCAATGAAGGGCCACAAAGACAATTAAGGGATTGGAGCATCTTTCCTATAAGGACAGTCTGAGAGAGCTGGAACTGTTTGGCCTGTAGGACAGAAGGCTCACAGGGGACCTCATCAATGTGTGCAAATACCTGAAGGGAGGGTGTAGAGGAGATGGCCCCAGATTCTTTTCAGTGGTGCCCAGTGACAGGAGAAGATGCAAAGGGCATGAACTGCACCGAGGAGGCTCCATCTGAGCATCAGCAAGCACTTTTTGACTGTGAGGGTGGCCAAGTGCTGGCACAGGCTGCCCAGGCAGGTAGTGGAATCTCCCTTTTTGGAGAAATTCAAAGTCATCTTTTAAGAGAGAGATGTGACTTTTTAGCATCAGCCAGTCCATTTTTTGCTGCTGAAAAAAGAGGACCTTAAAATTACACCTGTTGTACCCAGATACCCAGTGTTGCAGTATTCCCTTAACTTCTCTGTAAAGTAATGCAGACATCAGTAGAGGAAATGCAAATGAACAATAAAGGAGTGCTTACTTCCACATAAAGGTAATTTTTTTTTTCAATCCTATACTTATTCTCAGATCAATCCATGTAGCTCCATGGATTCTATCCATCCAGATCTCAGCCTCTTCCTTTAACATACTGTTATAGTTTTTGTTCACAATTTTAGCTGATTGTGACATGAATCTTGGTGAAATATGCTGTTTTCTTAAGCTGAAGTATGTCAGTTCATGTTAAATGCTTTTTGAGGGGACTTTCTTTATAGCTGGCCTGTAACATGGTAGACCTGAGGTCAAATCCTTGCTTCGCTTAATTTGAAATTTTCCAGAATGAAAAACTTTGAGGCAGAGAGTTCAGCCTGATATCTTAGGTCAGTACCCTAACCATGAAACTATAAAGTGTGACAGACATGCAGTGTTCCCTTGTACAATTTCATTTTCATAAAGAAGCTCAGAAAGTATTTTTTAATCCACTGAAGAATAAATCCCAACTGTGGATTGACAAGGTTACCACTAACATGGGACTCATATTCCAGTCAACTCAATTTTAGTATCAAGAATTTCCTTTTTAAACATTTACTTTTATAATATTTTTCACACTTCATTTCCTGCTTAATCTTTGAGAAGAAAAATGGTCTGCGATTTAAGCATTTAACTGGGACTCAAGAGCCTGTGTTAATTTCCTGATTTTCACAAAACTTTCCCTTGTGCATTGCCCAGGCCACACCACTGATCTCTGTGGGCCTCTGCTCCCCATCTGTAAGATAGAGTATAAGGATTTTTTTCTGTCTTGACTTCTGTTGTGAAAGGGCATAAGAAATTTTTCTTGTCCTTTACTCAGTGCCAGTAAGGTCTGGTTCGAGTGTTGTATCTAGATTTAGGCAACTACACTTAAAGAAAAATTGGGCTAATTGGAAAATGCTTCATGAAGAGTGAAAAGAATTATCAGAGATATTTAAAAAGACTGTATGAGAAAGTCTTTAATAAACTGCAGTTCTTTAACCTAAGGAGAAGCAAAGAAGAAATTGCTTTCTCTGCTTTATGGTGGACATGATAAGAAATAATGATTTTAAATTTCAGAAAGATTTAGGCTAGATGTTAAGGATTACGTTGGGTGTTAGGTGTTAAGGACTAAGTTTAGTGAAGGCCTGGGAAAACTTCCCAAAGAAGGTTGTAGAGCTCAGTTTTTCTAAAAAATTGCTAGGTTAGCATCTGTTTGGAATTACATAGCATTACATGCCTCCCATAATTTTACTTATACATACCAGGTAGTGTTACTGGTTAATACAGGTTACTGGAAAACACTTCTTAGTTACTGACTCCTACATTAGTATCCCCTAAATTGTGATGGTAGCTAAATAAGGGCATGCTTGCAAATATCACAGAGAGCACTGACAAGGGGATAGCCAGCTTGTGAAAGGGAATGATGCAGTTTTTAGTTGACCTCAAGATGTTATTAGTATGAACCATAAGTTTAAATACCCCAAACAGACAATACATTTGCAGTGTTCCTGAAATGTGTGAGCAGAAAGGAAAATTACCTAATTTGGTTTGCTCAGAGTTTTCTTTTACCTCATATGAAACTGGCAGATGTTTCAGAGATTCTTAGCTGTTTTTCCCCAAAACTTACAGCTTTGGGTTGTACTTGCAGAAGGAAGACCAGGCCGGGAGGATGTGTAATTTCTTTCTAATACAGACAAATCTTTGGGATCATTTAGATGAAAAATTGTCCCTGTGCTCATTTATTATTCATTTACCCAAAAAGGAAAGGCCTTAGCCCTTCTTCCCAGCGAACTGAGCCACTTAAAAGATGGTAATAATTCCTGGGCCTGACCCAAATGGTTCCCACTATCTAGATAAATGGTTAATGACTTATTCCATACTTGGCTAAACCTTAAGAATTTAATGTGCTATGAAGCACAACGCCCCTTCCCAATGAGCTGGTACATATTGGAATCCTGTAGCAAGCTTTTTCACGTATAAACTTCCTGTTCTGTGTGTGTACATATATACATACAATATTTCTTTTCCTGTGGGCCTGTACTCTTGCCAGCACAAGGACACCTTGATTAGAATGGACTTTCCAAGTAACACTGTGGGGAAGGCAATATGTAGCCCCACAGACCTGTGGCCAGTGGAGGTTCAGCATTGATTTCAAGGGTGGCTAAGTCAGACCTTAGGAAACACTTTGGGTGTGTGAATTTTCTGTCTGAGCAGCAATTTATGTAACGGTCTTTTTACTCCTGTCTGTCCACCTGCCATTATGAATATCAGTAAAACGTAAAGATAAAGATATCAGCAGTTAATTGCTTGACAGTTAGCCAGTAAGACAAACTCTTCATTAGTGTTATTTTTTAATAACATGGTCGTCTGTTAAAAATGCAGCTGAATTCTCGGGGGGATTTAAAATCCAGAGTAGTCTCTCCTGCAAAGCAAATCTAAAATAGGTCACCTAAGCTGTAACCATTTTACACCAATCATTAAATAAAATATATCTATGTTTTAACAAGAATCAAAACAGGCTAATAGCATGCATACAACTAACCAGTGTCCGTGCCAGTCATGACTTAGAGGATATTCCTTTAATTGAAACTGCTGAATTTTTCATTTAAAAAAAAAATTGTAAATAGATGAACTGCAATCAGCATACCAAAGGGGTCATCTCCTCAGCCATGAGCATACCTCAGCCACTATTACAGCACAGAGGACTCTGCTGTCCTTTTCCCCATGCTTCTCTTCCTGTAAGGCTTTCCGTACTGCATGCAGTAATCCTTCTCAACTCACATCTGCACTGAGTTCATTGCAGATCATAGCTAAACTGTAAACTAGTCCATAGTGAATAACCCAGAATAGCTCCACACCTGCGAATGATTACATTTTGCTGCATGAAACGCAATGATTTTGCTATCAGCTGAATACGTTTCAGGGAGTAACAAAGAACTAGAAACCTTTCATTAAACGAAAGATTTTTTTATTTTTTTTTAACAATACCAGCAAAATGTGCTTTCAGATCTTTGTGGGCAGAGTTGCAAAAAAATTTGGCTTAGTGATTTGAGACCTCCTACAGAGGATATTTAATTTTGAAACAGAAGAATCAAATCTCTCAGCTCGTTGATTTTGTTGGCATAAGCTATTGAAAACGAGTTTGTCCAAGAAAACTGTGTTATGTATTTGTGGAACAGAGGAGGAAAGGCTTAGAGGGAGGTTAGATGATACTTATGCCTGTTGTTAATGGAAATCAGTCTCCATTCCAGTTTCTAACCTCACAAAAAGATTTCGTTTTAAATTATCTCTTTTAACTGTTCTTCAGCTGTTATGGAAAAAACCAGCAATTCCTCTCTCTTGTTTGAAACAGAGAGGGTAATCAGGTGAATTGTAAGAGCACTCTGTATATCAAAAGTATTAAAAATGTTTAAGTAGAGCAGTCATCCTTAAACACCTTCTCATGTTTCCTTACAAAACAGTAACTAGTGGGGGTTTTTGAGGTTCCCTTCAAACTGGTAAAGAGAATATTTTGCATATGAACATGCAGCTATTAGTCATCTAACAGCTTGAGCCTGCATCATGCTAAAATGTCTTCTGAAAGATGATCAGCATTGTTAATTGCTGTTGAAAGCACCCTGACTACGGCTGACTTAGTGATTCATAAGAGGGAACACAGCACCTTTCTGGATGACTGGATTAGACAGCTGTTAGTGAAGGCCACTGTGTAATCATGTTTGACTTAAAGGGTCTAGAGGATTTTTTGGTGTTTCCATATGAAGTATCCAGAATTAGCCATATAAACTGAGAAAGTTATTGGTTCTTGTTCAAATTTAGAGGAACTTGGAGCACACACACCCTATTTAAATATAAGACATACTTAGCTTAAAGCTAGAGGAAATAAAATTTCCATACGTAACCTTTTGCATATCAGCCCAGCAAAATAGTCTATCCATGCAAAAGAAAAATTAAATTATAAGCAAAACCGCGGTATGTAAACACTATTACTAAATCATTCTGACAAACTCCAACAAACACTGTTTCTGGTTTTCTTAACTTAGCCATTTGGGGATTGAGCAGTATTGTATATGTATTTCTATTCAGAGTGCTCTAAATAAGGTAGGAGTACTTTGTTCCAACTGAAAGCTATCAATTTCCAGGAAACAGCTCTGTTACCCAACTCTTTGTGATCATGTGTGGCTTCAGGGACAACCTAAGAAAATTTAAAGCTAGCATACAGAAGTATGAATATAGTTACCAAGATTTTTATAGTATTATATGTTGCCAGTGTCACACTAGTAGAATTTGGCCCAGAACTTTTAACCAAAATATGTAATGAGTTGAAGATGACTAATGTACTTTAAAAAATTATAAAAGACACTATATCAAGCCTAATAAGATCTTAGCTAATTTTTACTGAAGACCTTTAAAACCAGACCTACGACTACAGGTATTGGATATTAAAGATAAAGATGATAGAATTATAAACAGTTGCAGTCAATTTGTTCCTTTGGTCATAAAATTCTGAACTAAATGCACAGATAACAGAGTGGCAAACAGAAGAAATAAAGAAAAGAATTACAGAGTGACAGACAATCATAGGTAGGGATCACAAAACAATCACTGGAAGATTAATTAGTTGACAACCAGATATCACACAAAGCGTAAGAATGAGCAATGTATGACATGATTTGTACACAATCCAGTCCTGTTCCTACTGAATTATGCATAGACAATTTGATGCAAGATATTTCATAGCTTTCAATAAGCTATAATCACACCAAAAGTAATAGACAGAAATAGCTGTTGAGAAAAATAAAGACACTTTAACAATAGAGGGGACAATAAATATATTTAGAAATAATGTTGTTTGTTTTTAAGTGGAGGCACCACTGATGAAATGCAGAGAAAGGTAGGAGAAGTTTGTTCCAGATGGCAGGAACTGCAAAGAAGCCTGTCCACCCACAGTGTTATACTTCACGAGGGAACAGACAGGAGATGGAGTACAGAATCTGAGGATGGAGTTGAACAAAGATTAGGAGATACATGGTCTATTAAGAGTTTGGATCAACTCTGTGAAGATTTCAAATTCTGGGAAGGAAACTTTACACTCAATCTCAAAATGCATGGAGAATGATGGCCCTGCTTAATAGCTCTCTTAAACTGATGAGGGAGGTTTCAGCCAAACATAATAAACTGGACAAAATTCATCTTTCAAAGTTGCTAATGGGAAGCTGG
>NW_010972603.1:763825-820361 GCF_000737465.1 Haliaeetus leucocephalus
AATGGGAAGCTGGGGGCGGGGGGGGGCGGGGGGGGGGGAGCAGAGGAGGAAGAAGGGCACAGAGGTTGGCTTACTAAAGTGACAAACATTACAAGTCTGATAACAATGCTGAATCTCTATGTATTTCTCTTCCTGTTTTACTAACTGCAACTTATGTTTTGTGGGAATTTTTTTATATCCTGTTATGAACACAGAAAGGGTTTGTTTTCTTGGCTTGGAGAGATTGTGCTGCTTTGAGACAGTGCGAAATACAGCCAATTATATCTATGGCTAACAAGAGGGATATGTAAAATTGAGCTTGTGTCACTGTACATATTAACACAATATAATTAATTTCAATGGTTTTGCAGACTGTAATATCTTTGTGAAGATTATCAGTATACTCGTTTTCATAAAAAAAGAAACAAATTTGCTTCACACAAACTGTTTCTCTTTGCATACTCTAAATCTTTATTCAATGAACAGCAATATATTAGAAGCATGACAGAAAAGCCATAAATCTGAATGTGATTTGCTTTAAAATCTACTAGAGTGACTGCAAATCCTAACAACATTCAGTCAACTATGTTCCAGCAAATCACAATTCCTTCTAAAAGCCATTGATGATTTAATAAGAGAGCCATATGGCTCTTCTCTTGTTGATTTAAACTCAGCTACGGGTTTCTTGAAGAATATTTGTGAAGAGAACTTATCACGCTCAAATGTCACACAGCTAATTCATCCCCCCCAATCTGTTTATAAAGACAGATGGCAATATGTTGGATTGTCATTAAAAAAGTGGACTGCAGTTTAATAACCATATCTAGACATTTGCTTGGAAACTTGGCTGTTCCAGAGCTACTACTTATCCAGGTTCCCTAAAGCATCAAACGGCACTCTTCTGTTCTCCTGTTGGTGACCTAGCAGCAGCTGTCAAAAATGGTATTCTAAATATATTGAAAGGAAATATGGCCCTGAAAGCTTAGCAAGTGATATCCCAGCAAAGATATAAAAAGCTTAGCAACAGGAGTCCTTAACTTGGGGGGAGGGGGAGGGAGGAGTAAGATGGGAAAATTATTAGATATCCAAGAAACTTTAAATAATATTTTGAGAATTCCATTTGCTTTTCTGGCATAGTTAGATCACTGCTTATTTAATATGCTCCAAACCTAGGAATTTAAAGGCTAATTTCAGCTTATAACTTTTTCATATCAGTATAGTTCAAATACGAGAGGCAAAACAATTCCTAAATAAAGCCAGTTTTAAATGAGAAACATTCTTCTTCACATTGACCTTTCTGAAAATGAAGAGAACTGTCTTGACTGTAGTGCTGCAGATTCTGACTCCTCCTTATATATAGAGTGGAACCTAGGAAAAAAATGGCAGTTGACTCTCTCTGTCTTCAAGAGTGGTTCCAAGAACTAAGTTCAGATGGAATTAACTTTTATGCATGTTACCCTCCTTCAAAGTATTGTAGTTACATTTTTACTTAAACAGCATGGGAAAAAAGTGAAGTCGGTGTTGGCAGGATGTGAGAGGAATGGAATGGTAGAAGAGGGAAGGCACTGCAAAGTTGGTAAGCACATATGAATTTTTGCCTCTTTTCAGCAAGTAATTTACTGTGTCACCATATGTAAATTGCTGATGATTAAATGAACCACAGAAAAGCTCCTAGTATAACACTTCTGTCCTACTGAGGCCTTTAAAATAACTTGTCACAAATGAAAGTGTAATTTTATGTACCCATGAAAAATGTAACTGGTTTGCATAACCAGAAACCTTGTAATCTACATTCTACTATGCAATGTTTCAATAAATAATGAAATTAACCCAATGTATGCTGCATTTCATTAGTTAAATACACTGCTTTTTTACCCATTTGTCCTTTCACAATAAAAGTTCTCAGTGAAAGCACTTTCGTTTTCCATATTCTGTATAGCATCCTACATAGTGTTAATGCTTTACTAGATATATCATGGTCTAACTCACTGTTCTAGCAATTGTGCATTGTGTGAAAGACAGAAAGTGCTGTTGTATAAATAGCATTAGAAGTTAAAAGTTTGAAAACCATATCTTATAACAATGGTGGAATACAAGTGTTCTGGGGCCACTTTTGGTAAGCAGAGCTGGTGATGGGGGACAAACCAAACCCTGGGCTGAGGCACCCCATGCTGATGCTCTCACGGTGGGTGCTGATGCAAGTGTATGTACGGAATTGGCTTGTGGCACATCCTTGCAGACTCCTGGAAGAATCTCTTATGGTGGTAGGACTCTGCCTAACGCATACAGTTCATGAAATCTCCTTATATTTAAGAAAAAACATGTTTAAGTCACCTCAAGGGGTACAAAAAAAATACACCAACAATGCATTTAATTAAGAAAATAAAGCTAATACTCAAACTTAAACAAAAATATTGCTGAAACTGTTACTTTTCAAGACAAAATTCTTCACCATCTATTTTCCATGCAAGTTTTTATGGCCCAGACCATGAAATACGAGTGCAGAAAAGAGGAACAGTTACACTGGCAATGACTTTACTGGATTGTGTCTGTCTATTCTGTATGTTCATTTTCACTGAGACTTGTTATTCCAATCAGAAATAATATCTCTGTCTGTGCTTGTTTAGCTTTAGCCCAGCATTTCTAGACCTTTTTGAATTTGTCCAGAGCTGACCTCATGCTCTGTTTTCCTCCAGATTAAGTTACAGTGTAAATAGGTTCTCTACCCTCTGGACACCTTGTTGCCTGTATTGTGAGATGGAAATGAATTTTTTAACTTCTTTCCCCAATAGTATTTGTCACCCTAACTTCTGTCAGGGATACTATGACTTGTCTATACAAATATTTTATTGAATCTCTTCCCTTGGGCTACAGTTCTTGTAGGTAGTAAAGATACGTACCTCTATTGTTTGATGATGTTAGTATGTTCCTGAAATGTATAGCTGGCCATACTAGATTTCCACTATGGTTTTGCTGTATTTTTATTCTTAGTGCAGTGGAGATTAAATAGAGTATTAAAATAATTGGGGGAGGAGGGGGAGTATCACCACCTGTGGAGCTCTGTTCTGTGATAGCAGTGTACTTCACAGCTATATAATAAATTAAATCCACTAATTAAAATAAAACCTTGGTTTGAGCTCTGTTTTGTTTCACTAAAGGAATATCTACGCTATAAATCCTAAACGAAAAACTGATTTAGGAGGAATATCAATCTGTTCTGCAATGAGAAAAGAGAAACCAAAGTGGTTGAATTTTTCAATGTAATCTCACATAGTGTTTCAAAGGTTAACAATGAAAGCATTGCTTTTATCATGATTGTTAGTCCATGTTAGCTTTACTTGAAGGATTAAAGAATGGAAGAATATGCAATACCAAAAGCTGTATTCACAGTTCTTCTAACCTTCAGAAATCAATGTGACATTTTGTCAAGTGTGTTACACTTTCTTTTGATTGTGAGATTTTATCTCTTGAAAAATTCCTCTATAGTAATTCAGGTGTAAATTCAGAGAATGATCTTTTGGGCTAGGGTTTAATAACCAGTCCACTGGAGTTCTGCAATTACTATGTTTAATGAAAAGGTGATGATGGATGGCAGACCTGTCGTCCTTAGTTACTTTGTGCACTACCAAAGGGTGTTAAAATGTAGATCATATTCTTCCATACTAGTTTAAAAAAAAGTTAAGTCCAGGCTTTTCAGCAAGGCTGTAAAATTGCTTCCCACATTGGAGAGTGTCATAGGCCCAGTGTCTTAGCCCATGATATGTAGTAAATACATTATGTATGTGCAGCGTGTATATACGTACAGATATGGTGTACAAGAATTGTATAGTAAGCATAAAATTTCTGACTGTTCCTATCCAATGCAACTAGTTAAGGGGGAGTCTAAAGGTAGTTGTTAGTTTGAAAGAAAATGAAAAACACAGAAGAAATTGGGATTCAACCTGTGCCACTATTCTGTGACTCTACTAAAAAAATGGCCAAAAGCTTCACCATTACAAGTAGGGTGTCTTTATGAATGTAACTTTTTGGAAAATAAATCATCCGACGGTATATAGGTATTAATCGCTCTTTATATTTTCCTTGAAGCACCTTGACCAAAAGAAGGCTGAGAAAGCTCTTTCTCTAAAATCAGGATGTTAACTTCCACTCAGAAGTACTTATGCTTTCAAAAGGCCAGGCTTTCCCTGGAGAAGGAAACTTAATGAATTGCTATAGCAAAACTATACGTGTGAAGCTTTGAGTCCTTTAATGATATAGTGGGTTAAAACAGTTTGATCTTTTCTCATCACCTCCTCTCAGAATATTATAACTTTTAGAAACATATCTTTTACCTTTGGTGTTGTTTTACTAAAATCTTGGGGGTTTGCAGAAATTTGAAGCCTCAAGTGATGTTTAAGCTGCTTGCTCACTTCTCTCCAGTCATGCTTCAACCTGGGATTCATAAGAATGGATTCATTGCACCTATGTCCATCATTTTCTGTATTTCAGTAGAAATATTTCGGGAATATCCATAAGCTAGCTGCAATTTTGCTATAACTAACAAATAATCACACTTAGACCTCTCCACCCTCCCTTTTGTTTTAGCTGAACTGTTTACCAGCCCAAGTGATCTCCAGTGCTTTTACTGTGGTTATTTGCAACTCCAAATCTCATTCAGTTGGGCTATTTCCTCAGTTTTAGCTGTGTGATGCTGTTTTGAAAAAAACACACAGGACAATAGAATGAAGGGCTTGTAGACCACAAAATAATACTATGGCACTGGAGGAAGAGAGATTTTAGTAAGTGTATCTTACCTTTCCCTTTTGGCAGCAACAAATTTTAATATTTTTCTTTCTTAAAAAGAAAGAAAAGCAAGTTTACACTTCCAGGTCAAGTGTGCTGTTATGAAGTTGATTTTTATGTTTTCTTAAGCCTGACAAGAAGAGTTAGTGCATCTTTTTAGAAATAAGGTTCCAAAAGGAACATCACATATGTTGCTTTATGACAGATATCACTGACATTGCTGTGTAGGAAGCAGCTTAGGAGACACAGAACCATTACAGAAATAGTAAGGTTTTCTTTTGTTTCCCTGACAAATATCTGACAGACAAAAGAGGAGGAGGATTCTTGAAACCCCTCACAAAGAGAGTCTTAGACAAAATAAATGAAGTGTCCTAAGCTTTTGGATTAACCTATGCTAGCTGAAGTTATGCAGATAATTTTGAAAAGGTTTAGAAATAGCCTATCATTTTCTGTTGGAGGAGCATAACTTAAAACTTTGCATCAATAGCAGAACATTGGTATTTTATAGCACCCATGAGCCTTTCTTAGTCTGCCAGACACTGTACAAACACAGCACAACTTTATCTGAAGATGGTAATTATGGTTGGGGATCTTCTAGGTTTGATTCTGATCAGTAACCATGAGTCAGTCAAGAATACAAAGATGGAAGGCAACTTGTATGACATAATGAAAGAGCTCACAACTCTTAGGAAGAGAAAAAAAAATGGAATAGCTGGGAAAACAGCAAGATACAAACAGATGAGTAACAACAATTACAATATAGTATACACTAGGTACAACTGCAATTAGAGTTGATTCACTCCTCAAAGAGTCAGAGTGGAGGCATGTTTTAACTGAGATCTTACAGAGCCTGTCCTGAATCTGATGCTAGTAGATATTTTCATTAGTGATTTGGCTCATGGAGAAAAGGTTTGCTACATTTTCAGGAGGTAACAAGACAGGAGTGTATGTCATTTACAAGACAAGAATACAGAATGACCTTGACAGATAAGAGAAATAGAAAGCAGCTTGTGTGAAACAGGTAGAAATAACCAGCTGCACTGCCAAGCAATGAGCTCTGCAGAAAATAACTAGTAGTTACTAACAGTCACCTGTTGTGCTTGCGTCAACAATATCATGTCATTGCAAAAGAGCCAAATATCATATGAAGAGACATGTACAAACCAGTAAACATATGCGACATGGGAAATAATTTGTCCAGTCTACTTAAGAAAGGTAAGTTTTCAGGAACAAAAATGATCAGAGACCTAGAACAGATGCCTTCTGAGAAAAGACTGAAGGAATTGGGGTTGTTCAGTCTGGAAGAGGGAAGTTGATTGTTCTCGATGTGTACTAGATTTAAAACAAAAAGGCAGGCTTGAATTAGAAGGGAGATACAGATTGAAAAACAAGAAGAGCTTTCTAAGGGTAGTAAGGATCTGGAGTAAGTGGCTTAAAATCTGTGTGTTAGCACCACACATAAAGTTCTTGAACCATGTTTATGGAAGTGATATCCTTTTAAAATGCTTTTTTTTGTACCCTGACAGGTGTCTATTGACCAATATATATAATCTATGCAAAATAACCAGGAAATTTTATGTTTGTTTTAGGGTCTTGTATGTCTTTAAAGTCTATATATAGAGATTCTTTCTACTAACAAATATTTAAAATACAGACTCTAGTAAGTCTAGTAAGAATTTATTCATTTTCAGACCTTTAGCCATTCTTTCAATGTAGATCAGTCAAATTTTGAAAGAGGTTAACTTGCACAAAGTAAGTTAGTTATGCAGAAAGGGCTTTTTATTTTTCTGATTTTCATTCATTATCCACTTAATTCTGGCCTGCAATATACGAGCTTGCTGTAATTAAAGTGTCCTTAAGTTATCATTACAGGACAATTACAGTTCTTTTTTCCACACCTGTAAATTATCATTATTCATACAAGTAGATTGTACACCACATGAATGAAAATAATTCCTGGGTTAGTAAAGTTCAGAATCAAAATGTGATAACTAAAATTAAAGGTAAGAAGCATGCCAATAAGTTGTAGTAATCAGGTTGCTCATCTTTGGGTTTAGTAGTGAATAATTGCAGTATAATTACTGTGCTTTGTAATAAAAATGTTATCCAAAGTTTTCTATACATTCTGCTCCCTTTTCTTCCTACTTCCTGAAGCATTTAAATGTTTCCTGCATTTAGTGAGACAAAGCAGACATTGTAAATTGGATGCATACTGAAGTGGTACTAAGTATTTGGGAACCATGTGCATGTGGTTCTATAATCCATCGAATTGATGAAGTCTTTTCACTGGCTTCAT
Source organism: Haliaeetus leucocephalus (assembly GCF_000737465.1). Classification (NCBI taxonomy): domain Eukaryota; kingdom Metazoa; phylum Chordata; class Aves; order Accipitriformes; family Accipitridae; genus Haliaeetus; species Haliaeetus leucocephalus. Next base: position 770,883 of record NW_010972603.1, read on the forward strand.
TAGATGTTGGAGAAGGCCCTTATGTTCCATGCTTGCTTCTGAAGTTCCTTTAGCAACTAACTAAGCAGTGAGTAACACATGGAGTAAGAGCTTCCTTCTTGTGTAATTCAACCCGTTCTTGAAAGCCACTTCTACTATTTGGGGAATAAGATGACTGTTACTTGGGAAATGGGAAATCAATCTGTATGTAACTGACCCTATGCTTGCTGCTGGTATGCTTCACTTTCATTGACTGCCATGCTGAAAGTATAGTGTAAAAGAACAACCAGATAATTTCAATCTTAAAATGATTAATTTTAAAAAAATCAATATACTGCTTAACTTTTGTCTTAGCTATATCAAAAACTGTTACTGCTGGCAAATGGCACTCTTGGCAATAAGAAAAATAACTAACTTCAAATGATCAGAATTATTCCCCCATTTCAAAAAAATAATTGAATGCCTTACTTCCATCCTTTCTCTGGGTGTCAAAGGGTTCCTTGTATTACTAGAAAAATAGTAATTTTTCTAGGAGGGGAGGGAGGAGAATCATCCAGCCTGTGGCTTGGAAAATATTCTTATTCAGAATTAAATCTGAAAATGTACACTGGGCTACAGAATTGCCATTAAAAAGCAAATGGAATTATTCAGAAAGTTTAGTGAGAATAAACTAAATAGAAGCTCCAGTATGTTTGGAGTTTTGTACAAAAATCTCTCCAAATGCTTTGGGAAATGAAAGCTAAACAGCAAAGTCTGTTTCCTGTTGCTGAGTTTCTTCTCACTCTGCTTTATAACATTACCAGACGTGTAAAAGTGGCAGAAATGGGGTTTTGACTTTTTAGGTACTTACAGTTAGTTGGATGGTGGTATCGCAAAACCTAAAAAACCCTTGCTCCTCTTAGTTCTCCAGGATGCTTTTGTGATTTTATATAAACACAAAATCCAAATAAAATAATTTTTTGTAGCTCTGAGGTAATAACACTTAAACAAATAGCTTGGAGTGCAGATGTGTACACACAGCTTACTTCCCAGGGTCAGGATGACAGATTTTTTGTGGACTTCTTTCCCTGTTAGAAGGAATATGAAGCTTTGATCAAACACCTAGAAAATCTATTACATTATTAAGGCTCCCACAAAAGCATTTTTTATCCCAGCTACCTAAAATACTAACTATATTGCTGACTGAAGCACAGAATGACAGAACAGTTGAGGTTGGAAGGGACCACTGGAGGTCATCTGGTCCAACCTCTCTGCTCCAGCAAGGCCATATAGATCCAGTTGCCCAGGACCATGTCCAGATGCTTTTCCAATTTCTCCAAGGAGGGAGACTCCATCACCTCTGGGCAACCTGTGCCAGTACTCAGTCACCCTCACAGTGAAAGAGTGTTTCCTGATGTTCAGGGAGAACCTCCTGTGTTTCAGCCTGTGCCCATTACCTCTAGTCCTGCCACCGGGCACCACTGAAAAGAGCCTGGCTCTGTTCTTTTAGCACCCTCCTTTCCACTGTTTATATACATTGATAAGGTCCCCCCTGAGCCTTCTCTTCTCCAGGTTGAATAGTCCCAGCTTTCTCAGCCTTTCCTCATAGAAGAGGTGCTCCAGTCCCTTAACATTTTTGTGCCCTTTGTTGGAATCTCCAGTCCAACTCTCTCTCCATGTCTGTCTTGTACAAGGGAGCACAGCACTGGACACAGTACTCCATGTGTGACCTCACCTGGGCTGAAGAGAGGAGAAAGATCACCTCCCTCAACCTGTTGGCAACTCTCCTAATGCATTAGCCTTCTCTTTCATTATATAGTGGGATCTGAATACCATACTAAAATCCAATGTCACATTTATTCTTGTTAATTCCCCAAAGTAACCAGGGCAACTAACTTAGTAGAGAAAATAACCATTCTGCCATTGCTCTTTTTTATAATACAGAATTGTTTCCCAGATGTTTAATCTGTTGTAATAACTACCCTGTTTATTCTACCCTACACCTCCCAAGTACTAAGGTCAGCATGACCTTTGATTTTACACAGCAAAGAAAATAAATTCTCTGTTTCCATTCAATTTAGAATTTCTAACAAACACACCTCCTCCTACATCTGAATTAGCACTGCTTTTACCTGCTTCTAAAGACACACTGAGGTGGAAATGAAATCTCTCACTAGGTCCATTAAAATCTTCAAGCAGTACAAGTTTATTTTGGCCACTTCTCCAAGGACCAACAAACCCAGTGCTGAATCCAACCTACATATTTCAGAACAGAAGGAAAAAAAGCAAACTTTAATGTTAAATAAACAAATAAATGATTTTTAAAATATAAAACCTACAGGTTATTAGGAGGTAATTATTATCCTAGTTTGCAGAAAAACAATTAGATTCAGGAAAAGCTGACTTTTGTTGAAGTCAGTTAATATCAAAGTCTACAGAGCAAGTGAAAGTGTACTAGGTTTTTATGGAGATTTATTGGGTTCAGTGTGAAGGTCTCACAAAATCTATGTCCTGGAAAAGTACTAATTTATCAAAGTTCTTTTTAGCTATGTTACAGGATTAGACAACATACCACAGGGTGCTAAAAAGAGAGCATCTGTTAAGTTATATGTTACCCACCCTACTCACTGTGTTTTGCTTCAATAACAAATAATTCACTGTTAGAGCTCAGGAATACTACTGTAGGTTATTCAGACACTTCCATTGTGTTGGTGGAGATCAGGCCATTATAACAAGAGCCTCCAAACTTAACTTACTTGGCCTCCATGACTGTTCGCAGGGGTGGAGGTGGAGATATCTTTGGACCTGGAGGCAGGAAAAGAATGTCCAAGAATTCTGGTGGTGTTTGCATCCCATTTTGAAGTAGTTTGTAGGCCAGAAAGACAGACCAGCTTACAGTTTATGCCATTTGTTTTTATGGAGGAGATCTGTTCTTATGGCTACTAAATATAAACATCTGCTGGAAGAAATGAGTCAGACATCCTTGGCTCCAGCATACTGGGCTTACTGTAACATACAAGTTACCTTTCTAACTAGAAAGGAAGAAAAATGACTTTTCATTATTTTTTAAAAGTAAACAAGAAAAACATGAACTGACAATGAATGAGGTTGGACACATTTCAAGCAAATCACTGAGAAAATCAATATTATGTCAAGTTTTAGCTTACATCTTCATTAATGACCCAGAAATATAGCAAGCATCAGTGAAGACTGACATACAAAACAGAGGCATTGGGAAGTTAGCGTGATGGCCAGAGGAATAGCAAAATTATTCCCCTGGTAAGATGCAGGCTGTTATACTGAAGAGACTGTAATGTGAAATACAAATAAAATACGTAGGAGCAGAAACCTGGAAAGGAATAATATTGAAAATACCCAAAAAGCATGAATGTACAGTTAACGGGACACATAGTTCATGTGGCAGAACAGAAACAGTTCCAGTTAAAAGATATTTTGCATCTTGTTGTGGATGGGAAGCATAATGCAAAATGCCAATGTTACTGTTACAGTTTCATGAGGAATATTGTATTCAGTTATGGAAAACACTGTCAAATTATGCCAATTGACAAACTAAATGGAATTCACCTATGACCAGCAACAGTATTTCAATGTTTGGGAACATGATGTTTCTGACTTGGATTTCAAAAAGGAAAAAGGACTAGGGAAGTGATCCTCCCCCTGTACTTGGCACTGGTGAGGCCACACCTCGAATACTGTCTTCTGTTGTGGGCCCCTCACTACAGGAAAGACATCGAGGTGCTGGAGTGCATCCAAAGAAGAGCAACGAAGCTGGTGAAGGGTCTAGAGCACAAGTCTTATGAGGAGAAGCTGAGGGAACTGGGGTTGTTTAGTCTGGAGAAAAGGAGGCTGAAGGGAGACCTTATCACTCTCTACAACTACCTGAAAGGAGGTTGTAGCGAGGCGCCTGTCAGTCTCTTTTCCCAAGCAACAAGCAACAGGACAAGAGGAAAGAGCCTCAAGTTGCACCATGGGAGGTTTAGATTGGATATTAGGAAAAAATTCTTCACCAAAAGGGTTATCAAGCACTGGAACAGGCTGCCCAGGGAAGTGGTTGAGTCACCATCCCCAAAGGTATTTAAAAGATGCGTAGACATGGCACTTAGGGACATGACTTAGTAGTGTAAGATTTATGATTGGACTCAATGATCTTAAGGGTCTTTTCCAACCTACATTATTCTATGATTCTATGAAAGGTTAAAAGGCCTGAACCACATAATGTGCAGTGTTTGAAGTGGTTTGTCTGTAACCAGTTAAGAAATTTCCACTCCTGTGCAGAATTTCTCACATGGAGATTCAGAAGCATTTGTATTTGTAGGCAACTGTATTCCATCGGTCCTACAAAATAAGGCTGGCTGAAAAGTCACCACCACTTTTGGGAGGAAGATAGTACCAAGCAGTTCATTCCTGCTAGAGGAAGTGGCAAAACATTGTGAGCTGCAGTTGCTCCTGATGCCCAGATTCCTTTGAGTTCCTGGCTCAGCCAGGGCATGTGCTCCTGTTCACCAGGAAGTTATTGCTAATTAGCTATACTTTTGCATCTGTGAAAGTAGGGGTTCTGACCTTGAAATTACACCCTGAGTTTGAGCACTGATGTAATACCAAGGCTGAATAACAGCTGAGAGTCTGAGGTACATGAGAAAACATTAAGGCAACACAAGTCAGCAAGAGTTATACTGATGTCGCCTAAAGCTTTAGGAATAACAAGAAAGTGCTTTTAAGTTTGAGTTGGAGAAAATTTCATTTATAACTAATTATGTCACACTGCTTATGGTAGGGAGGTTTTCATGAGGATTTCCTTTGTCAGCTATATAATATGGGTTTTCATATAGACATATAGATTTATTAAATTGTGTTTTGAGTAAATAAAAGACTACAAAGCAGTGGCACAGGAGGAGTTAGAGTAATTAATCAAAATATTTTCTACCATTGTTATCTACTGGAACATCTTCAAGTAACTTCTTCAAAGAAGTACATGCATGTCTCATCAGCTGCGACATTGGAAGTTTGGCTGGAAAATGCCCTATTGTGTTGAACAGACAAGTTATCCACATAGACACAAAAAACATGATCTAATGTTCCTTAGTATCTGTGCATTCTACTGTTCTATGACATAAACAGTCATATTTTTTTCTTAAATTAACAGTACATATCCAGTAGGCTTGCATATATTAAATTTATAATTTTAATTAAATTACAATTCTAATTTACATTGTGACTTGGGATGTGAGTCAGCGTTCATTGAGGACCACATGACCGACTATAGATTTTAATAGAGATGGTTGAGGTCTGTAGAGAAGACGCAAGCAGGTGTTTCTAAGATTCAAACTTAAAATGTGGTTTTATGGAGAAGTCTATATAGACTTCTTCTGCGATGATGTTCATGAAAGTATATAGCAGAAGTTAAGGTCAAGAGGTCCATAGTAACAATGTTCTGTTTAAAAATACTTCAGCAGCATATAGAAAACAACACACAGAATCGTTCTAGGTTTGATTTTAAAGCATAGACAAGTTTTATTGTCCATTATATGTTTTAACACTTTCCTATCAGTGTTTAACTTTTATAGTATTATAGTATTCTCTACACAAATTCAAGGTTATTTCAACTTAGCATACATATCACTAACTGGCTGTGGGGCCATTTGTCATCACAAATTAGATCAATCCCTGAGCAATGAAGAGGATTTATGTAATTTTGTTAGCCTTAGGAACTGGACTGGGTGGAGGCATTTCATGATTTGCCTGTTATCTCAGTCCCCTACAGAAATTAATCTAACCTGAGTCTCACTGATGAAAAAAATGAATGGCTTACTCCCAATATTGTATGGCTGTACACAAACCATTCTTGTCACAGTGACATTGTGTCCAGAATCAATCACATATTGAACTTTCCAGAAAAGAAAATGTTTTAATGATGGGAAAAGATAGAAATCATAAACAATTTCACATATTCAGAGAAAAATGAAAATTAGGATACAGAAACAGCAATGAAAGTAGTAAGCCTAAGGAGAAGAGTAGGTGGGACAAGGGAAAAAATGATCCTTAGATCATTTACCGTCCATGATCTATGGCAGCATCTCTGGGTTTCAGAATGGGCGATTTATTGAAAGTACACCCAGTTGTAAAAATCTATTGTTTTTACACATCAGTTGATCCTGGTCAAAACAATAAAATGGTCCCTCTTTTTTTTTTTTTTTTTTTTAAAGCATTTTAAACTTCTACTTCTCAGTTCTGAAGTTGTCATTACAGTTTCATTAGGGATCTAAGTCTGCGAGTGGCTTTCAGGCTGTGAGTCTCTATCTCATATATGCAGACAATTTAATTGAGGTATCAAGTTTTCTCCTTGGCATTTCTGAACAGCTAGCTTTCAGCATCTCTCTGCTTGGATGTTGGCTTGGCTGATTCATATTTAACCAGATGACTGACATCCTTTGTGAATCTGGAGTGAAATTTGTTTGATGGTCAATAGAAGGTTTAGTAAGATCTTATACTAAAATAACCATTAAGCAAGGACAGAGATCTACACACAGTTATCATGGGCCAGATTTGCCAGACCTGTGTTCCAAAAAGCATCATTCAAGACACATTTTAAATGAGATTTTGGAGACTACTATTTGGCCTGTATGATACAAAGCAGTGGCTAATCAAAACAGAACATAATGAGCACTTTCTGATCATCTTACCCTTTTTTCTCTTTTCTTCTTTATTACATGTCAAAGCCAAAAGGCAGAAACAGGCTGCCATCAAAGATTTGTGGCAACTAAGAGAGAATAAAGAGTAGTCACAGGTATAGTCAGAAAAGGGACAACCATTAGGGCTCAGAATAACATTATTAACAGTACCAGCACCAGGAGAAAAAGTCCCACCCAGGTATGGAGAAGATGCAGTCAGGGGAGAAAAGAAGCACAGGCAACTGAGAAAAAAGAAAACCAATTCTGTTTATGTATTTATTAACCGTACATGGACAGCCCATGTGATTAGGGACATGCCTTGGAAATGGAAGTTCATTTGATCTTAATGCTACTAGATGCAAATGAAAGTTCACTAAGTGCTACTGAGTGCACACAGACCGTGTGAGACCATGGATAGGGAATAAAAGTGCTCTGTTCCAGGACTACTCTTTTGAGAAGCATCTTCTAATATGAAGTTAATGGACAAAAATCCAGGACATTTTCCTACTTTGTGTTTCTTCAAATTCCAAATTAATTTATTGTAATTTTTAAAACTTTGAAAAATACAGTTAGAACTGGAGATCTGTTCATGTTAAAGATCACATTAAAACCAAATCTCACTCCAGCAGCAAATTCAAGCTAGTTCATTACTTGCACACACAAAAATGCAGCAGCTCAGATACAACAATTTTCCCTAAGGACTGAATGCATACTAAAGGCAATAACACCAAAAATGAAAAACAGTCTTACTCAGGAGTAAAATAATTATATTTCTAAACATTTTTCACTTATTTAAACAAAGTCCATTACATTGTTCTGGAGCCTTCACTGAACTAGCTGACATATATACAAACACACATACATATGTATATTTCAAATTCCCACTGGTTATACATTTTGCCCTAGCAATTTGTCTCTTTTTGGACTCTGAGCTCCACGGAGTCCAAATATACTCCTCAGAGCATCTTTCTTTTAAAGCTGGGACAACGCTTAATATGCAACTGTCACTAACATATAAAAGTAATAAACAATGCAAATAAGTGGCAGGGAAGTTTTGGGAGGATGAATTTACCCTTCAGAGGTCATGAACAAGACCTAATTAAATATCTAACAGACTCCATTTTAGAAGCAGTGAATATGGCTTATTTTAATTATTAGCTTTACAGGAGTCATCAATTATAGCTTGAGATGCAAATGTCATCTAGTACTGAAGTGCTAAAAACTAATAATAAGGCAGACACTATACATCTTCAGATATCACTATTTTTAGACAATTCTTACACACTTTTCTGGCATGTAACGTAGTGCCCTAATCCATTATATGCATTATGTTTGCCAAACTTAGCGATAAAAAGATGCAAAGACTTCTATAGAGGCAGCAGGTATTCTTAACAGCAGAGAGTTTGTACAGCCAAAACATGCAAAGTTGTTTATAGCAGTTTTGTCTGCCTATGCATAGGCTGGGTCATCCCTAATGTAGGTCAAAGCAGGACAGAGTTTCTTCTGAATCTGAAATTAAAAAGACAGTTGTTGGCCCAGGCCCAAGGGAATAACAGAAAGAAGCTAAGTCTGAACCTTGGTCTGGCCTGTGTTTATTTCTCTGGGTCTTGCCAAGGTTGTCAGTGCCTCTAAGGTCATACCTTGAGAATGGAATTGTACACTCAGGTTAGCTGACTTAAGCAGTACCGTTGCATTGAAGGTTGGAGGTCACTGGGACTTGGCAAGATTTTAAGTAATTATTAAGTCATCTAGTAACTCAATTCCAAAGTAAAAACAAAGCATTGCTTTACATACATTCCAGTGCATGCCACTCATATGTGTGACAGAAAAAGTATATGATTATTGCTACGGAGTAGGAAACGTGGTGTTATGAGATGCTGAAGTGCTCTATATACATAGCTGCAGAAGGTTTGGGCTTGCCTTCACACAGGCAGACAGTCATGCCCTGTCTCTGAATTTCTGACGGTGAGATAGCTAGCCCTGTAGCCAAGCAATCCCACTAATATGCAGCTGCCCTTGTGGTAAGAACTGGACATCAGAAAGTCATGTTCTCACTTCTCCGCTTGGCTTCAAGACAGCATCATTTCATGCTGTCACATCTCGGATCAACAGAGCATTGACACAGCTGATGCTGTAAGAGGTATATGCCACACATGGGGCACAATGTGCAGCTTCACACCACAGTCCTTCCTGGTGTAGGGCTTTTGGAATCACTGTTGACCCTTCTGCCCCTATCCCTGAGAGTGAGAAACTGAGTTGGACCGTTCACCTGTGTTGGAAAAAAGCATGTCCCCTTTCTCTCTGCCTTCCTCTTCTGGCAATGGCCTAGAAAATCCACTACCACTGAAAGCCCAAACATCATATTTGGCTTTGTTTCCATAAGAACAAAAATAGAAGAATAATGAGGATCCAATTTAAAATATTTAAGGAGGGAAAAGAGAATGGAAAAGAGAAAGACAAGCCTGTTGTCCAAAATCCTTGCCTCAGTTTAAGAATATGTATCCTTTGGATATATCCTTTGCTTCCAGACCGGATTGTTGCTGTCAGACAAAATAAAGGAAACAAAATGAAGTAAAATCAACATTTGAGTGAGATTTCTTATTTCCAGTGATGTGTTTTGCTAGAGCTTTCGCAGTTAAATCAAAATGTTGGAAATCAACATCCCTGGTCATTGGGATGCTGAAATTAGTTGTGAAGTCAATGTCTTATATCTTTCTGTAAATAGACCATCTTATAAGGGAATATGTACATAATATTTGTTCTGCAGAGTTTTTTAATTGCTTAAAATATTTTTTTCATACAGTAACTCTGCTGAACAACACAGAGTTAAAGCTTGACATTATATGTCTGATGATTAAATTAACAGAAAGCATACAGGAAAACATTCCAATGAAAAACTATTTTTAATCATTCTAGATTAGTTTTTGGTTTAGTTCACAAGTACAGAATACACAAAAATCGAAGCTTAATGAATTTCCCTGAAGAACAGTACATTTCTTTTCTGTTGTTTAAGTACTCAGAAAATAAAGGCAACTGAAAGTGCAGGAACAAAGTTCCTATCAATAACAAATTTAATTTAATAAAAACAAACTGAGATGAGGTTTGTATGTGCTTCAAGCAAAAAAAGATAGCAGGAATTTATTGATATATTGAAGGCACACAAAGTACTAACAGTGTATCTGCTTTTGTTGCTGAGATTATAAATCTTCTTCATAGGATACATAAGTGTGATTAACATTTAAACACAAATGTTGTTACCATAAGAATTATGTCAAGTTGGTGGACAATCCCTAGCAGCTTATGTGGTGGAGTTCTTCCTTATACAGCAGAAGATGCTTCATGCAGTTGAGGAGATTTGTTGCATACAGAAACACAAAAAGGCTATGCCAAAGATAGTGTCCAGTCTCAGACCCTTCTTCCTGGAGCTCTGATGATACTGATGGGTTATGATTCAAAGGAAACAAACAAACAAAAAAATTTAAAAAAAAGGAAATTACACTCATTAGTAAGATCTTTATTTTGTCTTTATATTTGAATTTTAATCACTGTAGCATTCTAAATGCACATAGTGTTTTGGTTTTGAGCAAAATATTGCAAATGAATGTGATGTCATTCACAATGTGTCTCAAAAAAGCCTACCCACTCTGTTTCTTCAGGATTGTTCTCTTCTTGCTTTGTCTAACATGAGGTTTCATCTTCCTACAGGCAAGTTTCTGTTATAGAGTATGTGTTACTAGTCCACCCAGTATGGAATCTTGCTTTACCCATGAACTTTATGAAAATAAAGTTTTAAGACAGGGCTGGTTAAGATCTGTTACTAACTCTTAATTATTAAGAGCAGTACAAGTGCTGCTGCTGTTTCACACAATGACATAGTGTAGTTAGGCAACAGCAGTGCAGATCGGCCATTGTCAAGATGACTTGAGCCTCAGCATCTGGAATCACATCTCCATTCTCACATCCCTGTGCTCATGCAGAGCTCTCCTCTATGTTAAACATGTACCTGTAAGATTGCAGCCCAAAGCACTTTTATTTACAGCCATGTAATTAAAGTGCCAGTATTATTATTTCTTGTGTCAGAATTTTTTTTACCACTTATTCTCCAAAGGATCTGCAGCATTTCAAGAGGGACATGCTAAGTTAGCAGGGACTGCACTTAAGTGGAGGAGGATAAATAAACTAAATAAACAGTGTCAAACAAAACTCATCAGTGCCTGAGGATTTGCATGTCCAAATGCAAAGCTCCAAGCACTTTTGAAAGGTTTTAATTCTACCAATGGGAGAAAAACTGCATTTAAAAACTGAATAAGTACATGTCTGTGGTGTTTTGTAACTACTCTCTCTTTAAGGTTATTGATATCTGTTAGATGATCCTCCCACACTGGGCTCAAAACGTCCTGCTAGCCTAGCGTCTTGCTTCTGACTATACTTACCATTCAGTCCTTGGGATGTGCTGGAGCCCTTTGATCGCAGACGTGTGGAAATTTTCCACCAGCTTTGGTCTCAACCTTCTCTCTGAGAGTTGAAAATCAGTTCTAGCCCTGAAATATGGGACTGAATAATCTTCTACAGAAAAGTATCATCAATTATTACAACTTCAGAATGTCCAATTCCTTCTTACTGTGAAAATGGCTTTGAACTAAAGTAGTGCAGAATGGCTATATATTTGCAGTTACTCTGCATGGGCAAATAAGGCAACTTACTGCCAGTACTTCTAGGATCTTGCCCTTACAGAGCTCCTATGCTGCCAGATGAGTCTGTTCATAGGAAAAGTCAACCATCTTGAACTTTCTACTCTAAATAACTCCTCAGTAGAGCTTAGGAGCGTAAGGTTCACACAAATGGCAAAACAGCCCCACAAACTCTACTGCTCCTCACTTTGCAGGCACTTAAGCTCGTGCGGCTGACAGGGTGTATTAAGTCTCCTGAGAGTAGCTGTATGCATGAGTCAGGGACTCAGCAAATTCAGAGAACTGAATTTGGATTTAAATTGTTTTTTCAATTACCCAGGGCAATTCAACAGTCACTGTCCTGGTTTCCGCTGGGATAGAGTTAACTGTCTTCCTAGTAGCTGGTACAGTGCTATGTTTTGAGTTCAGTATGAGAAGAATGTTGATAATACTGATGTTTTCAGCTGTTGCTAAGTAATGTTTGGTCTCAAGTCAAGGATTTTTCAGCTTCTCATGCCCAGCCAGCGAGAAAGCTGGAGGGGCACAAGAAGTTGGCACAGGACACAGCCAGGGCACCTGACCCAAAGTGGCCAACGGGGTATTCCATACCATGGGACGCCCCATCTAGTATAGGAACTGGGGAGTGGGGGCGGGGAATCACCGCTGGGGGACTAACTGGGTGTCGGTTGGCGGGTGGTGAGCAATTGCACTGCACATCATTTGTGCATTCCAATCCTTTTATTATTGCTGTTGTCATTTTATTAGTGTTATCATTATCATTATTAGTTTCTTCTTTTTTGTTTTATTAAACCATTCTAATCTCAACCCACGAGTTTTAATTCCTTTCCTGATTTTCCACCACTGGGGGGCGGGGGGAGTGAGTGAGTGGCTGCATGGTGCTTAGCTGCTGGCTGGGTTTAAACCACGACAGTCACTCATTCTTGCATGCCAGAAGACCCTACTCCTCAATCTGGTAAACCCTGAGGGATAATTTGTTATGCAGCATGCTTCTAAACATTGTAAAAATTAAGCTTCATTAATTGATTCACTTCTATGATATGCTTTATCTGTCTGTCCTGAATTTGTCTAATACTCTAAATTCTGCTCGACTTTGTTACTTTTACTTAGGGATTCGTAACTATGACAAAGAACAGTAGACCTTGAAATAGGGAAAATAAAAATAGGCACAGAGGAAGCTGCTGCAATGTGCTGTTGAAAAGTGTAGGTGTGTATCGTCTATAATTTATTAACAGCAGCGTCTGGAGAATTGGTTGCACTCAAAAATGTCAGACATATCTGGATTTCAGAGGAGATTCCTTCACGTGCCAGTTACTGATGTTATTTTATTTTTAAAAATGGTTACATGTCTCAATAAAGGTTGGGAACAGACTATCACTACAGTGTGCTAGACATTCCCTGCACTTTCGGTGACCGAAAGAAGGATTTCAGAGGATGTCAGGAAGGTGCTGGTATCAGACCACTCATTTCTCCCTTGATTTCTTTCTCTAACCATCCATGTATTCAAGACATGCTCATTAATGAATAGAAGTCACAGTTACGAGAGCGTTTGCTGTTCTTTTGTCGTCATACTCACTGAGGAAAATTGTTCAGAATAAATTAGACTAATTAGGTATGATTCTATCACTTTTGCTTGCAACCTTTTCATATGTTGGATTTGATCACAAAGGAGGTGAAGAGCACCTATTTCCAGGCTGTTGCTGGTGTGGCAAAGACACGTCATAAAGCCCTCCAGTGTCTGCTGAGTCAGGTGTGACTCCTGGCAGAACACCTGGGGAGCTCGCACAGTGGCTGGCACACTGCAGAGTGGGCACTGCTGGACCAGACCCACACAGCCCTGCTGGCTCAGAGTTACTTATCACCCATGAGTCACACTACTTCTGGTTTACTTAGTCCCTGAAGCAGTGTAGAGTATGGACACAGAAAGTTGCTTAAGTCCTTGTTACTCCCATCTGTTCTGGAACCACAGACCTTATTGTGTTTCCCATGCAAAAAGTGAGCTCTTTTCCTCAATGTGCAACTTGTTTATGCTGTAACTCTCTTCCTAACGGAAGAGCCTTCCACAGACACTTCACACAGCCTCCTATCCACACACTTCAGTTATTCCCATGAAAATATCTCCATTGCTTGACAACTATTTACAACAAAGCACAACATTTGCCTGAAAGCTTAAGTAATAGTGATCATATTACAGACGCCCTTTCCTCATTGTATTGAAGATTTGGGAGTAAGTGGGGGATTAAGTTTAAAATTTTTTTGTTTGGTTTTGTAAGCTCTCTGCAGTAAGAAATATTCACAGCCTCCATCCATAGCCTTGCCCTGACATAAGGCTTGTAGGATGTGCCACATTCTTCCTCTTCCCATCTGTTTCAACCCCTTGCTTTTCTCTAAAAAACAATCCTCCTCCTCAGGAATTTAATTCTCTCTTCCCTTTTTTTTACATTTTGAAATAAATTGGCTCTGGAGACGAGTGTTAACTTTGCCATTGTGGCTGTTTGTTCTTTCATGTATTTACCAATTATCCTCCTTCGCCCAACTACCACAGGAGTATTACATGTCTTTTCTCTGCAGGAAATGGAGGTGTAAAGGTATTAAATAACTTGTTCAAGGTCACAAAGAGAGTTCATCCAACCAAATTAAGGTTTCCTGAATATCAGGTACTTACAGAAAAGATCATCCTTCTGCTCTAAGAAATAAATGCCTAAGAGTCTGCAGCCCTGAGAAGGTACTTTAGAAAATGAAACAGAAAAACATATTTAATTATTGTCCCTCTCTTATGCTCATTTGAAGAGTAAAACAGACCAATGTTTACAGCTTATGTACCTCTACAAAAGACACAAACTTAAGTGAAAGCTAACATAACCAGCTATATAAAGGAGAGGACATTTAAGGTTAGTTCTGTGTGACCTTCCTTAAGATACAGAGGACTGCACTTACAAAAGAAGCTTGGCAAGCTATTTCAGGCTATATGTTTGAAATAGGTTTTGTCTTTTGGGGCTGTTTATTCCTCATGACAGTTTAAGCTTTTAGTGCTGTTTTTCTGTCTATAAAGTAGAAATAAATATACTTGCCCTTTGTTGAGAAGCTTTGTGAGTTCCTAGGAGAAAAAATACAAGTACTTAAAATTATTAATACAGTAAACAGCATTTGTATTTAAACTCTGAGAAGAAAGCCAAAATTATACTGGTCAGTTCCTGTCTGGTGTTACTCCTTCCTCTTTAATTATATGTTTACATGAGTGAATGAGGACTTGTTTACCCAAGGGACACCACTGAAGTTATAATAGCCCGTAAGCTAGGCACATAATTAGGCAGTTTTTAACAATATAATTGATAGGCTATTGTGAGTCAAATAATTATGGTCTTATCATTCCACTACTACAGATAAAGCTTGGAAAGTAGAAAAATTACTTAGAAATAACCTTGACATGATGTGATGTATCATCCCTCCTGAAGGAAGGGTTAGCAATGGAAGAAACTGAGAAACATGGGCATTAAAGCAGCATGCTCTACATCCCTACCTGTACAAGGTCATGCATATCTTAGGGCAGACACTAAAGAATCAGCTCCTTTATACTTCTCCCCCAAAAAACATTCTTCACAGGTATTTCTCATGGCAGTAAGGCTGTTCCAGTCCTGCCCTGCCACGGGGTGGCACTGCACTAATTCCCCAGCTTCCTCCACCCACCACATTTCTTCCATACTTTCGGTCTCTGGCCTCTGCTTGCTTCAGGGTTAGTGAGAGCAAACAGCAATCTCAGAGGGGTATTATTGCCACACAAGATGCCAGGAATTGCATCACTGTATCACGCTGAGGCTTCTGTCAAAATTCTGGATGGTATCTTTATGAAATTATCTTGTTTCACAGTTCAAGCTGCAATCTCTATAAAATTAAAATCTTTTTTGTGTCTATCATTTCGCTGAACTAGCAGCAATTTGTCCAGATAAACTCAGCTTTAATACTTTTCACTGAGCTGCCAAACATGCTTATTTGATCACAGTAATCCCATCCGATGCGTCATATATCATCTGATTATGTTACCCACCATGCCAAGGAGAGTCTGATCTTGTCCTTCTTCCAAGGTTACATCATATACTGATAATGACTCAGAAGGTACCACAGCACAGCATATGGCTTCCCCTGCCTTCAGCATGAAATGTACAGCTGAGAAGACATTTGGATATGGCTCATATCCACAGATCACACAGGCTGAGAGTTCTTTAACAGGAAAAAAAAATATTTTATTGTTGTTTTACAAATTGTTCTGTTTGCCTTTTACTTAGTGATGAGATTTAACTTTACTGTTTTGCAGATAGAACCATTATCAGTTCTTCCACTGCATAGATTTATAAATGTTGTGTGACCTCTTGTGGTCTAATAAAATATTACACATATGATCCATGGATAGCACAGTTTATGCAACCTGCAATCTATATACAGCCCATCTGCCTTGATGGCTAGATTTCTATTAACCAAAGACTCTGTTGCCTATGAAACTCTCAATTAACAATGAATCACAATGTAAAAATCTCCCTTCATGGCAGTCATTTAATGAGTGAATGTATTTTGGATAACTCTTAATTGCTAGCCAATTCAATTTTCATAAAGTAAAGCTATTCTTAATTTTTTTTTTTAATTTTTGATATGACTTTAAAATTCCACATTCAGCAGTAATATACAGATGTTGCTACTGAAAACATAGCTTCACTCCTGTCATTCATGATGTTTGGCACTGAAGAAATAAAGTAACAAGTGTCTTGAATCTGCTTGCATGCATAGGAGATCTTTGAGAGTCTAATACACATATGCCAATAGCAAATGGATAAAAGAAATGTAATTATTTGCAAAATTAGTCACTGGATGTTATCTTTTAATGTAAGTACTGGCATTCCTTAAGCAACATGGGAAGTTGGGAAGGTATTGTTACTGTGTGTAGATGTTCTCTATAATCATGCATAAAGCTTCTTAAGAAAAGAAAAAAAAACACATCAGGGAAAAAGTGGTATCATTTTTAAAAATTGTCTGAATCTTTGTGCCCCGTATTGTGTATTACTTGTGGCCATGACAACCAATGATAGTAGCAAGACTGCAATGCCTCTGCAGTCTTACCACAGCAGCAGCCTACTGATGCACTGCATGCAGCATACACAAAGGATGCATGCTATGAAATATCATGCGAACACCTACCATTAGGCATCTGTATCAGGAATGCTGGCTTAATAAATACATTGGAGCTGAAACGAGAAACAACTTTATTTCTGTTTCTAATGTAGTCCAAGTTGTTCAGTTGCCTGAATGAGGTATCTAACACCTTGGAGGATTAGTCTATATGCCATTTCTAAAGCTAGGAGAAGCTTAAGCATACTGCAGTGTAATTTTTTTTCCTTACTTATAACAGTGTCCTCTCATTACCCGAAGTACCTGGTGATATGTAAGAACACTTTCAGAAATGTCTTAACAAGTAATTAACATTAACATTAACCACCTTGCAAGCAGAATTTAATTTGATTAAATTTTAAAAAATTTTCACCTTTCCTACTTACACTGCAATATCTTTCAAAATAAATCATTCAGAGATGTGAAGCAGTTTTAATTTTTTTCCCTTTTTCATCTACACATCTGTGTTTTCATTTCTATTGCACTTAGTTTAACACATGTTAACTGTTGACTGCTTTCCTGTGTTAGTTATGGTACCTGATTTAGTTAGAAGTATTTTCAGGAAGACAGGTCAGTTGTATAGATAATGGACAGTATTAGATAATTTAATTCTGTGTAAAGGTTGAATACATAAAGGTTCTTCAGAAGATTTTGGGTGACCAGAAATGTGGAAAACAAGAAGTCTTAAAAATCCAGCTTACCAAACAGCCATTCAAACCCCAAAATGAAAAATCTCAAGCTTTTTCCTTATACATCAAACCATCTGATGTGTGTATGTAAATAACACCTTAAAGTTAGAGCAAGAAAGCCCTAAATCTAGTTAAAGTTTACATATATTGTGCAATTGTAAACAAATTAACTATTCTTCCGTGAGACCTCAGTTCTCGTTAATCATGTGTAGCATATTAACAGAGAAACTTTGGAACTTTTCACAGGGACTTTCCCAAAGCCAAAGAGAAAAATAAAAATCCCTAAAGTTTCTTGCTAAACAAATCTGTACATCTTAAGGTACCACAACTCATTAAGTCAAATTTACAAGGAAAAAAAAAAGGAAAAAAAAAAAAGACGATGTGTTTGGGTAAAAGAGCAGTGGGAAAAATGTGGGTGTCCTCCACCTTGGTGAACACAGATTAGACTATGAAGTGGGTGCTCCAGGGCCCAAACAGTTCATCAAAAAGTATGTGAAATGCTAATGTATTTTAATCATACCCATTCTGAAGCAGAAGAATGAGCTCCTCCGTTGGATGGCTCATGGACCTGGATGGTGGCTTTAATAACAGGCGGATCAAACTAATAATAGAGGTGTGGGAAGCCATAAAGCCTGCAAAAAGAACAAAAGAACACACCCATTGTTAAGGAAACTGAAATCTTTAACATGAGTTTGAAAATCTCTGAAAATCTATCAGAATTTTAAATGTCAGAATAATTGGACACTGTCGCAGTAGAGACGGACACAAAAAGTAATAGATCATGCAAAATGGCTACTTTATTGTTCTAACACACCTTTTTATACCCTTCTTTAGAGTATGTGTTAGTATATGATTGGTTTGGTTAGTAACTAACAATTCATGATTGGTGAGTTCTTTAGGACGGTTCTTCTTATCACTATCTTGTTTTTGTACTGGTCTTCTCAGATCTTTCCAGACTCTTCAAGGATATACTACAAGCTGCACAAGGTCGCGCTGTTCTCGAACTGTCAGGAATTCTGTAGACTCGTTGCATCCCCCGACAGGACACCCTCAAGCACCTGGAGAAAATAACCTTATTGCTGTTTTGGAACAGCAGTTGTAAATGTGTTGCAGTTGAGTGTAGCTGAAGATACAATAAGGAGGATGTTGAACAAGTATATGGAACCAAAACAGGTACTCCAAGTAAGACCCCTGAGCAAGGTGCAGAAAGAGCAGCCTAATTCACTGTGACAGATGTATGTGACAGAGAGAATTCTGGCTGTAACTAGGAAGGTAATGGATATCTTCTATTATAAAGATCTTGGGATATTTTTTTGAGTCTCAGATCTGCACCTGTGAACACAAAGTGAGAGAATTTGTTCTTGTAATAAAAGTTACAGTATCTGACTTCCTATTCATCAACTTCCGGTTAGACAGGAATGGGAGCAAAAGATCTTATGCATTACATATTATGAATGCATACGAAATACTTACCAAATATTTTAAGCAAACTTTATTATTTCTCTTTGATGTTTTTTTAGTTTGCTGGAATATTATCCTTGAATGGCAACAAGTATGAATCCTTCAAAAATATAAAGTAAATACTGGTGTACATCTCTTCCCACTTCCTTCCTTTTCTTCAATAACAATCACACTCCTGTTATACCTCTCTGCATTGCCTGGATCTCTCCACCAAATTGCAGTATGAGTTTTTGTCTCCCCATCTGCCTCTCTTTCCCTATGGGCTATGTTTTCCACTTGAAGTTACTTGCAGCCATAAATTCAAACACCCAGCAGATGTTGCTGTCCTGAGCCACCCACCACACTCCTCCAGTTGCTCCATGTTATGCAGCAATTAGTATCCAGCAGCTCAGAGAACTGCAACAAGGCAAAATGAACACCCATGGGCAAGACAGAGGTTGGTCCCAAGACTGACTGCTCCTGAACATTGGATACTTCCTTCTGTTTTCTTTTTCCCCCCAATTATTGATAGTGCATTGACCATCTTTTTATTATAGTAACAGTCTGTGCACATAAGGCAGAACAGCTGTAATTTTTCACTAGTCCAATAATTCCAAAGTTTGAAAATATTGAAGTTACTTGATGGGAGTAAACTTTGATAAAATGCTAATGGTAGAAGCAGCTCAATCTGGCAGCAGGCTTCATGCGGACAATGGAGTCAACCCACGAGACTTGATTTGCCTTTCACTTACACTTTTTTTTTTTTATAACCCGGTGTCGTCATTTAAGCCCAGCTGGTAACTAAGCACCATGCAGCTGCTCACTCACTCCCCGCCACCCAGTGGGATAGGGGAGAGAATCAGGGGAAAAAAAAGGTAAAACTTGTGGGTTGAGGTAAGAACAGTTTAGTAGAACAGAAAGGAAGAAACTAGTAATGATAATAGCAACAATAATAAAACAACAATAATAATAATAAAACAATTGGAATATACAAAACAAGTGGTCCCCAATGCAATTGCTCACCACCTGCTAACCAACACCCAGTTAGTTCCCAAGCAGCGATCCACCCCACCCTGGCCAACTCCCCCCAGTTTATATACTAGACGTGACATCACATGGTATGGAATATTCCTTTGGCCACTTTGGGTCAACTGTCCTGGCTGTGTCCCCTCCCAACTTCTTGTGCCCCTCCAGTCTTCTTGCTGGCTAGACATGAGAAGCTGAAAAACCCTTAACTGAGTATAAACACGACTTAGCAACAACTGAAAACATCAGTGTGTTATCAACATTATTCTCATACAAAACCAAAACATAACACTATACCAGCTACTAGAAAGAAAACTAACCCTATCCCAGCTAAAACCGGGAAACCCCACTCTTCACCTTTTTCAAATTCACAGCAATTAACATAAGAGTAGATTCAAGCCTGTAATGGGAGACATTCTGCAGCTTTCAGTTTTGCTCACCTGCGTGTCAGTGAGAGAAACTCTCACCAGCTTCAATATGATCAAGACTGGGCTGTCCTTTCCCTTCTCTTGCTGTCCATCTAACACAAAACCTCAGAATATAAATGAATTTCCTGCTTTCATATGTTAAATGGAAGAATGGGGGTACATTCCACTTCAAAGAGGCTACCTCATGTATAATATTTAAAAAAAAAAAAAAAATCGGAAGAGCTCCAAACTGGTTTGGCTGCAGAATTATTCACACTGCTAAAAAGAGAAACTTTAAAAAGGTAAACCTTCTTGCAGAATCCCTGGTAGATGCTTATTATTGTAAATACAGTTTTCATAGGAGGAATCAAAATTTGTCAAATAACCACCTGTTGGCCCTGATGGGCCCCTCTAATAGAATTTTTAAAAGCTAGAAAAGTGGAAAAATATACTAAAAAATGTGTTAATCTTGCAAGCCTGAGCTAAACACTATAGGGAAGAAACTTCAGTCCTCACAAAATGAGCAAATACTGTATACCACAAAAAACTCCAAACACTAAGTGATTCTTCACCATTCCTGGAAATGAGCTGTCCTTCCATAATGTTTACTAGCCTCGTGATCCACTGAAACCTTTACATGCTTTTCTCCTGCCACAGTAAGTCTTCTATTGAATTCAGCATCAGCGTATTCTGGAAATTTCAAGGTATCTTCCCATTAATTTAAATCCAGCTGGCATAAATCATTGGCTACTATTTTGACTGCAAAGTATTTTATCTGCAGCTGTCCGTTTTCCCTGTAAAACCTTCTTATAAGATGAAATTTTCCATGCATAAGCAATGCTGAAAGGTGAATGTCCTTTTAATGGTTTGAGTAAATTAATTCAGTCTGCATGAACACATGCTACAAATACTTTCTGTATCTATAGGTATACAGAGGGAGATAACTTTATTCTCTGTATTTTACTACTCAAAATAGATTACTCAGAATTGTCTGAACTTCAAACTTGACAGGTCTGAAAACTGTTCTTCCAGAAATGAGTGGGGACAGTATATCTGTTTATTCCTAAGGACAAATAGGAAATAGCAAAACTTCTCTTGCTTAAACGTCTTGGGATATCTCACAACTTAATTTCATTTCAATTACAAGCATGCTTTTAGCCAAATGCTTTTTAGGCAGGTGAACAGGTATAGGAAAAAAGAATGTTCAGCAACACCTTATCAATGGTTTGCCCTATTTAAAAAAAAAAAAAAAAAAAAAAAAGAAACAAGCTTGTTTTAGAGTGTTTTTTAAGCATTCATACAAGCCATCAACACAAGCCTTACTATGTTGTTTCTCTGTATTACAGTTATCTGCCAAAAGAACCCTGGAGAAAGATTTAACAGGGAAAATAGAAAGAAGAATGATTCTGGGGCTTGTGAGAGGGTAGAGAGATAAGCATAAAGAGAGTCTTAAAGTAGGTTGGAATATTTACTTGGAATTCTAAAGGGGAAAGCTCTAATTTGGATTAATCCTATGGGTGCTTGGATGTGCATCTATCCATAGCACCATTCTTTCTTCTGACTGCATAGTTTTCTGGCTGATGAATTTAAAATAATATACCCTGACAATCTGTATCTTGGTTATGGATAGTGCAGGTGCAAGAATAAAGAGTTCAAATAATTTATCAAGAAACACCATCATTAAAAGCAAGATAAAATCCATGTAAACAGTAGCATGCATTTTAGATTGCTCTGCCAAATACTTTGTCAAAGAGGAAGTTTTTTTCCAGTATTCATTTGGGATTTCAGGAAAATGAGTATTTAGCAATATAGATAATAAACATATAATGTGAGTGAATAGGAGCAAAAAATTCAAGTACAGAAATGAAAGCACTTTAGCAAATTGACTGGATTCTACTCACTTTCAAAGGGTGTAAATCCAAAGCATCTACATAGTTTTCTTTAAATCAGTATGCATTTTTCAATACCAATGAGTGCGACATATACTGGAAAATTAATGACAATTTTAAAAATTGCGTAACCCTTGCAAACTTGAGTTTTCTTGAATGCGTGTGATTTCTATGCTATATCACAGCAGGTTTTAAACAAAATAGACTCTGCAATGACAAGTAAAGCAGAGACATGTTCTGGATTCATCAGAGCATGGTCCAAAGAAATTAAAAGGATCACTAAGGCTTCTACAGTAGAAACAAAATGGCAAATGAATTCATTAAGTTCAATCTTGAATGCCTTCTGAGTTTATAGTAGATATATTATAAAGCATATATTGTAGTACCTAAATTATGAATAGGTAAAACAGCGTGTTTCAGAAGTGAGGTTCTCTCCTTGATAAATTGTATTGAACTATTACTGATTTTTTTGTGTTAAGGTGTTACAGAGTTTTATGCAAAACTGTCTGAATTAACATCAAAGAGCTTATTGAGAAGGTATAACAAAACCTGTTTTGAAGATCATTTCATCTTTTAAGTTTGTGTAATATCAATTTCTCCTAATGTTCTGATTTTTCTACTACGTCAGTGAAAGCAGCCTTACAAAATTATGGCTGAAAAGGTAGGATAGCTTTCCATGGTTGAAAAGATAGTTAAATTGTTCTTTCAACTATTTTCTCTGTGAAAATAAGTGATGGCTTTTCTGGTTTTGGCTAATGATTTGTATGAATCTTCTGCTCATGAAAGTGACAGATTTATAGATCTCACAGGCAAAATTTAGCCAGGCAGTTACTATGCAAATTTCTCCAAATTCGCCTGTCATTGTGCTCTAATCTTTACTTTATCTGCTTTATCTGCCAACTTCTGTGTAGGAAAAGAAATCTCACAAATCCTGCAAGGAAGAGTGGAACCACAGCCTCACACAAATCTTCCAAGTTCAGCACATCCTATCCCCCATCTTGATCATCCATATGTTACGTGATGAAAGAATCAGTCTTTCTCCCAGTCAATTTCTCAACCTCCTTCACTTGTCAAAAGAAGTGCTATTATTCTTTATAGCACAGTAACACCTAGAGATCTCAAGTGAGATGGGAAGTCAGAGTGCAATTTATCTCTCTAAAAGTAGATTACTAGCACTGATTCAAATGTTTTGCTGTTTGGAAGCTGCTCACCTGAACTCCCCTTCTATCACCAAGAAACACATTTGCTGTCTTCACTCATGCAGACAGCTGTGTTCAGATGTCCACAGGAAGATATGGGTCTGGACTGCTTCCTTTGCATTGATTCTCCATGCACACCCATGTTATTTTAGGCATTTAAACCATGGCCAAAACTGGTGTTCCTTAATGACAGCTGCAATAAGCTTTTTGCTCGTTATATAACCATTAATTTTTGTAATGCCAGGACCCACCAGCTGGGCATCTCTCAAATAAAGCAACTCTCAAGGTGATAGCAATATGTAAATTACGCTTGTTCATGCACCTGGCTTGGTGTCTGGATCAGCAACAGTGTTAAGTAGCAACAGCAAAGAGAGAAATCTACTGGACTTTCATGGAAACTCCAGATCAGGTAAAAAAGAGATAAGCAGGAAAGATATATAGAGTTTGGTGGGAGACAGTACTCAGGGAAAGGGGAAGTTTCCATTTAGCAGTGGACCCAGCTGGGCTAGCGTGAAGCATGTCAGGTCCCAGGACAATTTAAAAAAGCCCTGCCTAGTGCACAGAAAAAGACCAATATAGAGGCAGTAAAGGCAGGCTGGGGGCAGCATCCCAAAGCATGCCCTCATATTTGCCAAACAATGCACTATTGTCATATACCACTTCCAAGAAGAGAGAACACATGGACACAACACTTTAGGGCACCCTCGTGCTTGACTTTTAGGTACCATTGGCTGTTTCTGCAAACCAAAAGGCTGAGGGAGGGCAGCCACCGCACAGAAGAATGAGGGAAAACTGGCCTAGGGATAGCCAGCTGAACAGCAACTGCCTTGGAGCTTGATGGAGATCCTGGAGTGGGGCAGATTAATCCATGATTACACCAAAAGAGTAGATTTCCAGCATCACAAGCACCAAAGGAAGAACAGGAGCTATAGTAGCTCATCAGGTGCAAGATATTGTTGTCACAAACTGCTGCCCTGATCCAGGGAGCTCTGACTGTGCAGATGAGAATCATCTCAGCAGAGGAAAGCACAGATAGGTAAGCCTGATGGAAATAGAAAAGAATTTGATATGGACTAAAAAAGTGATGCAGCAAGTAAATGAAAGTTATAACAGAAAAAGAGAAGAAACAATCTAGAATTTATGACTGCCGTGTTTATCTCATTGGTCATTTGCTGTGCTGTCTTTTGGATGGTCCCTCTCCTGGAAATGGAGCAGATGGCAAGCCTGGCACCACCCCAGGCACTTTGATGCAGTCTTGGCAGGCCCTTGTTCAGGGATAGTGTGGGTAAAGGCTTTTCCTTTCTGATCTTACCTTGCTTTGCATCACAAGCGTGCCTTACTACTACTGCCTGACAAGCAGAGGTAGTAATAGCATCAGCAGAAGCTGCAGTGGCAGCATCAATTCCTTCAGAGTTGATGTTTATAGTTTCACTTTGGGCCAATGTCATGGGTGTGTTAATAATAGGAAATTCGCCAACAGGGCTGAGTTTGTGCAATGCAACTCTGAAGACCCTTGCTTGTCCCTGACTCCTGGCAGGGGGGCCATGTTGCCTCAAACAAGAAGACATGGTAGACCACCACTCCTCTTTTAAATGATTGCTAGAAATAACAAGCTCTTGGGAAATGAATCTATGGAGTAAAGAGCTTGGAGACACTTTTGAGTTTCTGTTAGTGTGGCAACTTACTGGAAACACAACGTGGTGAACACTGATAGGTGGTCTAGGCAGGGACAGGCATCTAGAGATTATAGGCAAATCTTTAAGGTGAATCACTTCCATGGAAGACTTTCCCATGCTGGTCTAATTACTTGGCCGGGAAAATGCAGAGCAGCAAGGTTGCTCTGCAGCTGTGCTCCTCTCTAGTGCCCAGGGCTCCACTGGTAACAAGTGGAGCAAGAGGGAGAAGTGTTTGGTTGGGAACCTGTAGACTGCTAGACTGTTCAGGAAATGTGGCTCAGGAGAGTTTCTAGGCTGAGAACAGAGACATGGAAATTGGGTACTGCTATGCTGAATTACCACACATCATGTAGCAGTCTTTGATGACTGAGATGCTGAGAGCTGGAAGAATTCACAACAGATAGGAGAATGCTTGACCTCCCCCCTCATTATCCTAGGAAAGATGGTGAGAAAGCTAAATATTTTGAAGTAGATGAGGTATTCATCAGTTTCCTACCTGCCTCTGCCAGAACTTGGGGAAGGCTCATTTTCTAGCACAACTAGGACAACCCAGTGGCAGCTTGCTATGAGCAGGTGCAGTGCTGCCTGCATCAAAACATAAACTGGACTATGATCTAATGTGTTATCAGTTGGTCAAAGGCCAATTCAGGGGCTGAAGAAGGAGGGCAGCCAGGAAAAAGAACATGGGAATGTTGAGACATGTTGGTATTTCTTGGTGTGAGACAAGTTTTCACTGTTAGGTCCAAGAAAATTTCTGTATTACAGCAGAAATTTGTCAAGATTGGCTCTGACCTTCCAGTAAGTCACTTGAATGACATTGGAATAGGAAGAAGAATAGGAATAGGAAGAAGAATAGGAAGAAGAGGCTCCTTCCCCATGAGAGATGGGACATTTTTTATATGCTTAGGTATGTTGGTGAGGGAGGCTTTGACATATTTGCTGACTCTCCATTTCTTGTCCTAGCCTTTGTCTTTAAACTGTGAATAGCTGAGAGAATCTAAATAGGTAGCTCTGCTCTTATTTCTTGTGTAGTCCTAGCTACTGCATTTAAGCTCCCTTCCGTCCTATGCCCTTGACATTGCTTGGTCCCTTCCCCACCTAAGTCCTCTACACATGGCTATACCTATATTAATAAGTGGATTTAGCCCCGTAGAAATAGATCTGTAAAGCAGATTGTCTGCTCCTGAGTACTATGTGTCCACTACATGTATTTCAAGTGGCTGGGTATGTGTACAGGTACCTTGATAGAGCACCGTGAAGAAGAATCACTGTAGAGAGCATGGTTGTCCGGATTTCCCCCACTGCATAAACAGGACAGATGAATTGTGACTCTATAGAAGCACATTTTTAGGAGAGACTTTTAAGTATGGATGTCTACTCTTAGTCAGGTGAATTGTGCCCTCAGAGTTAGAATCGCAGTGCAAACTTATAGTACAGTCCTTCACATCAGTAGTTTATGTTTGTGAACATTGTATTACCTCTTTGGAGATGATCTGTAAAATTCTTATGGTCCTTTCCTCTCTGAAATATCAATATGGGTAAAAAAAATTATACTTGATTTCAAAATTATTCTAAAGCTTTCCCGCCCACAGCCAGTGAAAGGAATATTAATTTATTTACTGCAAGATGAAAGCAAGCTCTTGAATCTTCAAATCAGCATTCTCTGCTTCAGAGGATTCTTGAAGAAGAGAATATTTTACAACTGCATGTTCACTTGTAGTCATGTAGCCTGAGACATTCATGCAGTTCCCACCCCGTCAACAAGTGGCTAAACCAGGGATTCATGGGTCAGTGATATCATAGTGCATTATTGTTATTTTTTAAATATATAATACACCTTCGTAGGCAGGTGATAAGACCTGCTCTCTAGTTTGCTTTGAGGACTGACTTGATTTTAATATTGACTTGACAGGT
This sequence comes from Haliaeetus leucocephalus, assembly GCF_000737465.1. NCBI lineage: Eukaryota > Metazoa > Chordata > Aves > Accipitriformes > Accipitridae > Haliaeetus > Haliaeetus leucocephalus. The sequence continues at coordinate 797,615 of NW_010972603.1, forward strand.
AACACGATCCATGTACTATCAACATAAAGCTCCTTTCCTCCTCAACAAGATTTTAAAAAGTAGACATGTGAGACCTACATTAAAGTCTGTTTTTCAATACCATGAAAATATCCACAGATTTCTACCAGTACTGCAGTGGAATGTTAAGTAAAAAGAAATCTCTAAATTCTTAGGTTTTATTCCAAATCAACATATATTCTAACAGATATTCTAACAAGAATATGCACTTTGTTAAACTGGCAGCCCGGTTTTTGCATTTTCATCATGAAAATTTGTAGCTGTCAGTATCAGTACTTTTTGAACAAGGTACAATATGGCAAATCATCATCCCAAGTGCAGACATCTTTGAAGTTCCATTTTACTACGGAATGACCCTGCACCTGAGACTAAAATAACGCAGAGCACTATTTCTCCTACAAAATAAAAAACAGGTGACTTTGCTTTGTCCTACACATGAGGTTTGTGGACTATTCATCATAGATACTGCATTCACATTCATTCATCATTCCTGTTTCCTTTCTGCAGGACTAAATCACATTTTTTTTTAACCTGCACTTCAGCTGCCAAGAAACCTAAAGCCTGTTTTAAATTACTTAATGAAGCTTCACTTACATAAATCTTATTCTACCTACAGCTCTATGTGTAAGTAAAGATGTTTTAGTGTACAGGTGAGTGCATAGCTTTTCCTCTTATCTGATATTACCAAGCATGATTCAGAGTGTTTGAGAGTTCCTCCATGAACAGCATAGCAGGAAGCCTCCCTTTTTTGGATTTATATCTGTACCTCCTAGCCACTTCCTCTACGCCTTTAGTACGCTCAGCACCATCCTATTACCCTTGCCTTTTCTTCTTCCTCACAGTATTTCCCTGTTTCTTCTCATGTCCCTACCTCCTTGACTGACTGATGGTCAGCACACGCCAGTTTTGGTTTGGAGCTGACAAAGTGCCAAGTGATTACCTAGTATGCTGTCCTGGTTTCAGCTGGGATAGAGTTAATTGTCTTCCTAGTAGCTGGTACAGTGCTATGTTTTGAGTTCAGTATGCAAAGAATGTTGATAACACTGATGTTTTCAGTTGTTGCTCAGTAGTGTTTAGACTATAGTCAAGGAGTTTTCAGCTTCTCATGCCCAGCCAGCAAGAAAGCTGGAGGGGCACAAGAAGTTGGCACAGGACACAGCCAGGGCACCTGACCCAAACTGGCCAACGGGGTATTCCATACCATGGGACGTCCCATCTAGTATAGGAACTGGGAAGTGGTGGCAGGGAATCACCACTCAGGGGCTAACTGGGTGTTGGTCAACGGGGGGGGGGCAATTGCCCTGCGCATCATTTGTACATTCCAATCCTTTTATTATTGCTGTTGTCATTTTATTAGTGTTATCATTATTAGTTTCTTCTTTTCTGTTCTATTAAACCGTTCTTATCTCAACCAATCTTATCTCAACGAGTTTTACTTCTTTTCCTGATTTTCTCCCCCATCCCACTGGGGGGTGGCGGGGGAGTGAGTGAGTGGCTGCATGGTGCTTAGTTGCTGGCTGGGGTTAAACCACGACATATGCGCATCTTGACTGAGCATCTGATTCCTGCCTCTTAAAATGGATAGGGCTCTGAATTAAAACTGCCTCTCTGTCAGTGCACACTGTAGAGCACTGATTCCTCTTCTCCAGCTAGTTACTGATTTTCACAGAAATTTATCAGCTTCATGTTATGAAACGTCAAGTTTGACTTACAGTAAGCCATTGCAACTAGAAGTTTTTTGAGGGGACAGACAAATATACATAATCACTACATAATCATTTATTGCTTGGAAAACCAAGCCAAAAAAATAGTTAAAATTTTTATTTTAAAAGATCCATCAATAATCCGTGGTTTTGTTAATAAGACTAGTTAAGAAAAAGTATAAATAAGAAGTTATTTAAAGCTTTTCAGTTTGAAATCATTAAATTCCATTTTAATAATATTCAATGTTATTTCTGAGACAGGTTATAAAGAAATTATGCATAAAAAAGTGTAAGATGATAGGTGCTTAAATGGAAATGATTTTGCAATTTGACAAATTAAATTTAAAAAGAGAAGGTTCAAACAGAAAATTTAGCTACTTCATTGATAATGTCAGTATATTTTTCAAAAGTTTTGTCTTCAAGTAAGTAATAGAAGCCATTTTCATCTTGGCTTTATTCCAAATTTCATAGTTGAGGGCAATCAAGTTAGCTTTCACAGCTTAGTTAGAAAGGCTCAGAGTAATTAACAGAAATATAATTTAAGAAAATTGTACCTTCTCGAATATCACATTTGCACTGAGACAGCATAATTGCTTCATTCCAGGCTACTGGAAGATTCACGTGTTCCCCAGATTCTAAAGTGCTAAGACCTAATTTTCTCTGTTTGGAAGTAAAAGGGTAAAAGGCTAAAGAAAATTTTTGGTTCATTTAGCTGATGGAACATCTTTCTTACAAGCAAAAAACAACTTTATTTTAGAGACAACATTAAATGAGCTCGCTGATGCAGAACTCAAGAGTAGGAATTAATGAGGCATCAGTTTTAAATCTCTAGAGTGAGCACTTAAGTAAGAACAGGCATTCATACCTATAATTACAGTCTTATTACCCATTTTAAACACATACCAACAAAAACAATTATTTACCACCTCTTTTAACAAATCTGTAACTCTAGCCAAGGTAGTGCAAGAATACTACCATGACAATCAATGTAACAATAAAATTGCTGGGAAATCTGAAAATGCGTTACCTTGCACTATTTTGGGGTTTTGTCATTCGCATTTTCATAGATTAGAACACTTCTTTCTCAAGAGACATCCACTTATGAAGTGTTTTATAACCACATGGAGTGTTTAATAGCCAAAATGCTGGCACATTCGTGTCATTAAATGAGGAAAATACATAATAATTAGATCTGTTAACATTTTGCATATATTCAGCAATTCCTGTGAAAAACAGAAGAGCCAGAACGTTCTTTCCTTTCTACTACTCTTCTAGAAGTGATGTGGGGGGTTGACACCATCAGCTGGCTTCATGCACCAGTAATTCCGCTATTAAGGAACTAAAATGAGCCTTTCCTTTCTCAGCATTGGTGTAGTTAATGAGAAAGCAACATTTTGGACACAAAAGATAGGATCAGCTGCAGGCTTAGGAAAACTAGGCAGTTGTCTGCGATGGCAGACTAACCTGGGTAAAATCACCCCAGAAAGGGGCACAAAAGTTCTTACCAACTAATTTGTCTGCACAAGACCCTCAGGAAGCTTTTCTTGCTGGTGATCCTAAGACATCTGACAGTGAGGAGTTCGGGTGACTGCTGGAGGAGGACAGTTTCACAGCTGTACCATATCTTATTTCCAAACCTCTCTACAGTAAAAAGATGCATAGTTGTCTGGGGCTTACTTGTTTTTTTCTTATCTGTAAGGCAACAAAATTCTATTTTGTCAACACTGCTGAGATGGTGTGAGCCACTTCTGACTTGAGACTGCAGAATTAACCTTGTCAGTAAATGCACTAAGCTGAAGCTGTTGTTTTCATCTGTACATTTCTGTTCACTAAAGAGGGCTGCTTCTTTATTACTGAATGTGTTGTAAAGCATTCTTCTGGTGCTGAAATGAATCCAGGCTTAATTTGGACAAAAATGGATTGCTAAACTCAAGCCCAAAAGCAGCCAAACCTCACTAAGATGCCCATTCTAGGGTGCCAATTATAAGAGTTTTTTGAGCTCTGTTAGCCAATGCACTTTTCCTGCCAAGTTTAAGAACCGCGGCAAAAAGGATAACCCTCAAAATGAAAGTCCATAATTTGCAGATAGGGCCTTAAGTGTGTTTTATAATTTCTGCATTTTCCATTTGGAATGTAGGACAAATTATATTAGCACCACAACCTTCTCTTTGGGGCTTACTAAATGCCAAATGTATTGCTTTCATAATTTCTTTCCAATTTGAATGACCACTTTGTTTCTATGTATTATCTATTTTTGGCTTAGGAAGTCCACAAGGAATCATTTCGGGTTGCAGAATATGGTGTTTATTGTTTTCTCCTTTCAAAACAGTTGCAAAGATTTTAATGGAGAGAATAAAACAAAACATAAAATTCATCAAAGCAGTATTACAGCTAAACTGCTCCTCATAATATTGTTAAAAATTCTCTTGCACAAATTTAGATTTATGCAACTATGAGCTTGTTAAAATCTGTATATTTTCCTGCTATGTTTTAAAGAATTATGGAAGCATTAGAACTGGGATCTCAGGCACAAGATCAGCCTTTTGACTATATGTAAGCCATTTACCAATTTGACATCCCATTACTATGCTGTGTAAGATAAATACTATTAAATCACACTTACACTTTCCAGTAGTCCCTGTCATGCTCCAAGATCACTAACAGCAAGATTGAAAAAGCTTCTGCTTTTAGGAAAACCCCACTCAGGTGGTGGTTTCACAGCAGTTTAAGCCAGTTACCGTGACATGGTATCATGCTCTGAGACGGTGGTGTGGGCCCAGCCCCGCCACAGCACTGAGCTCATGTGATCGTATCCTAAATCAGCTCTGGAAGCTCACATGTTTGGAAACTAATTCCGCCAAAGGGGAGGGGAAAAAAGTGATTCCTTATCACAGAGGTCAGCTCCCTCAAACCCATGGTCCCGCAAATGGTGGTGGAGAGTGGCAACGGGCACAGTGGGACTGACTGTACGTGGCCACTGAAGCTGCCTTGCCACCGCACCCTTAGAGGCCGCGGGGAGATACGTGGCCTTCAAGATCTGGGGTAAACTCCTGACCCCACTGCCATCAGTCTCACCTCCTCTCCATCCCCAAGCCCTCTTTGGTGGTTGCAAGAAGTGTTCTGCCTTGATGGAGCTTAGGGGGAGAAATTATGCATTACCTGACAGTTTAGCAACAAAGCATTTGTTGGCTGCATTTTAAAACATCCTCTGCTTGCTACTGATGTTATATTACTGCAGGTTACTGGGTAAATATTGCAGTGAGAAACACATAAACCCTAATACACCTGATTATCAGGCACAGCTTCAATTAGATTCAGTTTGAGGCCAAACTACACACGGCTTCATAATATAATAGGGTTTTGCCCATACCGTGCATTGTATAGCTGCAGGGAGGTGATACGCTGGCTGAGAGCAAGCTGGCTCTGGAACCAGAGTCTTTTTGAGGCTTAACCTGCCCTGTCACTACGCTCCTTTCTAGCCCCTAGTTACTGTCTCTTGCATGGCTCTGCACAATGCAGCTCACCTAGCACCAAGTCAGGCATCACTTAATATTGTTGTGCTCTGCGCAGTGGAGACATATCCCAGGAGCTTTTCCATTGGTTTGTCTGGGCTTTAGATGATTCGTCTAAAAACTAAGATAAACTTCAGAAGCTGGCAATTCTAATTATGCCTACAGGAAGATTTCCTCTGATATGCAGGCACAATAATAGCAAGCCTCACAGAATAAAAAACTGTAAAAGATTTTTTTAGGAAAATTGTGCTTGTATGCATACATACCACTATGCAAGATCACAGCCTGATTTGATTTAGTTTCATTTATGTCACTGCTTTTACTGTCTCCGTATTTTAATCATTAAAACTAAACTTTTGTTTCTACTTCTATAGAAAGAGTTGATGGATGTGAAAAACCACAGGGGAAAATAAATAAATAATGTATATTATTTATATATAGTGGCAGATAGCAGAGAAGTTGATTTCTTCTTTCAGTACATATCATGCATCTGGCAAGCATTTTTCTAGCTAGTTCTTATTTTCTGGACTTTCTGACAGATTGGACTCCTGAATGAATTAATTTGTGATTTCCAAGTTATATCTTGGAAAATATAGAAAATAAGGAAAAAAAATGAAAACAGAAGTGCAGATTTACTTTTCATTTCTTATTGAATTAATTGCAGTACTTTGCCTTTATGATAAAAAAATGTATTACTACCATATTTTTGAGTAAGATTTTAATTGAGATACAACTTTCATAGTGATGTACTGAACAATCAAGTCTTCACAAAATATTTTGCTTGTAAACTGCTGCAAGGACGAGCTGAAAAACTAACAAAGAATTAGCTTGTTGCTGAGTTCTTAGATGCATACTAATTTCTATTATATAGGAAATCCTGTTTCTCAGGTAGAAATGTTACCACTGCTCCCATAAACCAGGATTTCACCCCTTTTTCTTGATATGGTAGTGGTCATATACAAACTTGTAAATTGTCTCTTCTCACTGTAAGATCACCATATAGTGGGATGTTCTTTTGGGGCAGTTAAAACTGCATCAGTGTTTAAATAATATTGATAACATGGTTCAAAACGCTGACTTTCAAGCCTGCAGCCAGTCAGAAACACCACTACTGGCAGTCCTGCAAATAGCTTTTTTTGATTTATAACATTGACTCTGAAACCTAATGACCTAACTAAAGTAATAGCACCAAGTTTTCACTTTGCTGGATGCCTCTTGGCAGACCTCAGAACCCAGAGCCCACCCACAGTTCCCAGCCACGTGGTCTGCCCTCTTCCCTCGTGCTTTACGAGTACCCAGGAGATGTGCTATCAGAAGACTCTTCACATTTTCATGGGACTGGTTATGTGCTCATTTAGCTCCCCTATTATTTGCCTTGCTGCAGAGCTGGGTGGACGCTGATGCTGCCACAGGGGAGGTGGCAGGAGGGCAAGACTGGAGATGGAAGGTGGAGAAGGAAGGAGTGTGAGAATACTTTGCAGTGGCAGCTGGTCCTCAGCCACATTGCAAAGCATGCCTTCCTCCCCAGCAACCGGGCCTTTACCAGGCTATTTGCTTTACCTTGAAAGGCTCCATGTGGCTTAGGTGGCCTCTGCTAGCCGCCCCATCCATAGGTTTCCTCCTCTGACATCAATGCATAGTCAATGAGAGATTTTGTGTCTCATTAAATATTACACTGAATGAACAATAAAAGTAATTGTCATTTCATCCCACATTTAAAAAAAAAAAAAAAAGCACTGTACATCTGGTAGTGCTTTGCTTCATATTTAATTCAATTAAAGCCTACATTTTAAATGTAAATGAAATGGCCAAACAATTTCCAGTCTGCTGAACCAATATCCTGTGGAGTTTAGGCCCAGCTTGTACACAGGGCTTTGATAATAACCAGAAGGTACCTTTTGAAGCAGTGTGCTGGAATCAGCAATTAAATAAAGTGGTGAATTAAAACTAACATCAGTAAGTGAAGACAGGTGAGAAATAATCAGCAAGTGGCAGAAGGTGAGATACATACAAGGCAAAAGCTGCTACAAAAGAGGCATGTAATACATAACTTGGGATCCAGTGACTTACACAGAAGCCTAGTTTAGTCCCTGGACATGCCCAGGGCTGGGTAAACAGGAGACTGGCACCAGGCTGACGTTGCTCCCCTGTGCCACTGTGGTACCCTGAAAGCAGCTCAGCTGCTCAGAGGAGAGACCTCTGGCTCCCTGCAGTTCCTTATTACCCATTGTTCACCACTGCATCAGAGCCAGTGTATGATTTGAGGCAGGTCTGCACTGCAGTTGAGGAAGCGGTTTCATTACACATACAACAAACCTAGCCAGCTTTAATGTCTTTAGCCAGCGTGCTAGTGAGGGGTCAGCAGCATGGGCTGGTCCTGGGAAATCAGAACGATGTTCTGTCCTATGCTAAAGCCTGAGCCAATGCACCTCCACTGCCATTGCTGCTCAAACTAGCTCAGCTCTGCCTGCACAGGTGGCGGTCATGCCTCTGCAGCCTGGGCACATTCTTCAAACAAGGCTATGGGTGTATCAATGCGCTAGCAACAAAATAAGATATACTGGATAGATCCAAAAAGTCACTGAGCCTTTCCCATGACCCAGCCATATTTACTGTTCTGTAATGGCTTCAGGGTGACTAAAGTCTATGATCTGTTTTCCATCTCTGATTTTTAAGATTTAGTAATATATAATACATGTCAGAAATAGAAAATATTGAATTATTAGATATGGCATTTCAGATTTCCCCAGGCTATGTAAAAATTAAATCAAAGTATGCTGTACTTTTCCCACAGTCAGAGGAAAGTCTCAAGGCAAAATCATCCTCTCTAATCTACTTTTCTATTTCTAGTATGTATTTTACAAATAACTTTTGCCTTATCAATTATTTTACAGATACTAACAGCAGCCTGTGATGTATTATTGAAAAGAAAGAAGACTGCTCATTTGTAGCCTTATGTGTAGAAAATGAACTGCTTAATTGGATGCTTCTCACAGGCTGCCACAACTCAATTTAATGAATATTTAATGACAATATAATGTGGCTATTTTTAACTGATAGCTGACTGCTGCAAAAAAGGAAATCTTCACTAATACAGGCATTGGAATTCAATACAGTGCACTGCAGCCAAAAAAAGTCACAAAACTGAAAACACGAGCAAGCATCTACAAAGCAAGAAAAGTCACCTAAAACTATTATTAAATACTTTTTTTTTCAGTATAAGGACCAGCCACAGGAATATTAACGATACTAAAAAAATCTATAATAGCTCAATTTTAAATTAAGACTTACTAAGAATCACATCATGTTTATGACCCAGTAGTATGATGATATAAATGTTTATCAGACATATTCCATTACAACATTTGTTTAACTACATATTTCTTAGAAGAAAACTGAGGTGGTTACCAAAATTAGAACAGCCAAAGTCTTATTTCTGCATCCTTTTCCTTTGATTTTCTTCTCCCTGACCTCTTGTATTTCATCTCCTTTCCAAATTGCCCACTCCTTCTTTTCACTTTCTTTCTGGATTTGATTATATTACCAGCTAAAGACTGCTGCTCTTTTCAACCTAGGTGTGGAAAGACACACCACTGAAAAGCTCCAGACTGCAGAAAAATGTGACCCCACAAGTCAAAATGCTATTAGCAACAGCCCACAAGTCCAAGTGCCATTAGTAACAGCTGGATAGAAACTGTGCAGCTCGTCCAAGAGGAGGTTAGGTGTGGAGGACATGATTGGATCTCAGGACTGTCTGTGTTTACAGCCATTCTTTTACCCCACATGCATGAAATGCCCCTGTTTCATTTCCATACCTGCTGCAATCTCCATTTTTCCTCCCTGCACCATGACACACTGGTTTTTTAAGTCAGGCTTGACTCATTCATCTGGGGTGATCAGCAGGAGTCAGCTGCCCATATCTTCCTTCCTCCCTTCTGAAAGGCATAGCTAATGAACGTAATGCAAATAGAACATTGGCTCATAAATATTGCAAAAATGACCTAGGGCTAACATGGTTGTCAAGCAACCAATTCCTTCCTAATCATTTCAGCTAGGGATGGAGATAGGTTAGTGTTGATCTGGCAAGTCTTTTCTGAACACAGGAATTGCTAACCTGCTCTACTGTTACGTGTGGCCTGGTACCACGTCTCTAGCAGCAAACTGCAATCAGGTATTTTGGAACTGTAAAAATGTTGACAATTAGGAAATGATTCATGCATTGGCAATTTTTTTCTAACTTTTAATTTGTAGTGATTGGCATAATGTGCCCTGTATGTATTTATTCTAATGCAAAGATTAACATTGTCTCAAGGCAAAGATCTTTCCAACAACAAGTTTCACAGAATTAACTGTGTTCTGTACCTTCTAAAACTTCTTAATTTAAATGTAATTCCTTTAGATCTGTTTGTATCTTTCCTTATCCTTCATTATGAAAAATGCTAATTTAAAGTGCACAGCATATAATCACAGTTACTACTTTCTATACTTTTTTTTTTTTAATCTAAGCCAACAAATCTTTTCTGTTTGCTGACACTTAACATTCATATGATATTATCACCTTGAGAAAGGACTACCAGAACTGAGTAAAGCTTTTTAGATGAGGAATTCTCTATATATCCTGCTATATACAGAGGGTAGATTTACATTGAATCATTCATAAATAACGACACATTTTCTCCTTCTTGATTAAATTAATTTAAAACCCAAGACTGTGGACCAGCGATAGAACTATTTTTCCATTTTAATTTTATAAGGATATTTCTTCTAAACAATAACAGCATTTGAAACTATATCTCAAACTCTTTTCTATTTTTTCCATTAAGATTTTAACACATTTTATGTTATTTCAGATTACTCCTTTCAGCATGCCTTCTTTTGCCATCATTTATCTACTTTAACTCCACTGGGTCTGAGTTTCTTCACAGCTTTCTTTGGTTTTGTCTAACTGACATAATAGTGTCCTATCTGCAAAATCTGTCTTCTCACTGTTCATATACTTTTATTCAGTGATTGAAAAATACATTACACAACATCACTTCTAGTATGCCACAAAAGGACTTCTGCAATGCTGAAAAGAATCCAGGAACCATTGCTTTGTTTGCAATCTCTTAGCCAGTTTCTTGTCCGAGACAGACATACACCTCTGATCCTGTGAGCAGCTGGTTTCCAGAAGATGATCTTACTGGATACTTTTGTCGAAGGTTTTGAGTCAATAATTACAGCTGATAGTTCTCAGTTGTCCACAGTTTGGATGGCTCAAAAGCAATTATCTGCAATTATAAAGGTATGGTTTTTCTCTGCAGAAATAGGGATGATTTAGCCCTTGTATTTTATATTTTATCATTGTTTCAAAATATATATATGGTGGTTCAAAGAAGGCTCATTGAAATAAAATTTACCTAGTACCTTTAAAAATAATATTTATTACTGTTTTACTGTCTTAAAAAATCTGTACTAGTTCTGTTGAGATTAGTCTGTGTTTCTAATAATTCTTCTATATTTTACATGAATTCTTGGATGATTGTCATGAAAGACTAAAGCATAAAAAAAAATTTCCACAAGGTCTCAGTTACTCTTTCCCAAATTGTAATAGAAGTGTTTTCCCTTTTTTTCTATTATGTATACTACCTGCAGTACTAGCTGCAGAGAGACAGAGCTGCCATTCTTTGGTTTGGTTTTGGCCCATTCTTTCCACAGAGATGGAGCCATAATGGCATGACTCCATACAAAATGTTTCAGAGGCAAATTCTGCTGGAGAGTGAAATTGCTGTCACCCCAGGTATAGCACTTTTCTGAAGGCTTGCTGCACTATTCCATTTCTGAGTTAAGTGCCAGAGCCAGTTGTCCTACTGGCAGCAAATGGACTACAAGAGGAACCCTGCTGTCTGGTCAATATGTTCCCAAGCAGCCATGCTTCCAATTTGTTCACTTTTGACACAGAATTGTTATGAAAACCCATACTATGATTTGAGGAAAAAATAAATCATATCATATTAATATCAGTTCCATGTTAAAACAGTTGTTCTGTTTTGTTATCTTTCTATGTTAACAGAAACAAAAATTATTTAGACCTGCAGGCTGGTGGATTCTCTTTCTGTACAGAATTCTTAGCTCCCTCGAATTACTTGATTTTCACGTTATGTCTGATGGGATTGGATCCTCTAAAATTGTATATACTTTTTGGCTCTTTGAATAATCTAAATTTTTACATTTCTGAAAAATTACCTTTACTGGAGCAAGAGAAGTTCTATGCTAATGAGTTCAGATCAAATGAAAGGACCGCGAGTCCTTGGATGCAAGATTTGAGCAAATGAAAAATAATCTATCAACATAGGTGGAAGAATCTTACAGTCCAAAGACCTTGTGGGATGATTATCACTGATCTCAAGCCATTTAGAACTTAGCATGGTTAGATAACAAGAGTTTTATAGTGGTTTGTTGGCCTGAGGGTTTAGACAGCTGAATGTCCATCCAGACACAGTCATGCACTCATTCCAACAAAGTAGGCATGAATACCAGATATGGAATATTCAATAAAAGAATAAAATCTATTAGCTTTTCAAATTGGTAAGAAAAATAAGACTATGCTATTATTTTCTTGCACATACCATGTCTGGCATAGTTAGTATTCATTCCAGGTTCTATAATCGCTTGTGTAAACTCTCAAAAAAAAAAGGTAGAGGAGAAAAGGGTTACTGGGACCAAACAGCATCAGGAATCTCTCTATTTTGTACCTTACAGCTAGCCTAATTTTGCTTTTAGCAAGGACATGCCCTTTATTTTCAAGTCCTAAAGAACCACATAGTAGACACATTTAGTAGGTAATGCATTAGTTAAATCAGAAGCTCTTTGCAGGAAGTTAATAGTCTATTGGAGTGAGAATTTTAACCACATGTTGTTCAATAAACTTAATAAAACAATCTTACAGACATTTATTTAAATGTCACTTACTTAGGCTTTCCTTTCTTGATTTCATGTAAAGAACTTTCAAAATACTCTTTCAGAAATCTCTTTTGTATTCCTTTGTATTGTTTATTAGACAGTACCTCAACTCTGTAAACCACTAAAAATTTAAGAACTGACATCTTCTGATGCTGTGGTTGATTTAAAAAAAAAAAAAAAGAAATACAAACTATATTACAGTCCTCTGAATTGTTTTTCTGAAATGTGCCCTAATAGCATGAGAAATTTCCATTCAAAGTTGATATCTAAAAATGCCAATATAGTACTATATTCCCATTCTTCTTACAAAGTTACACTTTTGAAAAGACATTATTATAATTAGCCATATATGTGTGACTTAGAGCAAATGATTTCCCCTCTCTATTGTATATAGTTTATTTTTAGGTAAAACAAAATCAAATATATATCCTTTTTAATGCCATAGGGATTGAGGGTCTGAGGAAGCAGGTATTGGCTATATTAACTAGATTTTTTAAATCACTGGGCATACCTTGGATGAAAAATGCTGTGTGCTATGTGTCCAAAGTGAACTTCTATATATTTAAAATACATTGTAATTGAACATTTTTGTAGTCATTGGCATACAAATAGTCACAATTATTTTCTTACAGAATATTTGAACAAAACAGGAACTCTGTGTCAGCATAACTTTAAAGATCATGTGCACAAAAGGGCCTCTTTCTGGCATTTATAATTGCCCCATCAGTGTATTCATGTCCAAAACTGTATATATATCCGATAAACTGCATCCACATAAATATATTTAATCTACTGTAGTTGAAAATTACTATGATCAGGCAAATGTGGTTCATCAGACATCCGTTAATGTAGGTATAATAAAGATACCAGTCATCCTTCAGCTTCTGAGCTGACTGCATTATGCTTGCTTTCCATATCCATGAATCTGACCTGAATCAACAGAAGACATAAAATTAAATGTGAAACTAGGACTTAAACACACCCAGGTCTGGGACAGATTCATTAAAAACTAATCTAATTTCTGTTAAATCAGAATTTTGGAAGCAAAAATTTCAAATATGCTCCCACATATTTAATTCTGACTTTCTTGGAACTATACTATTTAAATAAATCAAATACTAAAATAATCTAAAATCCTTCTTTGACTTTATCTTGTTCTTTTTGAAGGTGTGTATACACAAATGCTACTAGACAAGTTCACGAAAGATTCCTTCAAGAAGACATCCTAACACAGTGACTAGCAGGCTCCACATTGCCATTAAAAAGAAGTGGCATCTTCTAGCCATGGACCATGTAGAGCTGGTAGACAATTACCACACACTGGGTGTGACTCAGAGAAGCAGCAGCAAGCAAATGACTATGATGGTAGGACTATTAGTAGGGAACCAAAATGATAGCAAGTACCAAAAACCTGAAAAACCAATCAGAGTCCAGAAGAATAACCTTTGGGAAGAAAACATGGCGAAATGCTTTTTTCTTCCTGACTGACTCTCTACTGAGTTTGTGTTATACATTGACAAAAATATTGTCTATGCTGTTCAGGTTTGACAGAAACAGAAGTCCCTACTCACAATAAAATCTACAAGCACAAATCCAAGGAAAAACAAACTCAAAAATAAAACAACAAAAATTCTGTTGGATTTGCCTAAATAATTTGGATCAAGTGTCCTCATAAATTGTATCATTTTCACATGAGTAGTGACTGATATCCAATTTGCACTGAGTTTAAGATTTAAGGCTTGCCTATTACTCAGTATCAACCAATCCTGCACATAATTGCCAAGGCAAACAGAGGAGAAAAAAAATATATTTGAGCTAAATAGGGGGGAAGAAAGCTGCTGGACAACTTCTGGATTAGTTTTCAGTCTTTTCATAGCTTGCTGATATTTAGTCACTATTATTACTGTTTGTAAATTTTGCCTATTATATACTAATTGTACATTCTGAAGAATATAAAATGTTTACATCCCTGTTATGCCATTGGCAAAAAAAAAAAAAAAAGCCATTGGAGCCATCATGAATAAAACTCCCATTTGCTATCTTCAAGTAAGTCACTAATTTACTTATGCAAAAGGATTTTGCTGTGAATGTAAAAAAAAAACCTAACTCTTCGCATGTTCATCTGTCCTTCTGGAAACAAAAGTCTTCAAGCTGTGATTCACTCGGTCTAATGATTGAGTACCCATTTACAGTGGAAGCCTGGTGAAATTGGTCATGGCTTTTTGCACACATCTGTTAAGTGTTAAGAGTGTAATCATTGAGGGGAGTGTTATGACAACATGCAGTTTACAATACAGTGTTCAGAACTAATAAAAAGAATTAAAAGTGAATTTGACATATGAAACAGAAAAACCTATACATCAGATCAGAAACTTTTATAATACATTTTTATGTCTGGCCATAATCAACCTGACACAAATTTTTAATATCACATTGAGTTTGAGGAAATAAGGGCACTAACAGCAAAGCTGGAAGTAGCCTGAAAGAAGAGCAATTTTCAGAACATGTTATTCACAACTCATCAGCAACTAAAACAGCACATGGAGTTATATAATGTCTTGGACACCGTGTATTACATAGAGTGCCTTGCATCACTGAAAATATATCATAAGAGATACTGTAAGACTTTGTTTCTAGTCAATCAAAATATCAACACCCATATTTAAAAATCAGACAATTATTTACGATAATGCTGAGGTGGCTTTAATTGAGAGCATAAATTAACCTGGTATCCTGAACAGCTTTCCTAAGAAACAATTATTTTTAAATGTGACCTTAGGGATCAGTATAAAGAAACAATTATATTCTCTGAGGCTTAGAGCCTTGCATTTAATACTAGTAAAAAAGCAAAAACCTATTCAGGGTTTGACATAAAAAAAGTTTTGATAAAACAGCCTTTTGCACAACAATATGGTGTATTAAAACAGAACTGAAAGGCTGAATCAAATGTTTAGTGGTTTATAAAATTATAATGAATATTGTATCATACTTTAAGAGACATTCTTCCAGACTAATGGGGATTTGTGGATTTAGGGATTAAATTGCAACAAGAGTGTTAGACTTCCTTATTGCAAAAATGGGAAACTCCTAATCTTTCTGCATACAAAGTAAACTTCTGCAGCCAAGCTCAGTATGTTCTGATCAGTGCCTTCAGTACTTCCTACCAAACAGGAAAGGACCTACCTGATTTATCTGTGGATATGGTATCTGCAGGACTTTATGCACCGGGGAGAGGGCAACAGACCAGCCTCATGATTGGCATTAAAACTGTTTAGGAAGCAGATGTAGGTCTTGTCCAGGAGAGTCATATGTGAGGTCCCTATCTTCTTCTTACCCTTTGAAAAGGCCATTCCTGAAAAGTATCCTTGAGCTACCCTGTAGAGTTATTCTTTCCCAAATAGAAAAAACATTTGGGATTGAGGCATTTTTAGAAGTTAAATATTTTTAAAAATTTAACAGTAACTGACATTTGACACAGACCTCTTGGTATTTGAATCTTCTTTTTTGACAATGGCTAAGTATTTCAGCTTGGAGAAATATTGCAATTATTATCCAACAAGTGCAGTCTCTACTTCTCAGTCTGGTTTTGGGATGTGCTTTTTTCTTTTCAGACCCAATGCTCTCTGAACTTCATGAAATATTCTTAAAACTCTTGATGACATTGTACTACAGCTTCAGAAACCAAGAGAATCTGTCAGTTCACATCTAGTAAGGCAACTTATTATGGCTAATTATAAAGGTCCACATTGTCAAGGCAACTCATTATAGTGTCAAGACACTGTCAATGTACGAATGTCACCCTTTTAAAATTAGAAAATAAACAGAAATAGGTAGTAACACAAATAACTACTGTCCAAGCTTTTGGCACTTCAAAGGTTTTAAACTACTTACAGACGATTTAACTATCACATACAAATAAACATTTTGATAAGGTTACCACAGAATCCCAGAGTCATCCTCTTTTGGCCAGAGTCAGCACATAAACAGCACAGTCCCAAAGCCTGTTCACTGGCTATGGGGTAGCCAACTGTGGGAGAAAATCCTTTGCCATCTACCTTCAGAGATCTGACAATTTGCTGTGATGAGTGTGCTAAGAGAAGCAAATGGGCAATACACACTTCTGCATTGTGTGCCCTTAACAAATGCATCTGTGATTTGGGCATGAGTGTTTTCAATAACACAGGGAGCATTTCAGGCAATTGGTGGTCATCAGTCAGAGCTGTATTAAGTGCTGTTTTGTTTTGTTTTGTTTTCAGGATTCTGCCTGGTATGACAGGATTCCTTTGGAAGTGAGTTTACAAGAACCCTGCTTGACTTGATCGCAGTTTCTCCATTGGATGATTAAAACAGTAATTTATAGAGACAGCCTAACCTGGTGCCTACTGCACTTGGTAAAATTTCTAAAAATCTTAAAGTTTAAAAAAAAAAATCATTAAATTCTTGGGGGTGGGGGGAAGCATGATGCTTCCAAACATGCTGGATTACACCATGATGGCTAGGACTGTAAAATGGTAGTTGCAGACTGAGGAGCAGTTCTGACTTCATTACATTCAATGGGAATAAAAACGGAGACACTTAACTGGTAATAGCTATACTTCTTCCTTAGAAAAAATATCTTGATTACTTAGGAAAATAGTGAGTGGAATTGACTGAAAGAAAAAATTTAGGCAGAAAAACATGAGTGAATCTGACGGTCATAAAGGAAAAAGAATTAACTGCCTCTATTCCTCCAAAATTGTAAAAGGGGAAAATAGTGAAAGACCAATGAAATTACAAGTGAGCATAAAAGCAGAAATGAGGATTTTTTTAAGTATGCAACTTGGGAAACATGGAAATAGATAGCTATCATCAAAAGGTAAAAGTTAGAAAGTGACTAGAAAGGTACAAATGAGTAAGGGATGTGACCAACATTGTAATAAAAACCTTAAGTTCCAGGGGAGATGAAAATTACTCAGTCACCTATTTTCCAATGTAAGGTTCTTTGGTCAAATACATGTATTTTATAGTGACTTCTCACTTCCTTCTTGATTTTATACCAGAAAGAAAATCAAAATGTAAATAACTGAAGCAAGTAGAGAGTGCTGACTGATGGACTACATAAATACTGTGCAGTGTGCACAAGCATGCATTGTGTACCAGTTAGCAGGAGTTACTGCTAATAAATTTAATATAAACATACTGAAATGCAGAAGTCTTTGAGATATAAACTATCAACTTACCTAGCTGCAGCTAGAAGAAAAGCAGGAGGAATAATATTACCACAGAAAAGGACACTTAACCTGCATTTTCTGATTTTCTCATTGTCCTGATGAGGAATCAAACTCAGCCTACACTAAAAGCAAAAAAATGTAGTAGTTTTTAAAATATATATAACCTATGCTAAAAGCAAATTTTTTTTTTTCTTGTAAAAGATTGTACTAGATTGCTAAATATACTTTTGTTTCAGCTCAGGCACTGTAATGACCTGTCAACCTAAAATGGCCAAAATCAAAATGTTATTCTTTTCTTACTTAAAAATTTAAACATCCTAAGTCTATAGTATTTATTTAAATTTCTATACAGATAGATGGATAGATATTTACATGCTAAAGAATTAACATCCTCACTGTTATACTAAGGTAAAATAAAATAAGTTTGTATTGCTGTACTTGTGCAATGACTCTGTAAAGTCTTTATGACCTATACTGTTGAATACATGGAAGTTTATATAAATACACACTTACGCTGCTTCAATTTTCAGAAACCTTATCTAGGAATTAAAAAAAAAAATCTTGATAAGCAAAATTAATGCTACAAATACAAGATTTGAACATGCTAATAAAAGAAATCAGGATACTCCATGGTTAATTTGGGTGGGTTTTCTTCTTCTACCTTTCATGCCTATGTAATGCAGGGAGAATGTCAACTGAATGGTCTCACATTCCAAAGTCTAAGCTCAACTTGTCATAGCAGAAGTGCCATTTTAGGTTTTAACTAAGATTTTTCTTTGTTCTGCTAGTTTGTGTTACTCTCCTACACACATATAATTTTTCTTAGTTCAAGAAAAACAGTGGAGTTTAGGTGCTTATTTCCAGTGACACTAATGGGACTTATTCTCAGTTAATCTCTGTGCAGTATGTCTTTTGTTTCAAGCTCACCTTTTAAACTTTCCTTGGAATATTATCCTGCACTTGATTATTAAGGTTCCTTGTGATCAAATGTTTCCAGTTTTTAAAAAAAAACACCAACAACACTACAAGAAAACTCAACAAACTTGCCTCTGTATCCTTCTTTTTTGGAAAGAAAGAAAAAAAATTGCAAGAATGTCAGATTGCAGAGCGAAGAGCAACTCAGCTCCCCAAGAGGTGTTGCTCTCTCAAAATCCCTCCAAGTTTCCTAAATGCCATGAGTGCTTTTAGTTCTCTAAAAACAGACCTGATACGTATTTGATCTTTGATTGCTGCTCTTAGTCCTGGGAGAGTAGCTCCCACAAAAGTGTAGGTCCAATGAACTAGAATAACCCATAGAAACACAGTGGTGAGAATGGCATTTCTATAATGTTACAGAGGCCTACATTAAAGAAATTCCAATAATTTCTGATACATAGCAAATAATGCTGATGTACAGTCAAGGCAAAGTTAGTCTAAATACTCCAAAGTTCAGACCATGCAGTGCCACTGAAATAACAGTTGTCTACTAATACAGCCGGATCTACAGTGTTTTTAAAGTTTTCAGAAAGCCAATGAGATAGTTAAACCCAAAAGTGCACTGAGCACCTTGTACACAAGCTATAAAATGTGTGTGTTCTATCTCAGAAGAAAACTTTTAAACAATAAATTCTGATTTTCTAATCATTTCAATATATGTATATTTGTAACCTTGCTAATAGGAATTGGCATTTGTAAGCTGATGCACTAAAGGCACTCCATAAATTTAAAAATCTTCGTTACAAAAAGATCAAAGGTTGTTTTACATACTGTTTCACTCTATTTCTCCTCTCTTATTTCAATCACTTTTCTATTAAAAGACCTATTAATAGTAAAAAAAAAAAAATTACAGTACAAGAGAACAGAGACACAACAAACTTAGACAACCATTTTAAATTTACTTATGGGGCCTTATATATGTATTTATTTTACTACTCTGGACAATTCCACTAATTCCAAAAGATTCTCTCACAATGATAAAATTAATTATGTCCCTAGGTATTTGCAGGAGGCCTGCAAACCTACAGACCAATCTGTTATCCTGAAGGACTTCATGAAGTTGAAGTGAATGGGACAACTCACTACATGAACCTTTTAGAGATCAGATTTGAATTACCTCAGTCTGTGAACATTCAGGCATGTTTACAGCTTTGTATTCATGAATAGGCAAATCCTTTGGCTTCAGAAAGACTACAGGCCCATGTGAAGTTGTGCGAGTACATATTTACAGAATCAGTCTATGAAGGAAGCAGAGCACAAGTTTGTTCTACACTGCCACTGGAAGAACAACTTTTGCAAGAGTTCAGCTGTCCAATGGTTAAGCAGAGGCAGGGAGTGATGACAAGTTGCATTTATAGAGCATTGCAAATGATGTGAGAAGACCAAGGAGTTGTCAGATGGAGTACTACTGAAGTCTGGGGTTTCTTTCTGAAGTAATTCCACATTAACTAGCAAATATCTTCCCATGATAGTTGTGTTACAGTTTGACTTGGTGAGATTAAAAGCAACTACCAAAGGA
The DNA here is from genome assembly GCF_000737465.1 of Haliaeetus leucocephalus. Classification (NCBI taxonomy): domain Eukaryota; kingdom Metazoa; phylum Chordata; class Aves; order Accipitriformes; family Accipitridae; genus Haliaeetus; species Haliaeetus leucocephalus. The sequence continues at coordinate 817,494 of NW_010972603.1, forward strand.
ATTTATTTGCTTTAATCACTAGACTTAAGTTTCTTACTATGACAGTAGCATTTTAAACCTATTTAACACATAAAGCAAATAATGTTCCATCCTAAACTGGTTAGAAAAATAAGATTATTAATGATAAAAAAAGTAGAGGTAAAGGTGCTTAAACGCTGCCCAAGGATCAGAGGAGTAACATGGAGCTAAGGTTTCAGGTAGGCTTAGCACGATGCCAGAGATGGAAGAAAGCATGTGAATGAGCTTCTGCTGCTGAATTGCAGCCACCAAAAGGAAACAGCATGAGAAAGCAGAGGGACTGAGGCTTTCCTGCTTCTGTGAAAGGTGGAAAGGGAACTAGCCAAAGACAGACTCCAGGGTTACCGGTTGAGGAGTGAAGCCAGGAGGAGTAAGAAGAGAAAACCTGAATACCAAACCCAGGTGTGCTGAAGCACTTAGTCCACTGCTACCCCTTGCATAAAGAGAGGGGCAGGAGGGTCATGGTCTGGATTTCCCCTCATCCGTGCTTTTGGGACATGAATGATCACAGAAGCAGCTAGTAGTACTGAAGCTGGTGGCACAGGTGTTGTGTTGTGCTATGCTACCTTACACTACACTACAGTACATTCCACTAAACCTCTCCCAGGTGAGGAAGAAAGCACCTACAGGAGATACCCAGCCATGGTGGGCCCTCTCACACCTGCACATGAGCTATTGGGCTTGTCGCTACGGCCAAGGTTCTGATGGAAGCAAAGCTCACTGTGATGGGGTGGTGGCCAGAGATGCTGCCAGGCCTGAGCCCAGGTGGGCAGGGCATGGGGGGGGGGGGGGAAATTGGGCAACCCAAAAGCTTGGTGAGCAAGCAAGACTCAGCTGGGGTGGGAAGCATTAAGCATTGGGGAAAGGGCTTGTAAAGGCTTAGGCAGCAGGGACATCTCCAGGGCATCCCTTCCTGTCCATGCATATTCTGCTTCCTGTGGGTTTTCCCATTGCAAAGCACTAGGTGTGACCTCCTTCCATAGTGTGTCCATAGGAGTAGGAACCTCTTTGGGGACCCAGAGGATGACAAAAAGCCCAAAGAGAAGGCTGACCAGCAGTGTCAAAGGATTTCTGCCACATTCCTTCACCCCTTTGCATGGGAAGCCATCCTTGGAGGATGAAATATGTCCCTTACTCCAGAGACTCTCATTATTCAGGACTGTTTCATTGTGAATTATGGAAATGTGGAAGGCACTTATAGTAAAAATGAATCCACAATCATGTATGAATCAAAGATGCATACAGCAATCTCATTCATGTTATGACAAGAGGTAATGACAAATGCACTAGGCATATTAAGTGACTAGCTTCACTTTGCCTTCAGTGTCCTCATCAGGGCCAGAAAAAGCTAGTCCATGTCTGCCATTTCAGCAGTGTAACCACTGTGGCAGAAGGCTAATATTTTGAAATTCCCAGTGGTCCCTCTACTGTTCTCTCTGAGACTTCTATATGCTCATTTCCTTTCATTTCAGTGTGTTGGGGTTTTTTCTAGCTGCAAGCTTGCCTGTGACTAATTCAGTAATAAAAAAAGCCAGGAAAAATGTATCATTTGCTCTCTTCTATTGATTTGGACAGACAATACTAGTCTGCAAGTGCTTCCGTCATCCCATTCAGAATTGTAATTTCTCTCTTTTTCATTTTCAGTGACATTTTGTGTCAAGCCTATCACAAATTCACCACAGTGTTTTGAAGACAAAACTGCAGTAATAACTTTGGAAGAGCATGACACCCATATAATATCGTTAAATATGTATGACGTTACCAGCTGCATTTGCCCATTGTTGCTGATACTTAACCTTTACTCTCCTTCTACAACTTGAAAGTGCTTTTGAAATATATATTACAGCGTGATCAAACAAATTTAGGCAAGGCTGACACAGACAGTTTCTTTGTTTGGCATTGATTTTTCCCTACCAGAAATGCTACTAAACTTAAGCAAAAGGCATTTTTCTCAAGCACAGTTTGAGCACATCAGTTGATTGAATTCAAAAGTCTATACGAATCAGTACAGGCCTCATTGTAAATAAACATGAAATATTGTACAACTTCAGAAAGTTTCTTGCCGCAGAAACATTGCAAGCTGGAGAAGATAACAGTAGACACATCTGTGTCACATAAATTACCCAGATTTCTTCTCTTTTTGCTTTGAATATGGAGAAACCAGTGTTTCGCTCACTATGCTTGAAGTTTTCTAAATGATAGTTTGGAAACTGGAGTTCATAAGGGGTCAGAGATGGTGCCTGGGTCCCTTAGTGGCACTTATGTTACTGATCTACAGAGCATGTTCATATTCAGCCATGCTAAAAAGCTGTATTTGTGTCTCCAGTGTAACTGCTAAAATTAATGACTATTTTACTTCAGATGAATTTCCCTGCTCTAGCTCATACCACAATCACACAAACAGTTGCACTGATACAGCTAAGAAGCAGCATAAATCCTACCTTAGCCTGGAGATAGGAACAAGTGGAAGCAGGCCAGACCTTACGTCAGTGCTGCACCTGAACACTTTGTGATATGAATCCACATGCTGAGGTGCATTTTCTTAATATTGTAAGCCTAAATGACATACAAACTATAAATATTTTAAAACTACCACAGTTGACTCATCTAAGACAGTGATTCTACTGTTAGCTTGTTAAAAATCAAATCTTTAGTGGCATGCTGTTCCCTGAAGATGACTTCCTCCCCTTCATCCAGTAACCTGTCTAAATTGTCTGTAGATTCTGCTTGGCAATGGTTACTTTCCTCCAGAATGTTCATAAAAAGGAAATAATGATACAACCTGAACAAAAGCCTTAAATGGGACAGGTAAACATTGTCATTGCCAACTGTTTCCACATGGCACCAAGT
>NW_010972603.1:820371-838801 GCF_000737465.1 Haliaeetus leucocephalus
GCCCACAGAGCAGGTTTTCTGGCAGGACTTGTGACCCCGTGGGTGACCCACGCTGGAGCAGTGTGCTCCTGAAGGACTGCACACCATGGAAAGGACCCACACTGGAGCAGTTCATGAAGAACTGCAGCCCGTGGGAAGGACCCACGTTGGAGAAGTTCGTGGAGGACTGTCTCCCATGGGAGGGACCCCACGCTGGAGCAGGGGAAGAGTGTGGTGAGCCCTCCCCCTGAGGAGGATGAAGTGGCAGTAAATAATGTGTGATGACCGTAAACCCCATCCCCATCCCCCTGTGCCGCTGGGGGGATTTGGTAGAGAAATCTGGGAGTGAAGTTGTGCCCAGGAAGAAGGGAGGGGTGGAGGTGTTGCCGAAAAACTCGGAATAAAGAACTTATCAACACCAATTTAGTGTAGATAAGCAGACACTTCTTTATTGACGGCCGGGTGCGCGGGTGAGTCCTCTCATGAACCACGCACACCTGAACACCAAAACAATACACCTTATATCAAAACTTATTCATGCATATTCATTAGGTTTCCAGGAAAGGTTATACATATTCATTAGGTTTCCGGGAAATCATTAGCATATGTAAATGTCCTTTACGCAGGCGCAGTGAAGGTCTCTGGTGGTCTTCAGGAGTCCTCTGGTGGTCTTTCATAATCTTCCTCACTCGTCCGCTTTTTGACCTCTCAGGTGTTTCCATGCAGCAAACTGGTGTCCATAACGGTTTCCTCAGTTTCTAAAACAAACACTACAAGACTACTAATCTTTGTCAAAGCTTCTGTGGTTAGATGATTTTAAACAATACTTGAATTTTTATGGTTACACATTATACATTTTCTAAGTTCCTAAGTTCTTATGGCTACAGTTCAAACTTAACACTCCCATACCTATGCTTCATAATTTCTACTTTTTAATCAAACCAAACTCCTTTATAATTAGATTTTAATTTCTTTTATCAAAATATTTGCAACAGAGGGAAGGTGTTCTGAGATTTGGTTTTATTTCTCATTACCTTACTCTGGTTGATTTGTAATAAATTGAGTTAATTTTCCCCAGACTGAGTCTGTTTTGCCCATGACGGTAATTGGTGAATGATCTCTCCTGTCCTTATCTCAACCCGCAAGCTCTTTGTTATATTTTTCTCCCCCCCATCCAGCTGAGGAGGGGGAGTGATAGAACGGCTTTGGTGGGCACCTGGCGTCCAGCCAGGGTCAACCCATCACACAAGTATGGAGAATTTTCAGGGATGTCACTTATCCTGCAAATTCTCGCTTCATCCATAACATCTATTTTCATCAAATCCTTCTTATTCACAACATGCCCTCATCGGTCAACCCATCAATCTTGGTATAAATTAACCAGGTTGTGCCCTTATTGCTTCCATCTGTTGGGAGAACAATCTGTGGTGGGAGTCACTATTTCTGACTTTGGATGTGGGAAGAAAAACAGGGGACAGCTACAAAACCTTCCCAAGACACTGCAACAAGAGACATCTCATCTTATGCAACAACTTCCATTGTGGTTCAGAACAAAGCAATCCTTAACCTCCTCATTTAAACCCTAGAAGAGACTGTATTAGCACACCCAAACATTATTCAAAGCCTTCTGACTTCTCTGGACCACTCTTCTGACGTTTCTGCTGATGCTTCTACTACTGAGAAACTCCATGTCCTGATACTTGCCAGAGAGCGCACTGGAAGAGAGGAAACAGAGATTTTCACAGAAGAGGGACCTTCCGAGTGATTGGTTGTAACGACAAGTTTCTCCATGTTCTTCTACCAGCCAAGGTCGAATTTCCAATCTCCATTAGGTCTTCTCTGCCAGGGCTATTCCTTTGACAGAGATGCTTCAAATAGTCTAGCATGTATGCAGATTGAGCAGTAGGAAAGCATGGGATGCAATAAACTGCTTTCAGAAAGGGGAGAGTGGATTTCATGTCAGTCATGTTAGCCCTGGGAGGCAGCCTCACATACTCTAAGAAAACAAGACGGGGGGGGAAACCCAGAGGAGGGAGCTAGGCATGTTTCAATGAAACATACAACCACCTCCATTAACCTCTCTTTCCTCTGTGAAAGCTTCCTCCCACTGACAGGCCAAACTCCTACACCCAAGAAGTTTGGTTTTCACAGAGCATTTCAGACCTGCTCAAGGGGTAAGCATATTAATGCTTCACCTAGCAGCTTGTTAAAAATACTCGTTAACGGCTTGTTAAAAGAGCTATATTTTCTGCGCATTTGTTTAATAAATAATTGCTTTGTACTTTAACTAGTTGTAGAATCATAGAGTATCTTGAGTTGGAGGGGACCCATAAGGATCATCGAGTCCAACTCCCTGCTCCTTGCAGGACTACCTAAAACTAAACCATATGACTAAGAGCGTTGTCCAGACGCTCCTTGAACTCTGACAGGCTTGGTGCCGTGACCACTTCCCTGGGGAGCCTGTTCCAGTGACAGACCACCCTCTCAGTGAAGAACCTTTTCCTAATGACCAATCTGAATTCCCCTGACGCAGCTTCATTCCATGTCCTCATGTCCTATTGCTGGTCACCAGACAGAGGAGGTCAGCACCTCCCCCTCCACTGGCCCCGTTGAGGATGTTGTAGACTGCAATTAGGTCAGCCATCAGCCTTCTCTTCTCCAGGCTGAACAAGCCAGATGACCTCAGCCACTTCTGCTAAGTCTTGTCCTCAAGGCCATTCAGTATCTTGGTCGTGCTCCTCTGGACCTACTCTAATAGTTTGATGTCCTTCTTATATACATCCTGCTTTCAGGGTGTCTCTAAATAGGATAAGGCTGCCTGAACAAAGTGACAAGAGCAGAATGGTTTACACAGGTGGAAGAGGGTTGTGCTAGGAATCGCAGGTGGAGAACTGGGAATACTGTAACGGATGGCTATTGATCCATCAGCATCCCTTTTGCACAACCCAAAAAAAAAGCAACCTTGTTAACATGGTATGACCCAGATTGCTTTAAATTGAATTTTTTTACATCAGATGTTGGCTGTACTGTGAGAGGGCACAATGGCAGATAGGTCCAGGGATTTCCCTCAGCCTGGCAAGGGTAGGGAATGTCCACAGGGAGCAGGTTGGTGGGGGTATGTAGTACATATGTAAAGTATCTCGTACAGGAACAGTGTGCCCTGTTGATCTTTCCCCTGACCATGTACTCTTGCACACAGGCTATAGGCAGCACTGCAGCCTCTGTGGACTTTGCACCAGGCACAGGCAGCGTGCAGAAGGTGCAGAGGTTAGGACTGCGTACAAAATTACCCCAGGTCAAGGTAACAGTGTGTGACCCCTCTGGGAAGGGCTTATTTTGAGGAACAGACAGTGTCCCAGCTCCAGAGCAGCTGGCTGGCGAAGATGACAAGCAGACACAATTTGAGGGAATGGCCACCAAAGCTCACAGGGACACAGAGCAATCCTCAGCACCTGTGGCTGAGCAAGATCAGAATCCGATTTGGTAACTTTGTTCTGGAAAGTAAACACATATGTAGTTTAACATTAAGTAAGTGCTTCAATTTTATACATTTTAAGGAAGTACGAGCACATGTTAAATAGAGACAGCTACTGCAAAAAGCTGTACCTATTTGGAGCTTGGAAGCAGGGTAGAAAGGATTGAAGTCTTGTCTTTTAACCTTACAGGACATCTTTCATCGTCATACTGTGAGACTTTGAGAAGATTTAGCCTCTTTGCCAGCTTTCCTGTTCCTAACGTGGGATCACGTTTAACAGCCTCAGTGTGATATTGCAAAGATAGGTAGTTAACAGCTATAAAACACTAAGCACTGTATGAAAGCTGAATGAATTGATAGAATAAACATCTAAATAAATTATTTGAGTAAATAACCTGGAAAAGAGGATTCCCTAAAGTACTTCATTCATCTTGGTAACTGTATTGGGATACTTTTCATCTGTCATTTGTTTTGATAGATTGTGAGCTCCTTGGAAGAGGAGATGTGTCTGTCCTCAGCACTGCCATGAGAGCAGGCTACCCAGTGGAAATAATGTCATGAATTATCTCCATCAGGGCTATCGGGAGTGTACCAACTTTCACACCTGAGCATCTTTGTGAGTATCTGAGTGTGCTCCTGGTCCCAGGACCTCTATGAGGTGAGGAAGTGCTCCTCTGTTGGTCCCACACAAGGATACAGGGTGATGAAATACCTGGAACTGTGGCACAGCAAAGAAGCCCCAGAAATCCCAAGGCCCAGGACTGCACCCAGGTGGCACACCTCAGACACGTTTGCATTGACAAGCCATCCACAGGAGGCCAGCAGATGTGACACAAGACCTAGAGCAGGACCTGTACCCTTCTGAACTGATGGGCCCAACAGGATACCCTGGGGCACCCAAAGCAGCCAAAGTGTCAGTGTTTAACACTACATGCCTATGTTTAGCACTGCCTGTCCGTGTTTGAGCATTCACATCCTGTCTCACAGTCCGTCCTGAAAGTGATGACAGAAAGCATGACCTTTTGGAGAGTTATTGGTACCAGGGAGTATGGCAGCAGTCATCTTTATTTTCAGCTGCTTAGATGCTGGTGTCAGGCCCAAAAGCCTATAAAAGATGAGGGTTAGCTTCATTTTGAAAGTAGAAATCCCAAGAAACTGCCAATGACATCAGGGTCCTGCATTTCAGATTCAAACTAGACAGATTCATTACCTTCTCAAGGGTAAACTCAGCTCACAGATCTCTGCCCTTTGCTCTGTCATCACCCACAGCCTCCTTTCTGTCACACTGCTATTTTCTTGCAGTACTTGCTATTATCACCAGTATTTATAATTTGTGGAGAGCTGATGGCATGCTCCAAGCTGGGTGGATGTGCAGGAGAGTGCGCACACTCTCTTCTTAAGAGACAGGGAGTGTGTTAAAGACCGCCTAACAGTATTTCCGTGTACAGTTTTCCTATCTGTTGCTCAGAGCCTATGCTGACATCATTCCTTAAACTTCAAAAACCCCATGGCATTATCTCATTGATGACACATACAGGTTGTTTTTCTTCTGTATTTCTCCTCAGCCCCAGCAAGAAAGACAGACTAGGCTAACTCCTCTTGCATTTTTAACGATGTTAAGAATTAGCATACCAGCAGGGTACCCATAACGACGGAAGCGGTCCTTCCAAAACAAACCAGAACTACCAGATCTGGAGCAGCTCCCTGGGCTGATGCTCTGGGAGGGGATTGATTGCTGGATCAGCTGTCCGTATTTCAGCTAAGTGCAAATTAAACAGGCTAAAGCTGAAGTAACTGCCAACAGAATGATTTGGGAAGCGGTCTGGCTCGTGTGACCGTGCAAACCCCAACAGCTGCGACCCCCTTTGGCAAGCGCCGCGTTAATATGTAGGCCTGTAACCCTATCGAGTATTACATACGTGTGTCACACGGTGGTGCTGCTGTTCAGCAAACGTGAAACTTCTGTCAGCACTGGCAGGAACAGAGACCTGCCGCTGGGCAAATGTATTGACTCGTGCGTGTGTGTGTGTGTGTACGCGTATCCTCAAACACTGATTGAGTTCTGATGTCCTGATAAGAAAAATCTTTATTGCAGATGTGCTACCCTAAGCAATTTCACTTTTCCCTCATTTTATTTTTCTTACTGTACAATACACCATTGCACATGTCTGTTGTTGTATGTGTAGATAAATCAAATACAAATCTTGATCAGAGACAAGTTCTTTGCATTCCTTAATGCACTTTTCTCATCACAAGCTACCCGGATGATATCACTTTGTAGCAGGCAGGCTTAGTCCAGTCACCACTTAAACCAATGAGAATCTTTTCATTGCTCCAGGTCTGATTCCCATTTCCCACACATGTTTTTTTCAGCTCTGCTGGGGAAGAGATTCTAAACTTTGTTTATCCATGGCTTTGTATTTATTAATCATATACTCAGCATTTTACAGGATTTGGTACGGTTTTGCCAAATCTATTAAAAGAGCATTAATGCAGCATACTGTACACAGTATCATATATTGACTTTGCCTTTTTTTCTGATTTTGACGGAATGTGGTGTCATTCTGGTTTGGAGGTATATCTAACACTCCAGGTGCTCTGCCTTGGACTTCCAGGGACAATGAGCACTTTGTCTCCGAAGGCTGTTGTAGAGGCACCCCTGAACATGCCGAAGAGCAGCTAATCCTGGGGAGGAGGGAAATACTCCCGGTTTCTCCTCTCCTGCAGCCACAGCTCCAGCCTGCAGGGCTGGCTAGCAGGCTTGGGAGCAATGCTAGTGAGTATTTTGCCTTCTGTCAGTTCACAGGGAAAAAAGCTCTGTGTGTTCATGAACACCCAGCTACCCGGAAGTAACAAAACCAGAATGGACGAATTTGGTTGTGGCAACAGCAAAATGGCACTTGGAAGGTTGGCAGCAGCACAGAGCAACCCAAACCCTGCAGAGACCATTATCTGCCCAGCTGCAGCTCCAGGGTGTTCTCTGCATGCCCATGGTGGCATTTCAAATGAAGACAGAGAATTTGTTGGTTAAGAAGTATTTCTATCACTGCTGGCCAGTCACCTGTGCTGGTTTGGGCTGGGATAGAGTTAATTTTCTTCATAGTAGCTGCTATGGGGCTACGTTTTGGGTTTGTGCTGAGAACGGTGTTGATAACCCAGGGCTGTTGTCGTTACTGCTGAGCAGTGCTCACACAGAGTCCAGGCCTTTTCTGCTTCTCAGCCCACCCCACCAGCGAGCACGCTGGGGGTGCACAAGAAGTTGGGAGGGGACACGGCTGGGACATCTGACCCCAACTGACCACAGGGATATTCCACACCATATGGCATCATGCTCAGCAAATAGAGCTGGGGGAAGAAGAAGGAAGCAAAGACATTTGGAGTGGTGGTGTTTGCCTTCCCAAGTAACTGTTACACGTGATGGAGCCCTACTTTCCTGGAGATGCCTGAACACCTGCCTGCCGATGGGAAGTGCTGAATGAATTCCTTGTCATGCTTTGCTTGTGTGCACAGCTTTTGCTTTGCCTATTAAACTGTCCTTATCTCAACCCATGAGTTTTCTCACTTTTACCCTTCTGAGTGGCTGCGTGATGCTTAGTTGCCGGCTGGGGTTAAAACATGACACACCCCATGCTTGGCACCATGCTGTCAGAGGTGCCCAGCTGGCCAGAGAAAAGAGGGGATCCCTGTGCCTGGTGACTGCTTGAATGACATGTGGACAACAGAAGACTGAAGCTGAGCTGTTATTACATGGGCAGCAAAGGATGATCCATCCACTCACCTTTGGTTCAGAGCAAAACTCAGTGGAGAGGAAGAGCGCCTCTTGGTCAGCACAGAAACCAGCAGTGCTGGAGTCTATGACAATTTTCACCTATTTGTGGGATGCTGTAGCTAACACAGGATATGCTAAAAAAAAAACCCTAATCAAATGGCCTGAGCCTCCTGCCGACCTCCATCCCCAGCAGAGCTGTCACTGCTGTGCCCGACAGGGACTCCTCCCCAGCCCATGGCCTCCTGCTCCCAGTATGTGCCCAGCTGCCTGTCTCCCAGGCACCCCAGAGCGCTGCCCCTGTCGTGGGGAGGGACGGAGGGGGTAGGAATCAGCACCACATCCCCAGAGACTGGAGACATGCTGCCATGGGGATCCTAGGAGAGGGACCTCAGGAGCAAGATCTCACTAGCAGTGGCCCAGGAGAGAGTCCCTCCAGAGACACCTGCTCAGCGCCCACATCTCTGCTGTTTGTGGCATGGAGCAGGGGCCAGGCGGAATGCGCCACCTGGGGCTGGGCCAAGCCGGGGAGAGGGATGGCGTGGTTTCCCCTCCAGGGACTGCGGGTCCCTCTGGCAACAGCTTGGGCACCGCCAGTGCTGTGGCTGCTGCTCAGGAGGGCATGAGAGCAAAGCCCCTGCACTCTCTCATTCCCACAAAGCTGCCAGTGAGTAAAAGCCCTGCTGCTGATCAAGAAACTCCAAAGGATGCAATGGCTCAGGGAGCAGACCCAAACCTCCACAGGGGAAGGCTTTTCCCCAGCTTCAAGAGGTCTGTGGGTCGGATGACCTGGGACAGGTGTGTGCAGGTTGTGGGAGAGGAACCACAGGCTTCTGCTCTTCTGACCTATGTGGAGAAACAGCCCCTTTAACTTCCAGACTTGCTTCTTTTCAGCTCAGAAGAGAAAATCCTCCTGTGAAGGGGATTTGTTGCCTCTTCTTCCTGGCCCAGGTCACTCTTGATGAGCATTGGTGAGCAAGCACCAGTCAGCTGTACGCAGTACGGATGTGCTGGATCACAGGTCTCAGTGTGAGAGAGAGACACAAGAGCCTGGTGCACTTTCCAGCTTCCCATTTCAGTGACACAGGGAGTTGTGGAGATGGACACCCCGAGCAGATCCCAGCTCGTCTAGCTGTAATAAAATGGGTGCAGGTTTGTGCAGTAGCTTAGCAGGGAAAGCAGCTAAAAGGGTGTACTCAGTGCTATGTACAGATTGTCCCAGAACAGTACTGCATGCCATGACGGAAAGTCGTGCCTTCCTGAAGTGGTTATGCAGCTCTCTAAATCCAGCTTTTTAAAAAATATTCTCTTAAGAAGTTTGGCTGCCGTGTTGTGGCTGCAAAAATAGTTAAAAAAGAAAAGGCTAAAGCAAGTGTATATTTCTGATGAAGTTGTTTACAATATTATTTTAACATCCTCAGAAATGTTAAGGCAATGGAAATGGGCAGTAAAAGTCTCCTACGTAGCATGAAGTACATTTAGAAGTGGGGACAGTTATAGCCCAGCAGGAAGAATATACTGGGTAAAAGAGTACACTGTAAATATGAAAAAACATTCCCCATACTCCTATTCCATCAAGGGACAAAACTTTAGAGGTGGGAGAAGTCATCCCAGCCCAAAAGAAGAACCTGGTGGGCACCACTGGTGCTGAAATGTTAATTTCCTTCTTCAGTCAGGGTGAAAACTGCAGCTGCTTCCTCTCCTTTATAAATTTTCATTCTGCATCCTTTTATATTCTCTTTCATTTACTTCTTTCCCTGTCCAGGTTGCTCCAACTGCTGCTCATTTGGGAGCTTCCTTTGCCTCCAGTGAGTTTTATCACTGATCTCTTCCCCCCCCCCTGCTTTATAACTTTTCATCTGGTTTAACAAGATCTGGCAGCAAGACACGGCCGACTTTATAACACCAGAGCGTCACTTTACATCTCAGGTAAATTTGTGGAAAAGTCTGCCCAAAGGAAGGGAGTAATGCCGAGCGGGACCTGTCTAAAGCAGAGTGCACACACACAGGGTGAAGGGCTCTTCTCTCCCCGGCAGCCTAGCAGGCTCTTTTCCATCCAGCTTTTCTTAGAGCCTGTCAGGGAAAAGTATGCTTCCACCTCTGTCATGGTGTTTCTCTGCCAACAGAGGACAGTTAAGATGGGGTGACTGGATAGCACTCCACTGACCCCATCTATCCCTGCACATGAATCTACATGATGACAGCAGGGTGTAAATCGTGAGATTAAAAAAACAGTGAATGAAATGAGGCTTCTGGGGAACTCCATTTAGGCACTGAAATAAATACCTATCATTCAAAAGTGACAAGGATCTACATGTTCCTGTTGACACAAAGTAGGACTTCTGGAATAGGTTCTTCAAGTTGAAGCCTCCACTGTCCAGCAAGATGAAGAGGAATGGATCCTCCATGGGAGGACCTCCATGGTCCTCCATGGATATTTCACTAAAGATGATCTGAAGTTTATTTCCATTCAAAACTAAAATGGGCAATTGTCGTGGTTTAACCCCAGCCAGCAACTAAGCACCACGCAGCTGCTCACTCACTCCCCCCCCATCCAGTGGGATGGGGGAGAAAATCAGGAAAAGAAGTAAAACTCCTGGGTTGAGATAAGAACGGTTTAATAGAACGGAAAAGAAGAAACTATAATGCTAATGATAACACTAATAAAATGACAGCAGTATTAATAAAAGGATTGGAATGTACAAATGATGCGCAGGGCAATTGCTCACCACCCGCCGACTGACACCCAGCCAGTCCCCGAGCGGCGAATCCCTGCCCCCCCCTTCCCAGTTCCTAAACTAGATGGGACGTCACATGGTATGGAATACACTGTTGGCCACTTTGGGTCAGGTGCCCTGGCTGGGCATGAGAAGCTGAAAAATCCTTGACTATAGTCTAAACACTACTGAGCAACAACTGAAAACATCAGTGTTATCAACATTCTTCGCATACTGAACTCAAAACATAGCACCGTACCAGCTACTAGGAAGACAGTTAACTCTATCCCAGCTGAAACCAGGACAGCAATCAAACATTTCACATATTTTTTCAGGGCTGAGACCAAGGTGAGTTCAGGCTGCTTGCCATGCTTTTTGGACATTTTAAATAGTGAAGTGCTCCATTTTGGTTACACATGTTCATGCGCTTAAGGAAAATGCTATAGGCTTTAAGGATAGCTGGCTGTGTTTTTTTGGCCTGTGATACATTCTTTCAAATCTTGCTTCATGTGCCCTTAAAAAAATTAATTCAGAGATATTTTCCTATGGTATAAAATATCTCAATTTCTAAAGTAGCTGAGGCACAATATTCCAGATCCAAGCCCTGTACTTACCAACAAAATTGACTGAGGTTTTGCTGACCTTCTCCAAACTTGTAGGCTAAAAAGGTCAGAAAGGGTGGAAAACTTCTGTCTTGAGACTTCCCTGAGATCACACAAGTCCTGTGTTAGTTGTGACAAGGAGACATTCTTTTTTGAGGTGACTTTTATCACGATAAGAACTTGTCTAATAAAATTAATTCACTTGCAAAATGCTTTGAGACATATGGACCTCTATTGCCACCACTATGTCTAAGGCACCTTGTGTAAAGAAGGTGTACTTGTGAAGGAGTGAAGAGTCAGCAGCAGCTGTGGGCTATCCAGCAATTCCCAAATGCCATCAGGGATCTGCCTGCCCAGGACAGGCAGAGCTGCTGTGGAGATGACCTCAGCTTTGGTCACCAGACCTTGACAGTTGTTAAGTCATGACATGAGCATGTCACGCTTCACCCCAACAGAGTTTTAATCCTATGGGCCCTCCTGACCCATTAATGTAAACACAGGACATTCCACTCCTTGCCTCTGTGAAACACATACTTAAGAATTATCACTAAAACATCTCTTCATCACACAGTGTTAATAAACTTCACTTACATCAATTCCCCAAACTGAAGTCAAAATAATATCATGACAACACCAAAAAAGTTGGACAATTTACAGACATTCCACCCCTTGTCCCTTCACCACATTACAGCAACAAAAATAGCCACAATTATTCTACTTTCTGGCAATGTCCAGTCAGAGTTTTGCCCATTATCTCTCCCAGTTACTGTCCTTATCTTGAATTCCTTGACAGCCCCACTTTGGGTACCAGAAATCACTGTAGTGGTTTAGCCTTGGGTGGCTGCTACATGTCCACCCAGTCGCTCTCTCAGTCACCCTCCTCAAGGCAAGAGGGGAAAATAAGATGAAAGAGCTTGTGCATTGGGATAAGGACAGGGAGATCCCTCACCAGTTACCATCACGGGTGAAACAGACTTTACTTGGGGAAGATTAATTTATTGCCAATTAAAAAGAGAGTAGGGTAGTGAGAAAAAACCCTAAAACTTGAAACATTTTTCCCTCACCCCCTCCCCTTTCTTTCCAGACTTAACTCCTGTCCTGGTTTTGGCTAGGATAATTTTCTTTCCAGTAGCTAGTACAGTGTTATGTTTTGGATTTAGTATGAGAATAATGTTGACACACGGATGTTTTCAGTTGTTGCTAAGTAATGTTTATACTAAGTCAAGGATTTTTCAGCTTCTGGTGCCCAACCAGCAAGAAGGCTGGAGGGGCACAAGAAGTTGGGAGGGGACACAGCCGGGGCAGCTGACCCAAAGTGGCCAACGGGGTATTCCATACCATGTGATGTCACATCTAGTATATAAACTGGGGGGAGTTGGCCGGGGGGGGGCTGCATGGGAACTAACTGGGCATCAGTCAGCAAGTGGTGCGCAATTGCATTGGGTACCACTTCTTTTGTATATTCCTATATTCCAATTCTTTTTATTATCATTATTATTATCATTATCATTATCATTATCATTATTATTTTCTTCCTTTCTGTCCAATTAAACTGTCTTTATCTCAACCCATGAGTTTTACTTTTTTTTTTTTCCTGATTCTCTCCTTCATCCCACTAGTTGGGGGGGGGGGGGGGCGGGGGGAAGTGAACAAGGAGCTGCATGGTGCTTAGTTGCTAGCTGGGGTTAAACCACAAGAACTCCTCACTCTTCTACCTCTTGCCCCTGAGCAGCGCAGGGGAATGGGGAATGGGGCTGGGGTCAGTTCATAACAGTTCACCTGTGTTGCTCCTTCCTCCTCACACTGTCTCCCTGGTCCAGCATAGGGTTCCTCCCATGGGAGACAGTCCTTCATGAACTGCTCCAACGTGGGTCCTTCCCGCAGGCTGCAGTTCTTCAAGAACTGCTCGAGCATGGGTCCTTTCCATGGGGTACAATCATCAGGATAAACCTGCTCCAGAGCAGGACCCCCATGGGCTGCAGTTCCTAACAGCAAACCTGCTCTGGCGTGGACTCTCCATGGGCTCCAGCTTCCTTCACGGTATCTTTACCTGCTGTAGTGTTGGGTTCTCCGCAGGCTTGCAGTGTGGATATCTGGTCCACCATGGTCTCCATGGGCTGCATGGAGACAACCTGCTCCACCGCAGTCTCCTTCACAGGCTGCAGGGGAATCTGCTCTGGCACCTGGAGCACCTCCTCCCCCTCCTTCACTGACCTTGGTGTTTGCAGGGCTGTTTCTCTCACACATTCTCGTTCCTCTCTCCCAATTTCTCTGCAGAGTTTTTTACCCTTTCTTAAATATATTCTCACAGAGGCACTACAACCGTTGCTGATGAGGTCAGCTTTGGCCAGCAGCAGGTCTGCCAGCTGGAACTGGCTGTGTCCAACATAGGGACAGCTCCTCGTGTCCTCCTACAGAAGCCACTCCTGTGGTCATGTAAACCCAATATATTGACACAACTCAAATCTCTTTCAAGCTGTACTGCTGGAAAACTCAGGCTACCTTGGAGCACAGATGCCCTCTTCCATTATATGAACCAGAGGGCAGCTACCAACTATGCGGATCTCGAACATGTAGGGTACATCAAATCTGTCTCAGCAGCTTTTCAGTCTAGTCCTTTGCTAACTGGATAACAGCAATAGCTAACAACCTTGTTTTCCAATGGAAATGTAGATTTTAATTCTGCAGGACTTATCAGAGAAAGCTAAGCAAAATCTGCTCAGAACATCCACTTTACTGATTAAGCACATAGCATTAGGGCAGCTTTCTCCACTGGCATAACTTGCTCCTGCCTGTCACCATGTGTGAGAGCATGCATGTGCATGGAGACAGGGGGGACTCAAGGAAAAAGAAGGGCAGGAAGTACCCAAAAGATGAGCTCTGAGTACCAGTGCAAAGACACACTCTGGTAGAAGCAAGCAGCGTAAGCCAGGTGTTAGGTATGTGTAGACAAAAAAGGTAATTTGTGTTTTCTTATGTGTGAGATATTGAACAAGAGAGACACTGAAGGTTTGCATGTGAAAAAGCATTCCCCATGAAGTAGTCAGATGGCTGCTTGTTTTCAGCTACCTAGAGAACAGATGCCCTGTGTGCATGGCCTGTGAACACACAGGCTTATAGTAAGCTATATGAGTATACACGGAGTTGATAGTAAACTGCTATGTAGGATGCATTTCTTTATGTTGCATATAGGATCCTGAATGACACAGGCTCACCTTCTTGAAGTTAAAGCTGAAAGTAGACTTCTCCTGAAGAGCAGAGCTCATATTTCCTGCAAAGAATTACCATTGCTCGGAGGGTCCAGTTGTCTTTTAGCCTTTCTGACATTACAGAAAGAAATTGTCATAGAAGGAAAGGGAGACAATACCTTAGAAGCCTGCTCAAGTATTCTTGTAAGGACTGAAAAACAAAAAATGGATCTTTCTCAGAAAATTGCTTTTGTGAGCAAGAAAGGGTACAGTAGGTGGTAGATGTCTGTAATGATGTATAGGAATGGGTGATGTTTTTCTGTGACATATAGTTTCCTCACCCAGATCACTTCTACATCTCACACACATACTGAGTTCATTAGCCTTGTTTTAGAAAAGACAGCAGATCTGGCTTATTTTTCCAATGTGGAAAAAGATTGCATTGTTCTTTGGAACAACACTTTTTCTCCTATATTCTCTGAGTGAGTGTGGTTTGCTGCTTTCTCTTCTTAACAACTTTCATTCTGTTTTCTCTCCTGGAGGGTGGTCATGCTGCCACGAGAGGGCAGTAACCAAGTACAGAAACTGCATGCCTGGCCCTATATTAGGTCACATAGGAATTTAATTTAAGGGATCATTAGCACAGGAGCTCTGTGTCTTACTGTAATTACTGCTCAATACACTTAGCTTGTTGGTCATTCTTTCTCACTGCAAAAGCAAACCTCTGAATTGTTCTGTTTTCTTTGTGTTTTCTTTCAAACAAAAGAAATCAGCCCAAACTTCTGCTGAATCATTTGAAAATAAATTCTGTGCCATGAGGGCATGGTCGGACAAACACCAGGGGCTGCTCTGGGGATGCTGTGTAGAAGGCATAGATCCCACACCTGCATTTCTCTTTAATAGTACTGATTAGTATCTTCATCAGTGTGGTGGTACATTCTCCCTCCATCTCAGGAATTTCTGTTAGGCCTTAGCATTTGTGTAATAAAATGGGTGGTTAAGCATCCCTTGACTGTACCAGGAAACCTTGCATGGTTTAGGTGGGGAGCAGCACTGACTGTGCCAAGGACTCCTGTTGCCTTGTGGAGGCAGAGATGCAGAACCAGGAACATTACTCTGCTCCTGACAGCCTTGGAGCATCCCTTATCAGTCTTTTTTTCGTTCCCTGACATCCTTGGAGCCTTCCTTACCTGAATTTTAAGTCATTCCCTGATAGCGTTGGAGTCCTCCCTCATCTGAATCGTAGGTCATGTGGAAATGGTACCAGTGCCACTGGAATTCCAGTAATTTGCTGATGACTAAAGCAAATCACCTTGTGAACCTATAAACAGCAGTCCTAAGTGAGATCCTTGGAGCTCTCCAGGACCGCAGCAGGTTGCAGCCAGCATCTTCCTCTGAGTGGGATGCCTCTCCGAGCTTGTAAACTCTCCAGTTTGCGAAAATCAGAGGACTGTTGCCGAGAGCTGACAACAGGACCTGGGCCAATACCCTTTGCTCCTTGAGGCTCAACCATTTGCCCATTGAGAATACTGCTGAGATATTTGATGTGAGCATTTTCACTGAGCTTGAGGGGAACTGTTAACAGTTAACCTACTTTTGCTTTGCTTTATATATATATGTATATCTACCTATATATCTTAGTGTCTGTCTGCATGCATGTGTGAATTAACTCAAGTATCCTATAGCAAGTATAACATAAGTGTTGCCCCTTCTAAATCTTCTGATTCACTTCAAACTGCGAATGAAACTCAGAATGCTGTTTCACATATAATGCCTTTAGACATAGACCATTGATGAAGTCTAGGAGTCGATCCAACCACACCCAAGCTCCAACAGGAGTTTAGAAAGCAAGGGAGTCTTCTCTGAACTTCGTGACTCAATGGCAGGGTCTCCTTTACCCTTTTGTATCCCCTACCTTTTAGACATAGACCATTGACCAAGTCTGAGACTACAAATCATTCCAGCTGCACCTGAGCTCCAACAGGAGTTTAGGAAGCAAGGGTGTCTTCTCTGAACCTCGTGACTCAACAGCAGGGTCTTCCCTACCGTTTACATCTCCAATTTCTGTGCAAATCATGAAAAATCAATTCTAACTTGACTTTCCTTCGTATGTTTCTCTTGTACCCTTTTGCATCTTTGGTCTCTGCATAAATCATTCTAGTTTGACTCTAACTTGATTTTCTTTGCACATTTCATCCATGTATTAAGTAATAGAGTGAACTTTGCCATTGAATTCTGTGAAGTCACACTTTTTATAAATTCCTATTATAAAATTTTTGCTAATACCCTTGACAATGATTCTTTAAGCAGTCCAAACCACCCATTTTATGACAAGCAGTACTGTTTAATATCTTCATCAATGACATAGACAGTGGGATCCAGCACACCCTCAGCAAGTTTGCAGACAACACCAAGCTGAGTGGTGCGGTTAATACACCTGTGGGACTGGATGCCATCCAGAGGGTACCTGGACAAGCTCAAGAAGTGAGGCAATGTGAACCTCATGAGGTTTAACAAGGCCAAGGGTAAGGTCCGGCACCTGGACTGGGGCAATCCCCGCTATCAATACAGACTGGGGTGATGAATGGATTGAGAGCAGCCCTGCAGAGAAGGACTTGGGGTACTGGTGGATGAGAAGCTGGACATGAACCAGCAATGTGCACTTGCAGCCCAGAAAGCCAATTGTATCTTGGGCTAGATCAAAAGAAGGGTGGCCAGCAGGTCAGGGGAGGTGATTCTATCCCTCTACTCTGCTCTGGTGAGACCCCACCTGGAGTACTGCCTCCAGCTCTGGGGCCCCCAACTTAAGAGGGATGTGGACCTGTTGGGGTGGGTCCAGAGGAGGGCCACAAAAATTATCAGAGGGATGGAACACCTCTGCTATGAAGAAAGGCTGAGAGAGTTGGGGTTGTTCAGCCTGGAGACGAGTAGGCTCTGGGAAGACCTTATTGCGGCCTTTCAATACTTAAAGGGGGCTTATAAGAAAGATGGGGACGAATTTTTAGTAGGGCCTGTTGAGATAGGACAAGGGGTAATGCTTTTAAACTAAAAGAGTGGAGATTTAGACTAGATATAAGGAAGAAATTTTTCACCACAAGGGTGGTGAAACACTGGAACAGTTTGCCCAGAAAGTTAGTAGATGCCCCATTGCTGGAAACATTCAAGGTCAGGTTGGACAGGGCTCTGAGCAACCTGATCCAGTTGAAGGTGTCCCAGCTCACTGCGGGGGGGGTGGGGCTAGATGACCTTTAAAGGTCCCTTTCAGCCCAAACTATTCTATGATTCTATGATTTCCACAGCTTTACAGGGGACTAAAAGCGTATAACAAACAAGTGTCCAGCTATGTTGTATCTTTATTTCCGTGTGTAAGATATTTTAATTGTTCACGTTGTCACTTTCCTACTGCAGGCGGTGTTACCAATAAATACTGCTCTGCTTTTTAACTGGCAGCATTTTCTCTCAAATCCGCCATTCCTCTAAGATCCAGAGCCACCTCCTTCATGTGTAATGCTGCATGATCACATCACCACATATCCTTAAAGACATGCTTATTCCAATATTTATTGACCTGATCCAGGCTGAACCTGTTTTAGAAACAGAAGTAACCTAGTTGGTTTTAATACGGATAATTATCTTTACCCCCAAAAAGAGCTGCAGTGTTTTGGCCCCTGCCTCCAGAGGCAGTTGGCTCTTCTGCCCATAGGTTTGAGGTTACAACATTAGAACACAACGTTCCCAGCGGACTTTCAGTTAGAAGGAAAATGTCGCGGCCCAATAAAAGTGGAGGTGGAGAGAGGGAGGCTCCGTGTGGGCTCTGCGTTACCGCAGGACAAAAGTGCGGTTGCCCCCTGGGGCTCTGCTCTGCTCTTCCCGTGTCAAACACGGATGCCGGCTCTTTACCTGGTTACTGGCAAACACTTGAAGCTCTACTGGTAAAATAAAACTGCATTTAAGGGCAGAAGAAGAAACCGCCCCCAAGCACACTGTGCGGAGCCAGACGGGGCCGTCACGGTGGGAAAGCACGAAGCGGTGGATGACTCCTGCGCCTGGGCTACAGTTAGACTTGAACGGGCTAATGCTGGCTTAACCTTGCGCACAAAAAAAGGAAAGGCTGTGGGTCAGACCGAGGCCTAGCTGCGGGAGACCTTGGCGGGCTTCTCAGGGCGGGGGGAGCTGAGGGAGCACCAAGCCCCCAGGGAAGGTGCTCGGCCGGTGTCAGGCCCGGCATGCCTCACGTCAGAAACCCCTCCGGCTGGCGGAGGGGGAACACCCGGGGTCCCACCGGTGGCCCTGCTCGTCTCTCCTCAGCCAGGAGGCTGCACAGCAACCAGCATTTTAGGGGGAAGGAGATCAGAAGAGAGGAGGGGAGGCGCAGGGAACGGGAGTGGCGGCTTACGCCGGGCGGGCACCGCTCTCCGATCCCTCCTGCCCTCTCTCCCCTCGGGGGTTTGCTCGGGCCCGCGAGCATCGTCAGCACCATCACGAGCCCCAGCTCGCGGTTTTGCCGGGCGGTTCGCACGAAGGGAGCCGGGCGGCCACCGCACCCGGGTCTCACTGATTCCGGCTGGGGGGAGAGTTCACCAGGGAAGAGCGTCGGGAGCCGGGCTGGCTTCTCTGCGCGCCAGGAAGGCACCGGGGCTCTCTTTACCCGCCCCGACAGAGGCCGAGCCCGGAGATGGGCGGTGCAGGGCTCGTCCCCCTCC
>NW_010972603.1:838844-839108 GCF_000737465.1 Haliaeetus leucocephalus
CGTCCTCGCCCGCCCTCCGCCGCCGGGCCAGGCCCGCGCCCTTCCCCGCTGGACGCACCGCCCCCTTCCCTCCTCCCCGAGCCGGGCAGAAGGAGGGACGCTATTGGCTCAGCCTGCCGCGGGGCCCGCCTTCTCGATCACGTGGCCTCGCGCTCGGCTTCAGCAGGGTGCGGTCCCTCGCTTCGCGGCCGGAAGTGGCGACCGGGGGGGCCTGGCTGCGGGCCCCGCTGTCGCCGGTGCCGGCCTCTGCGCGGCCCTCCCCCC
>NW_010972603.1:839118-839415 GCF_000737465.1 Haliaeetus leucocephalus
TCCCGCCATGCACCCGCGGCGCCCCGATGGCTTCGACGGCCTGGGCTACCGCGGGGGCGGCCGGGAGGAGCCGGGCCCCGGCGCCAGGCCCCTCGGCGGCGCCTCGGAGCTGGGCCACTGGGTGACCAGCCCGCCCGACATCCCCGGCAGCCGCAACCTGCACTGGGGGGAGAAGACGCCGCCGTACGGGGCGGGGACCCCCTTGGGGGGCGCCGGCCTCAACGAGGAGCCCAACCTCGGGGCGGGCGGCCCCGGCGCCGGTAAGGGAGGGCCCGGCCCGGCCCGGCCCGGCCCGGC
>NW_010972603.1:839460-873744 GCF_000737465.1 Haliaeetus leucocephalus
GCGGCGGCGGCGGCCCGCCAGGGGGCGCCCCGCCGAGGTGGGCAAGGGCGAGCAGGCGGCCGCCGTGGGGCTGTGCCGCGGCCTGGCCGCGCCCGTTCGAGCACCGCCCGGGTTTGCTGGCGCTGACCTCTGCCGCGGCGGGCCCGGAGACGCGTTGGGGCGGCGGGCCGGCGATGCTGAAGCGCCAGGAAAAAAGTCCCTTAGAAGAAGGAGAACCTGCTCCATCGCCTGTTGCACTCCAGCACCCGCTTCTCTGTGTAGCACCGCGTAGTTGCAGGCCAATACGGCTGAGAGTGCCAGAAGGCACCCTGCAGCTTCTAGTTAAGCAGCGTGTGGTCAGCTCCCCATTGCCCATGTAAACGATATCCTGCAGAAATACTCCGTCTTCCGTAAGGGCAGGAAGTACCTTTGGGTCTTGAGTATATTTTGTTACTTGGTGTTGATGTTTCAGACTTTGTGTCTTCTGGCAGCTTTATTGTTCCGTTGAAAAAGTACAAGGGGTGTGGCATGAGCTGCTGAAGTAAACCCTCCCTCCATGCATGATAGTGAAGGAACCATGGGACTGGTAGAATCTGAGGAAGAAACTGTTCATGTCTTCTCCAGTAATTGTTGGGAAGCTGAGCAGAAACCCTTGGAAGTACAGTATCATTTTATGTCTTTGTGAGATTGAGGTGAATTAAGAGAAACTTGCTAAATCTAGGCTACAGAACATTCTCTCCTTTAATTAAAAGGATGTTCTGGAGCAGTTTATATACACTTGAGTATCAAAGTTTTATGAAAGACTAATTTATTTAAAATTGAATTGTATTAATGGGTGAGTCTTCCTGGTTTTTAACCTGTAGTGCAGTGTTTCTGTTCAGGTTGTAATGAGTACAACTCTTACCTGGACTTTCATACTCGGACTCTACTTTTTTTTTTTTTTTGTCCTATCTACTCATGGAGGGTATGTTGATTCTGCATTTTGGAGGACTCATAAGGAGTTGCAGTATCACTGAGTCAAGCTTCTGCAAGTGGAGAGAGTCTTATAATTCCTTTTAGGAGGGCTGCCACGCCTGTGTGGAGCTCCACTGAAGTGACTGGCATTACCTGTGCTTACAGCCTGCTTGCACCCTGTAGATTATAGGACTGAGCATTAATTTTCAGTTGCCTTTACAGTTCTGATTCTCTTCTTAAAATCTCTTCTGATAATTCCCAATGTGTAAATGTCTGTCTGGTAGCAGACAACAGAGAATAGAACCCATTACTCTTGTTGCGGTTTTAACAGTTCTCTAGTAACTAGCTTTTTGCAAAGGAGTGGAGATAAACAACTGACGTGAAAATTTGCATCATGTTGTTGTTTGTTATGTCATCAGTGGCATTTTGTGTTACTTTTCCCAAAGTTCCTCTTTTTACTGTTTTTTATTTTAAACTTAATTTCACCTCAGATGACAAAATTTGTATTTCAGAATTACTGTAAACTGTCATGCATGCTAACTTTTTCAGAGGTTGGTCTGCGTTCAGTTTGTCTCTCTTCCCCCCCCCACCCCATAGCTGTCTTAAGACAAGAATAATTTTGTTTATAAAAGTATGTACTTTCTGAAGCAAGTACAGTGTAAAATTAGTTTTTCAGATAGTCTGCATGGCATTTTCTCCCACTTTGTGATTATCACTGCTGTATAATCTGTTTTTATTTTTTTCAGAGCAGTTGAACAGATTTGCAGGCTTTGGTATTGGCCTTGCAAGGTAAGAGTTGTGTAATGATTTTCAGTGATAATGAAGTAGTAAAGCTATAGTTGTCTTATGATCCCTATGTACACTTTTGTGTTGTATTTTTATGCTGGTAGACTTATACAGTTGAAATGCCTTTATAAACCTGCTACCTGAAATCCATGTAGGTTTCTGTTCTCTTTAACTGAAGTGTTCTCAAAATTACTTAATCAGCCATGAATATAAGAAACAGTTTTTCGTACGGTGTGCCCAGGGTATGTGTACCCTATCAGAGCAATCTGAAAATAACACCAGAAAACTGTGTTCACATTTGCCACTTTTATTAATATTTTTAGGTAGTGTGGCTGTTTCCTAAGAAGGTGAAAATGTCTTCAAGTATATTATCAAACTATCCTGGAATAGTAATGTTACTCTAGCCAAGTGGTCCAATAATCATTTTATTCTTTATTATGGTGACAGTGATTATTGGTAGTATTTTTGAGAAAGTGGTGGACTTTAACATGCTTAACAACATTTTCGAGCTTAAATTGTCAAGTGTAAGGATGATGATAAGCTTGGGATTTTTTGCGGGATGCCTGCTTAATCACACTCACCTTATTAGGCTTTTCTTGGTCAATGTACTGATGCAACTTGTGAAAGGGTGGGAAGTGGGTTGTTTTTTTGTCTTGAAAAAGTTAGGACTAAAAAAAGTTTTACTCCTTGTTGACCTGAATGTGAGACTTCTAAGAAGAGTGCTTCTCTCTTCAGAACATGAGAGTACTTGTGTCACTTACCCAGTTAGACCAATATGGGAAGCTATGTCAGCTGAGGTTCTTATAGTGGCCTTCTGCTTAAAGAGGAGGACCTCTTACTTGACCACCAGCCAGTCCTGCTCCTTACCCCATTGTTATCACCCTTGATGCCCATCAGAACCTCTTTTAACCTGTTCAACTCACTAAAACAGAAGATAAAGTCAAGGAAAGAGCTGGATTCTTTTTTGCTGTTTCAGTTAGGTTGATTTACTTGGGAGTTGATTAGCTGTGAAAGCCAGCAGACACCAGTTAACTGGGCCAGTGAGGGAAGGGATAAAGAAGGACTATGAATGACTTTTTTTGGCGAGTAGTGAGTTGCTTAGATCATCCCATCTCATTAAACTGCCTGTCCTTCTCCCACTGCATCCCTTGCAGTGGCTGAGCTTGCTCATTCAGACCCCTTGATGAACCTGTTAAAATAGAGTTGATCAGGGGGAGGGGGAAGAACTAGCCCCCCCAAACATGTAAAGAGTTGTTCGGTTTCTTTCCAACCTTACCAAGCTCAGTGAGCTCAGGAGAGTACCAGCAAAGAAGGGGAGCCGTAGGGCAGGAACGTGTTGATCTCCTTCAGGAGCAGAGAGATGTTGGGGTGGCTCAGTTGTCCTTTTGAACTATATGCTTTGATTTAATCAAGCATGAGAAAGGTTTCCACATCCTGAGCACCATGGCCACTAGGACTAAAATGAGCTTGTGGTTTTGAGAAAGAGAGTGGATCAACATTGTATCATTGCTGAGAGCAATTCTCCCTGCTTCTGCTTTTGCATTTGTACCAGATCACTTGTCAGACACACATGGTTCAAGTCAGAAATCTTGTAGAAAACACCCAAAGGAAAAGGTTAGTTTTTGTGAGGCTAGTTGAATTGGCTACCAGGAGGGCTTAATAGATAACAGTCGGAGTACAGGGAAAGTTTCACCTTTTTCGGTAGTAGCAAACTGCTAATTAGCTTAATAGTTGTGAAACTGCAGGCTCAGTACTTTTCTGTGCAATTAGTACTTGTTTATCCAGAGTAAAATCCCCATAAGAGACCTAGCTCAGGTGATCCTGTAGGTCAGTGGTCAGAGCTCTTACTTGGGTTGGGGTGCTTAGATAAAGCCCGGAGGTCTTGCTTTTCTAATCCATATCCCAGGTTTGAACCACATACAGGTGAGTAAGTACTCTGATCACTCGGGCACTTTGAGATGAAATGAAAAGTTTCTCTGCGTGGCTGTGACCAGGAATACTACTTTAGAACTGAGAGAACTTTCTTATGGAGGTTTGATTGAAATACCATTTCTGGGGGTGGAGGGAGAGTTGGTTTTGGGCAGTAATGTTTTCCGATTAAAAAATGTCAGCTGTTAGTACCAATCCTCTGGCCCTCCTCCTAAGGAGAGTCTTGATTAATAATGTGGTACGCGGAATTAACATAAAACTGGAAACTAATCCTTTCATAATTCTGGCTCTGGCCTGTTCTGTTCCCTCATATTTTGCAGAGGGAAAGTTTTAAGAAATTTGGTATGTTGTTTTGCCTATAAAAATACATACATTCTATAGATAGATAGATAGGGGCTTTTTTGTAGTGAGTGCATGTGTCAGGTTTTTTGATATGTGTTCCTTTATAGTATTGGCAGGCTATTAGGTAGCCATCTAAAGTGCCTCATTAATTCACTAGACAATGTATATTTTTCCAAATACTGATCTAATGTTGTTAGAGAAAAATAACAAGCTTTTTCTAATAAATTTTTGATGGCTTCCCATGCTTTAAATACGCTTCTTTTTTTTTTTTTTTTTTTTTTTAAAGCCTATTTACAGAAAATGTGCTGGCACATCCTTGCATTGTTTTACGTCGTCAGTGTCAGGTATGTCTTTTATATTACCTCTTCCAGTCAGAGCTCCTGTGTACTGTGATACTTCATGTTTTCACACTCTGTAGAGTATAAGGAAGCTTTACAATTCTTAGGGAGATACTGCTATATTAACATGTTTTTATTTGTAGCATACCTATCTTGAACATTCTTATTTATCATTTTTGGGCAGTGGAAGGTGAATTACAGCAAGTAAGTGTTCAGAGTCTGTGGAGCAACTTCCAGATTGCCATTTACAAGCAGGATGCTTTGTTTTCTGGTTTATGCTTGTTTTGTTGTTTACATTTTCGGCATACAAATACATAAAAGTTCTGCCTGTTTCCCTAAATTTCAGAGAGAATGAATTCATGTTTTGGTCATTTTAGCTGATCTTTACAGAGAAAAAGTCCTTATTTTGGAAGCGCTTTTTCCTTTAGAGTTGTAGCATCTGTAAGTGTTTATAAAAACTGCCATTATTTGTATTTTTAACAGGTTAACTATCATGCTCGGAATTATCATCTCACTCCGTTTACTATTGTCAATATTATGTACAGCATCAATAAGACACAGGTCAGTATTTGGTGTCAGGCTGTATCTGAGCAGTGAAGGTTACTATAGCACATAGTACATAGCTATCTTTTACTCTTTATGTAACTGGTGGTTAAAAACATGGCCATTGTAAGAGTTTGTTATTTTTATGGTTGCAGAAATGTGTCAAGGAGATCACTGACTTTTTTTTTAAGTAGTATAGTATTTAATGGGAGAGATTTGCAGATGTTAGAAAACAAAAGATCCCGAAAACTAATTCTATTCATTAGCATTCTAAAAAAATAATTAGTGTTTATGTGTATAAAGAGATTATCCAAATGACTACTTCCGAAGATAGTATTGCACGAATTTCCAATTCTGCATGAGAATGGCAATCCTGAAACTCAGATCAGAAGACAGTAAGAAAAGACTTTTTGAATTTTACAGATGTGGTTTAACATCTGAAGCTCATTTTGTCCATAGAAAATGGTGTTAAGTTTATAGTACAGAGTATTAACAGTGAGAGATATGCCTCCAAAATTGTTGGCAACTTTGAAATTATTGAAGAGCAGAAGTTTCTTCAGAGTTGAAAAGTTAGTTGTCCCCTGAATTTGGTAATAGTGAAGCTGAACAGTAGAGTCATATCCCTGTGCAGTCTGAATTTGCTGAAATTTCATAAAAATTAGTAAGTTGAAAAGATTTTTGAGTTTTATGTTGCATATTTCAAAACACAGGGTCCAAGAGCTCTCTGGAAGGGAATGGGCAGCACTTTCATTGTTCAAGGCATAACCCTGGGAACAGAAGGCATCATCAGTGAATTTACACCTTTGCCAAGGTATTGCATGGGTTTTTTATTGCTTCTAACAAATTAATCATCAGTTGTTGACTTATATTGAAAGTGTTAGAAATGTAAGGCTGTTTGAAAACTTTTACTTGATTAGAACAGTCAGACATTGAATAGGTATTTTCAGCACAGTGTAGTTGTCTTTGCCAAGACAACCTTGTAATTAATAAATAGTGAGGACTCTTTCTGGGAGCTTCATATGTTTGGTATGTCTGCCTACTGGTCTGAGTATAGGAGTAACATAGGAGATAGGTCTTCAGTGTAATTCCACTCTAATAAAAGAATTCATAAGTTTCTTTTTGTGTTTTGGTTTGTATTGTGTGGTACTAGCAAATACCATGTGTAAAGTAAAAAGTCCTAGTTTCATTAATCTAAATACAGAAAACTTACATGTCTAATTTGAAGAGATACCACTCTATTTCACTGTGTCCATATTCGGCTATAGTAGTTCAGTAATATTTTTTTATTTTGACGTGTGACTCTGCCTGCTTTTTATGCTGAACTATAACTCCAGGATTATGGTAAAACACTGTGATGTCTTTCTGCTTTGAGATAAAGTCTGATAAAGAATTTCTGGCTGAAGACTTTTTATCCATGTTTTGTTTTATAATGGCCCAGAGCTGACAGTAAGGGCTGACAAGTATAATACTACATATTGTTGGTTTTGTTACAGGTATTTTAAGAGTAAGCAGGTTGTTCGAGAGAGTTTATTGTATAAAGTAACTAAAACTCCTAGTGAAATGCAAGGAGACTGTGAGATAATCAAAAGTTAAGAGAGGATACTTAACAGTTGCAGGGCACACACTGAAACCAGGAAAATAAGGACCTGTCTTGGAAAATATATTAGGGATCCAGGCAGGTAGCTGGGTTTAAGGCTGGTGAAGTTTGAATGGACCAGTGGGCTTGAGAATCATGTTAGCTTTCAGAAGAGACAAGTGTCTATTTTTAATGTGTGTACAGAGACCAAGTACTTCAGTGACATGGAAACTAGCTTGGTTTTAAAGATAAGAAATGTAGGCAGGCTGAATCAAACTACTATTATGATGCACGCATGCATGCATAGTAATAGAAGTAAGTCTTTGCAGGTTCTGGCATTCATCAAAAGCATTAGCAAAAGCATTTCATACTTCAGTTGTGTGGAGTGTGTGTTGAAGATTTTTGGTCAGCTCTGTCTCACATGTAACTGAAATTCCCAGGCATACACTTTCCTCCAAGTGTGACTTATTGTTCTTGTTTTTAAATATTGCTGTAGGGGATGCTTAAGTTCATGGGATGTGATATAGTGTTTGTATTGTTGTAGTTCTGATTTCTGTCCAATGTGAGCGAGGTTTTTCTTCTTGTGGGCCAGTTGTTCAGTAGTTTGAAAAGTAAGCTGGTGCTGCTGCCAAGAAGCAATCCTTTCTGCTAGTACCTGCTTACTCCATCCTCAGTGCTACTCCCATCCTTGTGCCAACATAGTATGTGAACAGTCACGAAGAACTGGATTGGGGAAGTGATCTGGCTAAAATGGCTGTCTTGTACATGCACGACCCCATGCAGTTTTCTACTGGATGCTCTCCCTTTTTAATGGTTGCATGCATGTTTGGGCTGTCACAGGGAGGGGAAGGTTATTGCTTATAGCAGCAGTGCCAGCAAATCTGATTTAAAAGGTTATTTCACTACATTATCAAGCTCCAAAGGACACAAGGAAGTGAGATGTCCATTCCAATTCTATATCATAATATTATAAAAGAATCCCCCTGTTTTAGTAGAGCAGCCCAGAAATGGGTGTTGACATTTTTGCAGCAAGTTGAATGTTGTTCTGTACTAGACAAACTTACTCTGTTAATTGTTCTTCCGCTGCAGGAATAGTTACAGCTGGTGGATTGACAAGTTAGGCTTTCACACATTAGGTTAACTGGTTTCGTTTTCCACATCTTTTAAGTGTTATGGCTTAGAGGATGTGATCTAAGTGTCTGAAACACATAATGGTAAATGATCTTCCCTTCTTCTTTAGTGACTGACCTATGTAGTTAGAAAAGTGTTAGCTACTAGGAACACACAGCTCTTCAGAAAGAGTAAAGAGTATCTTTTCTTGGATTTGCGTTGTAGCTACGGGCAGTGAGTGAGTAGATTCCTGGGCAAGAATTGAAACTGAACACTTTATAGCTTGTTATTAAAAATGCATAGTCTAGTATGTCTAACGTTTCAGACAAATATCTTTACCTCATAGCTAGAGTATTTGAATGTTACCTTGAGCTAGGTGGGATTACATTTTCTGCCAAGTGGAGTGTAGTTAACATTTACTCTTCATATTTTGAAGTGTGTAACTAGAAAATACTACTTTAATGGGATTTTTTTAAAGTCACCTTTGTGTTGAACACATGGGTTTTCTCTTGTTTTACCAGGATACGCTGAAGACTGGTTTTATGCCAAAAGACTTGAGTTAAGTCTGTACAGAATTACTATGCAGCTTCTAGTCTGACCTACTACTGTACTTGATTTGGTCCATGTTGAACTGTGTCAGAATGTGATTTAGGTTTTCAGGAAAGAAACAACTGGGTAAACATAACCTCAAAGAAAGAAAAAGCATAACCAAACCAAAACATAATAAGAAATGTATGTTGATAACAGAAAACTACTGAGATTTTGCAATAATCCAGTATTCCCTGAAAATGTCTTTAAGAGTTGGTACATAAGGATACAAAATAAATGCAAAATAATAAAGCCAGTAGCTGTGAGAGCTACAGACACCTTACTAATAATTGAAAGCTTTTTTGACAGAATATCTAACAGGCCCAAGTAACTTCTAAAAGTTAAGCATGATTTATTAAATGTGTAGCTGATGTGTCTTTCCCATATGCGAAACCCTGCAATGTAAACTGATAGTTGAACACCAATATGAAAACTGGATGGTGATGCCCATGGAAGAAATGCTTGAGAATAACATGTTCTTGTCCATATTAAGGTAAATACTTGTCTTTTTAGGGAGCTTTCACATAAATGGAACCTCAAGCAGATCGGTGGACACCTTCTACTCAAAGGGTAAGTGTAGCATGTGTTATTACCTTATGTCTTTTTATGTAAACATTAACAAAACTACTAAATGTACATTAGTTTAATCTGCAGCTATGGTTACTTGACAGGGTGCTAATAGTAATTTTCAGATTTTTATTCTTTTGAACAATCTTGATTGCATACACCACTTCCACAGATTATTTTTTTCTCAGTAGATCCCGGTGTCTGTGTGGAACCTGACTGACTTAAAGGATTAGATTCTTTTAGTAATTAAATTACGGTATCTGAGAGACCTGAATCAGACTGGTCACATGGAAATAGAATTTAACAGAACTTCAGACTGAAGTTTATCTCAACTTGTTGATGCACATTTTAATAATTGAGTTATGGTTTGTTAATTTTCTCTCAGGCATGTCTTGGTAGATATCTTTATCAACTTTCAGGTGCGTATTTGGCTAAAATTATAGTATTGTCCTGACCTTAATTCTTATTTTGTTAATTTCTACAGTTTAACACATGTGATAGCAATGCCTTTTTATTCTGCGAGCCTGGTTGAAACTGTACAGGTAACTTACATATACTTACAACATTTTAAAAGATACTGTTATTCTCTTTATGGATTAGATTATGTGGAGAAGTGAATCTTTGGCTTTAGATTCAGGTTTATGTTGCAGTAGTTACATTTGTTTTGCATGAGGCTGTATGGCTTATTAACTGAGATAAAAACTATTTACTATGGTGGATATATTAGTTGTACTATCTTAAGTCTAAATCTAGAATTAGAAAGGACATTTGATGTAGTTGGAGTATATTGTCTGCGAAATAAGGACAAGTTACATCTATATGTTCTAGCAGAAAAAACATAAAGAAGTTTTTGTCATGTAAAGGTTTTAAAAAGGTTGCTAGGCAAGCTGTTGCAGTGACCCCTTCCCCTATAAAAACTATAAAGCTTTTCCAGTAATTCAGCTTTGTTTTGCTAAAATACTGAACTCTACTATTTCAGGACTGCTTTCAATTCAGTCAACTTTTTGCTTTTAAGTTTTCATCTAGTTCTTCCTTAGCCGTGAAAATAAATATCTGGACCTGTCACTTAAGATACAGCTTAACTTGTTCTATAACTGTACAGAGTAACCCATAGCACTGTATTGCAGATTCTTTCAGTTAGTTGTTGCATCTCTTTCTGGAGAAAGAGACAGGGTTTAGCTATGCAGAAGTGGTCCAGGGTAATTCTTCCAGCTATCTCTATATAATGAGCTGCTTTTAATTAACATGATAGTATCTTTGTGCAGCTAAGGAACTTTTACTGTAACGTGAGCTCTTGTGTGGAGGATGGTGCAGGATAGTCACTCTAATGTCATTCAGTCATCAAAATAATAATTTTCATTGATAGTATAGGCAAGTTGTAAGTACAGTTAAGACTGATTTAGATCCAGCTGTTCAAATCTACAGTTAACTGCTGGTGTATTTCTACAAAATGGTGCTTTTTCTGTGGAGAAGAGGCAAACAAGGCTGACTTCTACAGTTTCTTAGTTTCAGCATGTACTTTAGAGGCAGGTGCTCTTAAGGGACAGAATTCTGCTCTGTGCAGGGGTTCCAACCTTAAAGGAGCCGGAAGGTACTAGGAAGGCTGTTCTGTCTGAACTGGCCACATTGTGGACTAACAGGACAGGTGAGATTAAACGTCTGTGCATGTGGGCATGTAGCTAGACTCCCAACAACAAACTCGCATTCTCTAAAGTTACTCTGTATTTAAGAAACCCTCTGCTTCTCTCCGTCTGAATTACTTTGAAAATAATGTTCCATAAATCCTGCCTGAGTGGACTTCTGAGTTTGTGGAAGCCTTGGGAAGATTTAACTGGTCTCATATTAAGAAGCTGACTTAGGAAACTCTTATATCCTGGGGAATGGCTTTACCCTGAGCATGCCATAATCCTGGAACTAGAAACAGTGGTAGAACAGTGTTCATGTCTTGAGTTCGTAGCAGGCCACAGAATGGAATATTTTATTCAGGTATCTTACTGCTTGTATTTTTGTCAGAAAGGATGAAAGATCTGTGTTGTTGGACATGGGAACATTTACCAATAAAAGATAAAAGAGAACATGATCTAGACACTGTCTTCTGTTGGCAAAATAAGTAATAAAGTTTCTTTGCTAGAAAGCAGCTTAATAGGAAAACAATCAAAAAGCCAAAACAGCATCTCCCGTAGCCTTTTAGATAGATGATCATCTCTGTAAAGCATTGCTTATGAAAATAACTCCACTGAGATCTGAGAGTTTAGGCATAGTAGGTTCAGCTGTGTGCAAGTATTTTACTGAATAGGTGTACATATGCTGTATGAAATGTATTTTCTAGTTCCTGGAAACATCATCATGAGCTTTCTTATTAGAAACACAAAGGAGGTAATGATAGCATTTGTGAAGATTTTATTTATGCTGTATTAATCAGTGGAGGGAGGCAACTTGGCTTATCAGGTTTACATTATATTCCTGTGCTGCAAGAGGACAATGACCAATAACAAGCAATAGAAGTTAAAGATTGTGGGATTTGTTACTAGCAGTTTTATATTAACTTTGATTGTCTTAATTCTGATAAACCATACTGTTCAACAGTATTAGTTTGACACGCTTCTCCAAGTAAATGTATTTCATCAAAATAACTGTAAATGGTAGAAACTTACCTCTGTGACGTTACCGGTTTTGTCTCTCACATTTTAAACCATGTGGTGGCGTGTTTGACAAAAGCAAGCACAGTTTTGAAGTGCAGTGACTATGAGAAGAGGATGCAGTAGGGGTTATGATGCTTAACTTCTACTTAAAGTCTGGAACAACGTTAAATTCTCAAGTATTTGAACTAGTTTCTCTTCTGCGCAGACTGACCATGAAGGCTTTACAGGCTTTCAGTCCTTCCCCAAAGTACTGAGGAATGTTCTGGTGGTTTTTCCTGGCATGAGGTCAGGACGCAGCCAGCATGGACTTAGAGACTTGGGCATTGAGAACTCCCAAATCCTGAATTTTGGATGTAACAGAGATGATAAAACACTGAGTTTGTATAAGCATTAGAAGGGGAATCAATGTCTTTAGCTTATTCCTACAGTCATAGGTGGAGTATAACGGAGTAAGTAATTACTAAGTGAATTCTCTATTTTCACTACGTGAACAAAATAATTACATCTTTTCTGAGACACAGCATGGGTAAAGAGTACTGTTTTACATGCAAATAATGGAATGGAAATGTGCAGAGCTGAACCTATTAAATTCAAATTAAAAATGATCTTTCAACTCAACTTTAGTTATGGAAGTCTTTATTATGCACATTCAAGTTCAAAGACCAGAGTTATAGTCCTTAAAGGAAGGGACTTTTAAATTACATAAATACTTCCTGGCATTTTGCTCTGGAAATAGGCATTTTCAGTACATGACTGTTTGGCAGACTCATACTACTCAGCAGTAGGCTGAAAGTTTAATTTCTTTGATAGTGGCACAAATAACTGGAATGTACATTAAATAAAGACTCTTTAAGATGTGTTCATTTTTTAAAAGAAATTTACTTGCATGCTATCAAGAGTGTTAGAGCAAAGAATTCATATCAGTATAGCTGTGTAGATACAATGGCATGTAAATGTTTAACTCTCTTTTAAAGTTCAGCAGTGGTAAAGTGTCAAAGTGGATGTCAGCGTGGTTATGAAATGGGCAGCACAAGTTGTAACTATTCCTTTGTGCTTGTAGAGTGAAATAATTCGAGATAATCCTGGCATCCTGGACTGTGTGAAAGAAGGACTCGGCAGAGTTGTAGGCATGGGCGTACCCCATAGCAAGCGTCTCCTTCCTCTGATGGTCTTGACTTTTCCAACTGCTCTACATGGAGTTCTTCACTATGTCATCAGTTCCATTGTCCAGAAGCTTGTTTTGTTTGTTCTGAAAAGAGATAATCCCCACCACCTTCCAACTGAGAGCTCTGCTTCTGTGCAGAGCATGCTCGATGCGTATTTTCCAGAACTTATTGCTAGCTTTGCTGCTAGCCTTTGTGCTGATGTCATGCTTTACCCACTGGAGACAGTTTTACACCGCCTTCATATTCAAGGGACACGCACAATAATTGATAATACAGACCTTGGCTATGAAGTGCTTCCGATCAATACTCAGTATGAGGGGATGAGAGACTGCATAAATACTATAAAACGGGAAGAAGGAATGCCAGGTTTTTATAAAGGATTTGGAGCTGTTATAGTACAGTATACCTTGCATGTGGCAGTTTTACAGCTTACCAAAATTATTTACTCAACACTGCTTCAAAATGTTTCTTAATCTGTTCAGGTGTGTATTTAGCACCATGGACATGATTGACTTACTAACCTAATTATTGTTTAAAATGGCTTAGAAAATGACTTTTGAAGAATCCACTCTGTGGATTCTCCTTACACTGTACAAGAACTTGTTTTAAAAATGGGGATATAGGTTCCTAAGTGTAATTAAAAAAGTACTGTTTAAATTTAAAATTATAGACACAAATTGAATATATAATGTGCAGTCATACAGAAGGGAATCGGATTTTAAATGTGGTTGGAGTGAGGATTTACCTTTCTTCTTGCCAGTTAACTGACTTAAGGAATGGATATGAATTCTTAATATCTGTTTTGTAAGCATCACATATGTTATTTGGTTTGGACTGTTAGCCAGTTCAAAGAAATTTGTTTTCATAAGTTGTAAGAACTTGCAAGTGGAAGACTGATGAGTTT
The DNA here is from genome assembly GCF_000737465.1 of Haliaeetus leucocephalus. Lineage (NCBI taxonomy): Eukaryota > Metazoa > Chordata > Aves > Accipitriformes > Accipitridae > Haliaeetus > Haliaeetus leucocephalus. The sequence continues at coordinate 852,885 of NW_010972603.1, forward strand.
ACTGGTCTTTTAAAGATGTTTTCAACTTCACTGTTAATGGAGCTGTGAGCAAAATAGAAACTGTAAAAGTAACTTAAGTAGACATAAATGTCATAATTTACAGGTACACAGAAGACTTCTTACTTTGCTGCAGTGTGGCAGAAGACAGCAAAGGAATCTTTCTTTGTAAAAAATAACAAAAACTTGGGTTTGGGCAAAGTTGCACAGAATGCAAACTGGGCCGTCTTGCAGTTTGTTTGCAAGGCTTACAGTAACTAAAGTGTGTGAATAAAGCAAATTAGAAACTGATGTGTGCATGTGTAAGTGCCATTTTTAGTCAACTTTTACTCAACTTCAGGTTTTAATTTTGCTCTGGTACTTCATGTAAGAGTAGAATAATCTTACGAACGTCTGTAGTATCAGTGTTCAGAGTGTATAGAAAGCATAAAAAAATTAATTGGCTATTTCTAGAGTTTCTCTTTTGTTAGATCAGAGAGATGTACACAACTATTTACTTACTGTTTAGCACTGATGTCCTTCATTTAAAGTCTGCTGGATTAGATATTTTGTGGAGCAGAATTAAGTCTGTTTATGTGCAAGCAAACTACTGAAATGTACCATTTTTGCCCTCTTCCCCTAGTAAATCAAGACTTTCAGCCTGAAAATGAGTGCTGATCATTCTAAATAACTTAGTCCTTTGTGGTTTCATCAGTAAATATCATGAAAGTTGGGGAGGGGGTGATTTTCACAAATAAAACAAGCATGTGCAGAGTCACTTTTACTTTGTATGAGAGGCTGCTGCCTTTTTCATGCTTTCATGTGGCAAGTCTATCTTTGTGAATACTGTAAATTGATGTGCATTTTGATCATTAATCATTGTATAGTAGTTATCACTTATGGAAAGTAGTCATGGCAAAATGATGCAAAGGTGTTGCTGTTCATAAGTTCTGACTGAATAATTTGCCAGTCTACTTTGCTATTACTAATCTAACTTTCATGTATTATAAATGCATAAGTCTTGAAATGGAAAGTATGGTGAACTTGGGAGCTGGTTTTATTTTGAAATACTGTTAATTGAAAATTTAGTGTATAGAATGGAAGCAATGAAATAAAATGAGAATCCACTGTAAATATTTTTGAAGTAATTTACTGAGGAGGCATGTAAAGGATTCCCGATTTGTGTGTTATATTTTACTGTATAGACTTTGGAGGGGCTTTTTTGAGTTCTTCAACTTTTCTAAGTGCAAGAACATGTTGAATTAAACTATGTGCAAGAACTTGGGTAAAATATCCAATTCCTGGGTTATATTTTTAAAGTTTCTATGAGTAGGAAGAGCGCCATATCAGAGAATCATCCAAATTGGAAAGGATCTTGGCAGGTCGCCTAGTCCAAATTCCTGCTCTAAGCAAGGACAACATAGACTTCAGACCAGATTGTGCAGGCCCTTGTCCAGTCAAGTTTTTAATTCCAACTTTTGATATGTAAAACCAGCCTTTTCAAAGGTGTTGAATTCAACTGAAGCCAACTATTCCATCGAAGTATAGTTGCCCTGAAGCAGTAACTAAGTGCATGTTGGAGACAAACACTTGCAGATGTATCGGTGATATTGGGCAGTAATGTTTTTCTAGGAATAAAATTTTAGGGAACGTGTTTTGTCATAGGAAAAGGAGGACGTGCCTTTATATTCTGCAAGGGGGAAGATAGGGGATTCTCAGAACAGCACTAGATATCGTGCTAGAATATTAACTTGTGTCAAAAGCTCTTGCTTTCTTTGCTGAGAGTTTTACAGTTCTGTTCTGTGCCAGAGTCTCAGATCTGTAACTTTAAGCAAGGTGGGAAAGAATGCTGTCAGTTTAACAGCAAGTGTTCTGCAGTAGAATAGCTATCTGCTTTGGGCCATTCTTTTTTGGTCCTCTTCCTATCAGTTACAATGAACATCTTTTGATTCTTCACGTATACTTACTTTACCTTCCAAAAGAAGTAATACTTTGCTTTAACCAGAGTTGCTATTTTTGCCCATGCGAAAATGTAAATGAATGTGGGGTGAAAAAAAATCTTTTTTAACCTTTTTAACTACAAGTGCACTGTTAATGTATTTCTGGTTTTCATTTGGATCTTAAATCTAGGTACTCAATTTTTAGCTCAAATGAGTGATCAATGAGTGGCTTTAGCAGGCTGTACCACCAATAACTACAAAATACTGATCTGTAGAAAGTAAGTTTTTACTTTTCTGGAAAATGAAAAATTCTTATGCGTGCTATTCTTCCTGATACAAACTTAATTACTTTTTAGTACATTGTTTTTCTGTCTTTTCATTTTTGAAGAAGAGAGCTGATAGCAAGAAGATAAACGTTACTGAAGAAAGACAGACTCAGTGTAATGTTCCCACCCAGTGAAGAATTATTTGGCTTCTTACCCATGCCTCTTAAAAGGAAAGCCTTGATGTGCAATAACTGACAATAGACCAGGCAGGAAAATTTGAGATATGAGGCCAGCTGGAAACCATTGCAATTATCTGCTTGTTTGTTTCACAGACTGCCTTACAGATCAGATTTGACTTTTGGTTGTGTTAGATTATTGCTTCTAGATCTTCTGTCGGTGCGAGTACTGCATTCTTCAGCAAGGTCCAGCTACATTCATTCCTTTTAGCAGATCTACTTTGGGGCAGTTGATCTAGCTCTGGGTCCTGTCTGTAATACTTGAGATGTGCAGTGTGTTTTACAGATTTATGCAGAATTTGTAAGACTCGCTATCAAATTACATGCTTTTCTTAGTTCTTCCAAATTTAGCAGCAAGTTCAAAGCAAGTATGGAAGCTAATGCCCTTCTTGCTGCTTGTTCTATCTGAGATGGTCATTCAGTTGGATACACACCTTCAGCTACAAACATAATCAATGCACATGATGTAAATGAGGCCTGTCTCTGCGTTAATGTACAAGTGCTTGCTGTGCTTCAAGGTTTTTGTTGGTATAATTCAGGGCTAGCAGTGGTCACTTTAAAACTATTTACCCTTTCAATGATATCTGAGAAGAGGTCACGCACTAGATTTTTCAACTAAATGGTTGTTGCTAAGAGATTTGAGAGCAGCGTATAACGGCAGCATTCCCTCACCAGTATGGGAAGAGAGGTGGTAGCAAAATGTGAAGAAACCATTTGTCTAGTTTTGTTTTAGAAAATGTAATACATGTCTCCAGCAGGGGCAGAAGAAGGTAAGATCTTTATCTAACCAAGAGCTGGTGGCAGCGTCTGTGTTCTAAAAGCAAATCTGATTTTAAGGAGTTGGATAAAACTGTATTTTCACTTTTTTTTTTTGATGGAATAAAGATAATTCGCCCTTTACCTTCAGCACTCCAGCATCTCCACAGACAGTCTGGTAAATTGTGAACAAAATTTGAGGGTGGGAAAGAAGCAATATTGAAAATGGAATGTAGAAATTGCCCAAAAATGCAGATAAGTAAAAGTCAACAATTAATGTTCTCAGTTGCAACACATTAATAAAATAAGGTAGAAATGTCCAAACGTTAATATTTATGGAGAGTTTCATTTGGAAGTCTATTTCTGTCTTTATCCTTCATAAGGTGTTTTTAAAGATAAGTTAAAATCACAAAACGTGTTAAGCTCAACATACCCTTTTTTTCCCCTGATACTTGGAAACTAACTCAACTAAAAAGCCAGTTATTCTTTCAGCTTTTTCAATAGGAAAAAACAAAAGCCATCTACATCTTCCTTTCAAATCAAGGCACCCTTTCAATGGATGTAAATACCATCATACAACAGTCTAATACTGCACTTACAGTTTGGTTTGGGTTTTTTTTTTATTCAAAGTGCTAATGAGTTGGCTGCGGTACACATTGCCTGTGGCAGCTTGATCTGGGTGAGACACTGTATCACTCTTCTCTTGTTTTCAAAGTGTAGGGACAGAATGTGACTTGCACCCACCAAAGTAATAAAATCAGAAGGGATGGTTTAGCTGTTACCTGAAATTCTGAGTCTTGCTCTTATTTCGTAGCCTTAAGCTTGGCACTAAGGCAAGTCCACAACAAAAGGACTTGTTGGACAGGACTCAACTCTGTTCTGCATAGGCAATTCATGTCTTTGCCCAAACTGAATTTCTAGAGGCAACAGGCTTATAAATTGGTGTTCCTGATTCTTGGGTTTAGGTTACCTCCAGAAAAGAAAAACTAAGTAGATTTGCTTTTACTGCTACAGTGAGTGTAACACTCTCCAAAGTTTTTGATCCCTGAAATGGAATCCTGAATGTATGCATGTAGTATTTGAGCCTTCAAGCATCTTGTGTAGGAAGCACCAATATGCACAGTTACCTTGATTCGCAGCTCCTAGCTGCTATCAGTACCATTCAAAATGGGTGTGACACCTTTGATGTCCATACAGACCATTGATGTGTTTTATGGTCTCTACAGGTACAGGTATCAGTTTAAACCTGTTGAAAAATACAAGCACAGGCAGGATTTTCAGACTCTTACCCATGGATTAACCTTATGTATGCAAAATGAGGCCGAAGAAAAAAAACAAATGAAGGCAATGGGAAAGCCGATTCTTGAAACTAAGTAGGTACTTACCAATGTGAGCACCTTGACAAGGAGGCACACGTTGCTTTAACAGCTATTTGAGCACAGTGGAGGGAAGAAGACAACTTCTCATGTAGCTACTTGTGTTTCTGGAGCTTAAAAATGCCTACAGTGTTTTCTTTCAAGGGTAGAGGTGTTTTTTTTTCTTTCCACTACAAGCAAAAAAACTGGCAAAAACGCTGGTGTGATGCAGATAACTGTTGCATAACCATTCTGACGTGCTTTGAAATGTATTAAATTACATGCACTTTGGCTAATACAATTTTTTTTTAATAAAAAGCAGCTCTCATCACCTTTATAAGTCCTGCTTTTACCAAGAAAATGGATGTGTCATGTCCACTTTGGCTGTTTAATTTCATTGATTTGCCAACATAATGTATCCTGTAGAAACTCACATGTGTGTTTTTCCCTCTATTAGTTTTGTGTCTGATAAGTGCTCTCTAATAATGGTGTTTCCTCAGCATAATGCCCTTCAATCTTCATAAACAGACTGCTGTTGAAAAATGGTTCCAGTTACTCCATAAAAGGGAAAATAATTGTATATTTGAATACAGTTTCAACATTTTTCTCAATGGAAATGCTAAACAGACATTTTAGGTCACAAAGGAAACATACTGCTGACATGTAAGAAGTTAAAAAATTTGGACCGTCTAAAAATACCTGCAGAGCTTGTTCTATTAATAAATACAGTATTAGGAAAACCTTACAGAGTGCAATATAAAAAGTTGGAATCCTATTTAGGGGCTAACTGGAGAGCTCTGTAACTGACACTGCTTGGGAAACTAATGCTGCTTCTTCTGCAGGAGGACAGCCATAAGCATTGCAGTCCTCTCATACTCAGAGCCAAAATGGAATACAAAGCATGATGGTTCTGTTCTGATGCACGCCTTCCTCTGTCTTGTCTGTAGCTGCAAGTTTCCTGTCATCTATCAGGTTCTTTTCCCCCTCTATGAAATAAAATGTCAATAGGTACTTCTCAAATCTTCAAACTCTGTGCAGATTGTGCAGAGAGTTATCAGGTCAGGATTGTTCCAGGTTTAATAATCATTAGGAGAATGATTTTGGGGGGTTAGGGGGATTTCCTGATGATGTTACAGAGCTGTGTGATGTGGCGGATGAGGTGGGATGTGCTAACACTACTCTCCCAGTGAGGCAGAACTACCAAAGGAATGAGAATATAACTTTTCTAGAGTTTGTACAAACCCTACGTTTTCTCCCTTGTCCCTCCTGCACGCTCTACATAGCCAGGTATTTGGGGCCAGTATTCTCCATACGGCATAGATGCAGTCATTTGTCATTAGTGATGCGATACCTGTTCTTTTCCACAGGAATCACCTTTGTTTCCTTTCTCCATGGAAGTGTACAGGATGGCTTGGTACAGTATTTTGTCAACAGCTTGAATTTTTAGGGAAAAAATGGAAGCTTAAATTTTGATCCTTACAATTAAGATCTCACAAAAATGTGTATATAGTAACCCTCAGATTTATCAAACTACTCCTGACTTCAAGTCTTTCTTCTTTTAGAGGGAGTATTTTCTACTTGACAGGAGACACTTTCCACAGAGTTTCTCTGCTTTTTCCTAGGGTTCCTCTTTTATGTTTTTTGCCGTTTCAGTCCAGACAAACTCAGGACAATGTTCTGCCTGGCTTCACACCATATCTGTGCCTCTTTATGTAATAGCTTGTCTATCCTCTCTTTCGACCTTCTTCTCATCTGTCTTTTCTTTCTCCTTTGTTTTTACATCTGCCTTTTCTGTCTTTGTCCTTTATGTCTCTCCAGTGAAATCCCCAGCCCCTGTTATCTTCTCTATCTTTCCTTCGCTGAAGGTCACACTGGGTACTCAGCACTGTGCATAATGCTGCCCATTGCATGCTATAGAGTATTTGCTAATATTTATCGCCAGAAGATAAAAATTGGACTTTACATTGAGACTGTAATTTATACTCTTCATTGGCAAATTCACAGGGTGATGAATCTTCGCTAACACTTCAGATGGATGAGATTGAAAGTCAGGTAGCTTAGTCAGTCTGAAATGTTGTTCTGTTGGCAGTTCTTGTTATATTTTTGCATACATATATACATACATTAGAACTATAACAGAAAACATTTAGAAATATAGTAACTGTGTAGGAATAGGTGTGCAGATGTTGAAACGTGGAAAGTTTGTTTCTAATTCATTGTAGTTCTTGAGGCAATTTTCTAAAAGGTGCCTAACCTTCTGTATTTACAGTGTTTGTCTGCAATGATTTTTACTTTAATAACTGAAGCAAAAGAACTGCTCATTAGGAAGAAATTAGCATTCCAAGAACTGGCGTATAGCTATCACAGGAACAGATTCATGCCTGGGTTTATAAAAATCTGGCTGTGGCATAGAAATATTTGCTGTGCCCTCAGTGATGAAAATAAAAGTTCTTGTTTGCCAGAAGTTGTTGCACTTAGATTTGACTCTAAGATCAACAGAAAGATGAGCAGTTACTTTTTGTCTGACTGCACCTGTGAAAAGCAAGCATGTGGTTAAGAGGAGCTAGAACACTAAGTATTTTTTTTGGTCCCCAGTTGCATTTTTGAGGTCTGTGTGACTTTCTTGTGGGGGCATCTTTGTTAATGACTGTATTTAGTACAGAGTCTCCTTTGGCTTACTGCTGCTTGCAGTGTGGTCACAGGTGGCTTCTGTTCTTGGCTTTGCTTAGGCAGTGTTTTCTGTCCTCCATGTCCATTTCTCTTTTTTCCACTGGAGTTCTGACTTAGCACATTGCAGCTGGCTACTGTTCAAGCACCAGAAGCAATATCTCACCATTAACGGAGCACTTTGTCCAGGCTAAATCACTGCTTGAGAATTACCAGAAGGGCTATAATAGTATAATCAAATCGGCTAACGAGGCCAAGCAGAGCAACATCGTAATGCTGCTACAATGATAAATTTGGGGCAACTCTGTTTCTGAAATGACTGGTAGTAATCAGATTTAAAAGTAATGTAGCCTTGGTGATTGATTACATAACAAATTATCAGTGCTGAAATTGAGAATACAGAATACACTTCAAGGAAAAAAAAAAGCCATATTTATGCAACAACTATACAACAGGGTGATTTTGCTTGTGGGAAAAAGAAAGTTGTATTGTTCATGTACCTCCTGCTCTGCCTTGTGACAGTAACGTGAGGTTGTTTTCTTTGCATCCAGTACTTGGATGGTACTGCTTGCTCACTTCTCCAGATATGCATATGTCTTCCTAAGTCCTCTTCTCTTCCACTCTTTCATTTATTCTGTTCCTGTGGATTATATGGATTGGGAGCTTTGAAACAAGTAAGTAGTTTGAAAACAGCACAGCTGTAATTTCTTTGACAAACCTGTTGAGGTGGTTCAAAACATCACTGACTTTTCAACATGTTCCTATAATCCACTAATTCTTTGAGATATGAAAAGAACAGTAGAATGTCTGGTTTTCATTTAGATTTTCAACAACCTCCCCCCACCTCCAAAAAAAAGAAAGTCGTTATTGGGATTCTGCTGATTAATAAGACTGGAGAGGGTACATGACTTGAAATAGGTTTTTACTTGCACAAACACACCCACACCAACCTTTGATGTTTCCTGAGCTTCAAGATGCATGCTCAAAGGCAATAAAGGCTCAATTAAGATCTCCAGAACTAGAATGGTAACATTAAAAAAGAAAAAAAAATCTCCACTGAAGAATGGTGCATATGTGCATGTCATGAAGATTTGGAAATAGGATTATATGTTAATCCTGTGAGCCCCTGTGTTTTATAACAAAGTAGCTAAACCATTACATAAAGATCTGGCAAGACTTGTTTAAATGTCAGGTTTAACAGAAATGCCTGGAAAAATGATGAGTATGTATTGATAGCATAGCATTCTGTGGTGGGTTGACCTTGGCTGGCTGTGAGGTGCCTACCCAACCACTCTATCATTACTTCTTCTCAACAGGGTGGGGGGAGAAAAATTTGACAAAAAGCTTGTGGATCATGATAAGGACAGGGAGATCACCCACCAATTACCATCATGCGCAAAACAGACTCAGCTTGGGGAAATTAATTTAGTTTATTGCTAATTAATCAGAGCAGGATAATAAGAAACAAGAACAAATCTAAAAGCACCTTCCCCCACTCCTCCCTTCTTCCCAGGCTCAACTTCACTCCCAGTTTCTCTACCTCCTTCCCCTGTTCATTACATGTTGTTTCTGCTGCTCCTTTCTCCTCAGTCTCTTCTGCTGCTCCTTCCCACAGGCTGCAGTTCTTCAGAAACTGCTCCGGCATGGGACCCTTCCACGGGCTGCAGTCCTTCAGGCACAGACTGCTCCAGCGTGGGTCCCCCACAGGATCGCAGGTCCTGCCAGAAAACCTGGTCCTGCATGGGCTCCTCTCCATGGGCCGCAGCTCCTGCCAGGAGCCTGCTCCAATGTGGGCTCTCCACAGAGTCACAGCTTCCTTCACACTGTCTCCTTCCACTCCAGTGTAGGGTCCTCCACAGGCTGCACTGTGGACATCTGCTTCACTGTGGTCCTCCATGGGGTGCAGAGGGACAATCTGTGTCACCATGGTCTTCACCACGATGTCTAGGAGGCAGTATTCTCATATTCATTCTTGCCTGTAGCCTGGGTTACACCCAAAATTTCTTGGCAGATGCAAAGTATGTTTGGTGATCAATTTTAGAGTCAATTGATGTGTCCATACACAGTCCTGCATAGCGCCCTGGAAAAGCTGCCACTTGAACCAGGTGCCAAATTTCCCATGAGACATCCTGAAACTGAGGTGAGTGCTGTCAGACTGTGACTCAGATTGACTTAGGTAGGAGAAGAAACTTTTTCTGGGAAAATCCTGGCTGCATTAGGAAATTGTGGTCTGCTTTTATGATCTCTGTTTGATTCCCATTGATTCCCGGAGATGGTACTGTTGTTAGTGCTGCTACCTTGAGCTTTCTTTAACAGATAAAAGAATGAATTCAGACCATAGGCTGCAAGGTGTGATGTGAGTAAGTCCATTGGAGGTTTTTCTGGTTAATCCTTTTGCATTTCCCCTCATACTAAGGATACATTTCAGTATTCACACTCTTCAGAATGGCCACTGATGAACTGTGTACTCAGCTGCTTTATAGGGACGTTTCCTGGATCTACCTGTCTGCTCAAACTGCTTCCCATTTCTCTCCTTTTTGGTCTCTTATGCACAATTTGACTTCCTCATGTCAGGACTGGCTCCAGACTTCACAAGGGAGTAGGCAGAATTGAGAGTGGTGACTTTCACAGTAAAGTGAAGAGAAGGACGAATTCGCAAGCAGTTGTGTTGTGGTCATCATTTACATGGTCTCTGTGCTCTCAGCTGCTTGGAGAGAGTGTGTCTGAAGGGCCACTTTGCTGCCTGTTGCAATGACAGCTTCCTTTGATGTCCTTGTTTTCTTGATTGTCCTTATACTGGCTTCCAAAAGGAGTTTTGCAGTGCTAGTCTGTTGCTCTCAGCTGAGCAGATAGATAGTTTTGTTGTCTTCTTACTGATGTGCCACTTTCTGCAGAAACACACCAGCATCAGAACTTAGCTGTGAGTACTGTTCCTTATAATCACACATCTCCTCATCATGAGCTCCTGCATCAGGAGGCATCCAGCATCAAGTCATCACTTGACCATGACCCCAAGAAAATCAGTGTATGCTCATCTCCGACCAAAACAGATACATTTTCCAGCATAAAACAATTTCTGACTTATCAACCCACCTTCAAACATGTGTTCACTGGGGCTTTGCCTTTTCCCCACTAAGCATAGCCATAAACAAAGTACTAGCTAGTTAGATGCCAACTCAAAAGTTTTGTAATGAGTAGGGGCAGGATGGAAGCTTCATTTTTTTTTTACTTTTTTATACCTAGCACTTTGACCAAATCTGTGGGAAGTGCACTAAATAGGTAACATGCTGATGGTATGTACAGTAATCATACTAAAGCAGGGATGGGCAGCTAAGTATTTATAGCCATGGCTTGCGGTAGAACAAATGAGAGCTGCTGCAACAAGGACAGCCCTGGGGAAGGAATATTTTGTTGCTCTGGAAACATGGTCGGAGTCAATAACTAGCTGGAGAGCAGAGCTGCCAGAACTTGGGTGGAAGGGAGACACTGATACAGGAAACAGGAGAGAAAGATTTGTGTAGGTCCTTCTTTACCATCATAAGGAGCAGAATCTGACCAATGACCTGCAATTCACAAAATTTTTCCACAATGGGTGATTGTCTGGTGACAAAAGGAATACACACCACCTGGTAGGTAATGTGTAGCATTCGTAATTTACTGTTTCAGTAGCGGAAAAAGTGGCTCTGAAATGTTTTTTCTTTCTTTTTGGTGGAGGGGAAGGTGCAAGTGTGGGATGTCCTGCATGAAATATCAGTATGATAGTCTGGGTGGAAGTGAGGGAAGTGCAGTTTCAGATGCAAGAGAACAGAAGTGGAATTTGCTTTTATCTGAGAGGTGGCTTTGCATCCTGCCTCTCTGCTTTTGCAATGAGTTTTTTCTCTGACATCAAGACAAATTCTTCCATAATCTGCTCCTCAAAGTACCCAGACCAGATTAATGGTTCAAATTTTTATCTTTCCACTCTGTTGGTATGGAAAATACTATTCTATATGTCTGGACAAGCCATTGTGAAACAAATCAAACTAGTAACTCCTGCACTCTTCTGACTCCTCTCTCCTTCCAGCCCAGTGCAAGCATTAATATTTTCCTTGCATGTCATTTACCAAATATGTAAGGAGGAGCATCAGCCTATACCTATATTCAGATAGGTTCTTCCTACTTTTCATGAAAAACAGCTCTATCTGTGCTTATCACAACTATGTATTTCTGTCTTCTCGGCACAGGAATAGGCAATGTGGCTGTCTATTATACTGATATTATACAGCCACTGTCTTTTCTCTGTGTGAGAGCATTGTTTAATCACTGCTACAGAGGAAACCTGCCTTCTAGCTTTCTGTGTGGTGACACTGCAACCCGTCAACTGGCAATCGCTGAGAAACCTATGCTGACCCAGCAATTTCCTCCAGAGATTGTGATGGATTAGGCTTTGTCATTTAATTGATTCATAAAATTTACAAAAGCCAAGACCACTAACTCTGTTCTTTATTATGTGTTTTTATTAATTCATCCAGAATAGACATCATCCTTACTGACCTGTAGGTTCCTGGATCTCCCCTAAAGGACTCTTGAAAACAGTGTTAGTGTTACATTTGTGTCCTGGTTTCAGCTGGGATAGAGTTAAGTGTCTTCCTAGTAGCTGGTACAGTGCTATGTTTTGAGTTCAGTATGAGAAGAATGTTGATAACACTGATGTTTTCAGTTGTTGCTGAGTAACGTTTAGACTATAGTCAAGGATTTTTCAGCTTCTCATGCCCAGCCAGGGCACCTGACCCAAAGTGGCCAACAGTGTATTCCATACCATGTGACGTCCCATCTAGTTTAGGAACTGGGAAGTGGGGGGGCAGGGATTCGCCATGCGGGGACTGGCTGGGTGTCGGTCAGTGGGTGGTGAGCAATTGCCCTGCGCATCATTTGTGCATTCCAATCCTTTTATTACTGCTGTTGTCATTTTATTAGTGTTATCATTATCATTATTAGTTTCTTCTTTTCTGTTCTATTAAACTATTCTTATCTCAACCCACGAGTTTTGCTTCTTTTTCCCGATTTTCTCCCCCATCCCACTGGATGGGGGGGGAGTGAGTGAGCGGCTGCGTGGTGCTTAGTTGCTGGCTGGGGTTAAACCACGACAATTTGCCACTTTCTAATCTTCAGGTATGAAAAAAGTTTTTGAGTGGTGATGTACTGAAGCCACTTAATTCAAGTATTTCATTGCCTGAGTTTCTTTAAAGCTCATGGGATTAACAGTGTGGCAGTTGTTGCTGTTTATTTTGTTTTCTTGTTCTGTAAGCTCTTTTGTTGCTGCCTCAGTTTGAGATAGCACTTCTGATACATCCCCCCAGCGAGAAGAGTTTCTTTCTGAAAAGTTTGCAAGCCCTTCCACTGTGAACAGTGTAAAACTTATCTGTCTTCTGATAAGGCCATGTTTTCTGCTACCCCTTCTGCATCCTGATGATTGGTTGGTGCTATATGTTCTCTGACAGGCTTCCTATTCCAGGTGCATTAGGGTAATGGCTGATTATTGGTTTCTTATGCCCCCTGTGAGATATTTCTCTATCTCCCTAGCCCACCTTACTGTGTTTTTCACATTTCTTCTATCTCTGTTTATTATGCCATCTATTCTTCTTTGGAATGGAACTGGAGTTTTTCAAAAGATGCTTTTTAATATTTTCCTTTACCTTTACTGTGACATTTGGTCACATTGTCTTCTTTTTTCCTTTCATCAAGTTTTTTTTGCTTTGTAGCATATTTTTTCTGTGCTTCTTTCCTGGGGACAAGCAGTCATTGATCATGTTTAAAGATGATCTCTTGACATCTTGTTCGGTAGTGATGTTGACCTATAAATTTGGGGCTGCTGTGTTAATCTGTTACTTTTCCATTTTCTGCCGTATTGCTTTCCTGATCACCTTAGCACATCGACATCAATGTAGTATCCCGGAGGGCCAGCTAGTAATGTACAACCCACTGCTCTGCTGAGGCCAAGAACTTCCCATTGGGTTTCCACATGACTCATTGGCAGAAACAGGCTTCTAATCCCACTTGATCTGCTTGTCCTTTACCCAGAGCACTACACTTGCATTTTCAGTCTTTCCTGCACACTTGATATCCCTGGTCTCACAATGCCCCATCTACTGTCTTTAAGTTTCCAGTATGATAACTATGTTGATGTCCTCATTACAAGTTAGTCATTCCAGGTCCTCCAGCCTATGTCTTAGACTTCTGGTACTCATGTGGGACCTAATTTATTCTGATCCTTCATTTTCTTATCTGTGTCTTGTTTAGATGGCCATTACCTGCATTACCTGAGGAGCAGAATTCTGTGGCAGCGCCCATAGTGCATGCCTCCTGCTGAAATGGGTTTTCTTCTACATCTTCCTCACTCTTCATTTCAAGAAGTCATATCTAACTATCATCACTTTGAAATGAAAAAGTGTACAAGAATTTCTCTATGTGCCCACAAATATGTTTATTGGTTGGAAAAATGATAGTGGTGGGAGATCAAGGACTTAAATGAACAGGAAAGTTTCTATGGAGTAAGCAAAGGACTAAGTCTTTCTTTCATGAAGGTCAAATGCACTAAAAGCCTGGAGACATGAAATGGTTGCTGTGAGGAACAGGGAGATCTCCTGCTCTAGTTCTCATCGTGCACTGGAGAGATGCAGATTTAAGAACAACAGTTGACAGAAAGCAGTAATCAAACTGTACCTGCATTATCCTCAGTAAATTTGCATTTTCTGCACTATGTACGTACGATGGAATATTATTATTGTAACTATACATGCCACTTTTTTAATTACTTCATAGTCCTGAGGCAATCTGTGAACTTACAGATCAAGATGATGAGACTTAAGGACAGGATATCCGTGAAAGTATCTGTCAAAACATCAAGACAGATCCCTGTAGACAGCAATGTATGACTTTTCTTTAGAGTTTTGTAACACCTTACAACAAACAGAATCACAATAGTAATGAATACGAAAGAGATGCTCACATCTCTCAATTTTACACAGGATTTCTGGCCCATACACTGGCAAAGCATACAGCTTACAAGAACTCAGTCAAAACACATAGGAATGACTTGCAAGAGGAGTTTTTGAAAGAAAACCCACCAATAACTGCTAGAAATTCTGCACATTTGATTCATTCTTTAACTGTGAATTTGAAAAAAAAATCTTTCTGATTTATCAAAGTGGTTTTATCTGGTTCTATTTGACTGTGTTGTCTGACTTGGACAACATAGTCCAAGATTTCTAGGAAAAAACTTTTATGAGATAACCTGAAGTCCTCGTCTGCTCCTCACAGGACTTGCCTTCCAGTCCTTCCACCACCTTGGTCGTGCTCCTCTGGATGCATTCAAGGACCTTCACATCCTTCTTAAATTGTGGGGCCCAGAACTGCACACAGTTTTCAAGGTGAGGCTGTGCCAACGCTAAATACAGTGGGGTAATCACCTCTTTTGCCCGGCTGGTTATCCTGTGTTTGATGCACCCCGGGACGTGGTTTGCCTTCTTGGCTGCCAGGGCACACTGCTGACTCGTATTGACCCTGCTGTCAACCAGCACCCCAGATCCCTTTCTGCAGGGCTGCTCCACAGCCACTCCTCTCCCAAGTTATACATTTATGCAGTGTTACTCCATACCAGGTGCAGAATCTGACACTTGGACTCCTTGAATTTCATCCCATTAATCATTGCCCAATGCTCCAATCTATCTAGATCCCTCTGCAAGGCCTCATGTCCCTTGAGAGAGTCAACAGCACCTCCCAATTTCGTATCACGAGCAAACTTGCTAATGGTGCATTCAACTCCTTCATCCCAATCATTGATAAAAATATTGAGAGGTAAAACTAAGTTCATAAATCTGTTCTGTCAGTTTTGTACCCAGGTTATATTAATCATCCTCCCATGTGTTCTTTTCATGGAGTCTGAGCCAAAACTTACACAAATTGTAATTTTTTTTCCTGTTCATGTCAAGTGAACTTCTGGATCAGGCTGTAGGAAGAGTACATGTTAGGGAAATATGAAAGAACTAAAATGTTAAGAAAATATAGAAAATACTTAACTTTTTCTTTCAGACCTCTGCAGCCTTTGTCCAGAGGTTTATGTGAGCCAGGGTGAAGCTATTTTTCTCTCTCTTCCCCTCCTTCCCTCCTCCCATATTGCACTTACATAAAGCAATTGCAGTAGCTCCTAAGCATGTTTGCGTTCAGGTTTGATAAATCCCTTCTCTCCAAGATCTCTAGTGACAAACTTTGTTTCCTTAAAGTAACATGACTTATTAAACTTACTAGTTATTTAAGAAAGAGATCACAAAGTTTGTTTATGGTGTGAGTGGCTTTTTGGATCAAACAGCAAGTATAAACCATGCAAATTCATGTCCAAAAGTGAATGCTCTGTGCTCCCACTATTACAAACAACACTAAAAATTATCCATCTCCTATGTGAGAACAGTAAAATGTAAATAGTTCAAATAGTGGAAGGCAATTCAGTGTTTAATGTTCTATTTCAGTAACTTGCACAACATTGTTTCAACACTACAAGAGGTTATTTTTAAAACAACATGTCATCTAGTAAATTAATTTTATTATGCAGGATTTATCTGAGATGGATGCACCTGTTAGCTCAGCAATATGTTATGAAAACCTTCTAAATCTTGCAGCTTTCTTTGATGTGTTCGAGACTTACAATTGGGGGGGGGGGTTCTTCAGGGATATTTTGATACCTTCTCCTTAATTAAAGCTTTTTGTGAAGTCATTATGTGCCCTTTAGAAGTCACTTTTTGTCTGCATTACACATTTGTGCTTGTGGTGTCTAACTGAGCCTGATCTGTTTTCTGTGCAAATTGTGAGATGAATGCAAAATCAGAAAAGCGATGTAACCCATAGCTGAGATTCTACTAATTTTCAACCAGTTTCTTCTCCTTCCATCAAAGTTTAGTACTACTTGGGTTTCATTTCACTGAATAGGCTTGGGCATGGGGTTTGTTTGGGTTTTTTTCTTTTAATCTGCTGGACCTCTGAAAATCACTGTGAGTGATATTGCAGATAAAATTAATGGTATGACAGAAAGAAATCACCGTAAAGCAAACTACGTTTGCAGTGGGAGACAGAGAGAGACACACAGAGGTCAATAATGGATTTATAAAGCTTGCTATCCTTGCATTTTAAGCAGAGAGAAGCTTCTTGAGTATTACAAGGTACCAATGAAAAGGTGAACTAAAGAAGTGGAAGAGAATCACACACCAAGCAGCCTGACTAGATATCTTCATAGGGCAGAGAAGCAAAACCCCAGATAATTTGCAAAGACTATGTGTGTCAACAAAGGGAATTTGTCTTAGTCTAATAGCTTGTCAGCCAGTTCCATCCACAGGGGTTATTCAAAACAATGCTGTGGTGCTGCTGCCTCTGCGTTTCCCCAGCCACCCGCTAAGAATTCTGCCTTCAAGCAAAAAGAGTTGTCCCGCTGAGGAAGGCACATTAGCTCACCTTAGCCCACCTATCTAGTCTTATCTCTGGTTAAACCAGGATTTAATACCAATCAACCCATGCAAAGGGCATATTCTGGTGTATTCTGGCATATTCTGGTATATTCACATAGGGCAACAATAACCTTCTGAAGGCTCATGGAGACAATGTCCTAGCTGATGCCAACTGGTGGCTCAGCCATGCTCTGAAAGAAGCCAGTGGCCATCTGCTTGCAGTGGTGTGTGCTGGCAGATCATGATGCCAGTTACATGAGCAGAAGCAAGCCTGTGCCAGGCAAGACTATTGACCTCCTGAGAGGCATCTGAACTGTAGGAAGGAAGCCCTGCCTGCAAGGCCTGAGAGGCTGGCCTACAGGTAGTCTCCTGTGAGTCCTCTTCCCTAAACAACATAGTATAGTGATCTTGTCAGGGCAAACGCTTTGGTGCGCACTCAAGCCCTGGCCCAGACATTTCCCCAAGTAGCCAGTGCTCCTCCACTCCCAAGTGCAGTCCTTACCCACACAGAGAGACACTCAGCCATTCCTCAGCTGCCCACAGCAGCCCTAGCCTCCTAAATACACACTGACTGCAGAGCCCCAAAGCTTATCTGCTGTGCCAACTGCCCCTGTTAACTACATCTGAAGGCCCCACGGGGTATCCTCCTTTTCCACTACTTCATGCCTCTCTTCACTCCTGCTTTTTGCTACCTGAGGCACAAGAGGGATGAGTGCAGAGACCCACCTGTTATTGAGGCCCATGGGTCTCACTGTGCGGTTAGAAGTCTTGGTTCCACCTTATATAATGGCTGGATCATGGTTGGGGCTTGACTAAGTACAACCACTAGGTAGCAGGTAAGACATGGCAGCCTCCTGCAAGGGGGCTTAAGCCATGAGTTAAAAGTGCAAAATGTCAGAGTTGGTGTTAGACTTACAAGCAAGAAAATTGGCTTAGATATTGGGGGACACTTAGACATTTAATTGTGGATGCCAACCAGCTGCAAACATCAAGTCCATCTCTGGTTGTGGGAAACGAGTCACAGATACTTATCTATAGGCTCTGTAGTGTAATTTAGGGAGGTGAGTTTGGTTCAAAGGTCCTGGTACAGTTAAAGCACTACCACCTCCATCCTCTAATTATTAAAGGATGTGATTATATTGCTACAGAAGTGTTAGCACCACTTGAGCCTCACCCTGTGAAGAATAGACTGTGCTGATGTAGCTGCAGCTTTTTAGACCGTGCTGATGCAGCTGCAGCTTTTCTGGGAGTTGCACCTGTATAATTGCAAAACTTCCCTGCCTGCCACTACAACGTTTTAGACTACTGCTAAACATCAGTACAGCACTGAATTACAGAAGCAGCATTGTCACGAGGTCCCCAAGCTGTTCCCTTTGCCCCAGGACAGGAGCTATCATGCAAGATGTGTTTCTTAAGACCTCAGTGGTGGCAGAGGTGCTGCTGTCCTCCCCAGGCAGCCTCCTCTGACCTCCCACACCTGATGGCTTCTGCAAGGGGTTCCTGAAGCCTGACCCTGAGCTCCCTCCTGCAACTGCAGCCCAGTGCTTCTCCTGCTGCCCATGGACAACATGCAGGCAGAGCTCGTCACATTTCAGCTACTTTTCACAGAAGGCAGTTCTCATGTGCCACCTTCCCCTCTGTGAGATGGGACAACCTTCCCTCATGAGTGCTTCTTTTTGATTCCTTTGGTCACTCCACATAGAGTTTTGTTTCCTAGACATCTAATAAGTTTTATTATTCCTCTCTGGTTGACTCCTGGATTGTTTTCTTAAGAATTTGGAACAATTTTAAGTGTAATTCCAAGTGGCATTTGTTATACAATAAAAAAGCATAATACGAGTTTATACAGAATACATGTGGCACAGTTGGTAAGAAATTTAAAATTCTACTCATTTGGCTGATATCCTTGCCATCTGCTAATGTTAATCATCAGCTTTTGCCCATAAACAATCTTTAGATTTATTGATGAGGAGCTGACAACAAACACTTGCCAATCTCATGGTGTGTCACATAGGCAATATGAAGTTTTCTTTTGGCATCATAACATACCTGTGTGGTTATTTTGGGAAAGCTTTTGTAACTATTTTGAATTGCAATATCATGGATATTGAGCCAGAGCTTCAGAAGCCTTTTTTTGTTTAACATTTCAACCATTCCTAATTTGCTCTATTTGCTCACATCACTTTCTGTGATTTGGAAGAGCTGAAAGGAAAAAAAAAGTCACAAAAAAACCCCCACCCCAAACTATGTAGCTGTCATGTCCCAATTTCTCAGGACGACGCCTCAGGTTTGCTGATTCCCAGGTCAGGATTAAGGTGAAAGAACACCAGGGATCCTTTAAGTCACAAAATTCAATTTTTATTTGCTCACAAGAGTCGGCATGCTCACCACCAAAATCAGTATGCTCACCGCAAAATCGGCACGAAACCATGTCGGTAAGCGATGTAACGTGTGCTAACCATGCATCACCAGACATATACCACAGGCCTTGCTTATCTGGGAATCGGTTCAGGGAGGACCACAAGGAGAGCCCTCCCGTTGAGTCAGGAGGTTCAGAGCGGACCCCCTTGCTTTCTAGACTCCGTCTCAGAGAGGAGCCCAGGGGCAGCTGGATCCGCTCCGAGTCCCAGACTTGGTCAACGGTTTGTGCCTGAAGGGATGAGGTGTAGGGATTATGGAAAAGGAAAAGGGAGAGGGAGAGAGGGAGAGAAGAGAAAGATTTCGCCGGCCCTGGGTCCAGCGTTGGTCTAGTCGGCCCGCGGGCATGGGCACGTGGGGCTCCAGTTTGTGTCCTCGTTATCATCTTTTCCCCTCCTTAGGGCGGGCACCGAACTCCTCAGGCCCGTTAGGTGTCCCGATCAGTTTATGAGCCTTTGGGCTTGGGGGTCGCCTGGGGAGCAACCTCCCCCTCCCTGGAGAAGTGATCTTTTGCCATGCACGGTGAGCTGCCCTGCTCAGCTGACCCAAAGCAGCGTTCTCGGAACAGGGAGCTGCGCACCCTCCGGCACGGCCTCCCCCTCCTGCTGCTGGTGGCCGGTGCTGATCGGCTGCTTCTCACCTGCCGCTCCTTGCTGGGCTGAGGTAGTCCTCAAGCAGAACTTGCCCCACCACGGTGTTTGAGACATTAACGCTTTCAGTCTCTCACAGTAGCTATGAGAAATCATTTATTACATATGTTCCTGTGTGCCTTTTCAAGTGCATAGTTGGTCCTTCTGGAAAAACAATCAATGTAAAAAGATTTAAGAACTAAGAATATTTTGTATCTTAATTATTCCCTAAAAACTTGTTTCTTCTTTAGACTGAAACCACTGGCAATATAGCAGGGCTTTAAAGAACCCATTTATAATTAAGACTCATTAGAGCTAAAATTTCAATTAAGCCACTCAAAAAAAGAAGAGGAACACTTGAGATGGTGAGATCTATGGAGAATTTTATTTGCTACTTTATATTTTTACTAATACTAAAACAGAAATAGATTTATCTTTGATCGATTAAAGTTTCTGACAAAATTAAATCTGACAAAAGAAGTCATTCTAATAAAGACTGCAGAGGAGAGCTCTGTTCAAGGAAAAGAAATGCCGGAAGCAAACTTGCAAAGTGTCTGCTGGAGTTTTCCAAAGGCAAGGTTGAAACCAGGAATTTTCCAAATGAAACAAAGACACAAACTGTCCTGAAACAGAGCAAATATTAGCACAGTCATGCACCTGTCCAACTTCTGATGTCTTTGAGAAAAGATTATTTCAGGCAATTCATGTAATTGTTCAGAAAGAAATCTGGAATTCCACTCTGTTCTTGGTGATTACTCAGAATTTTAATTATGAAAAAATGCTAATGTTAATTCAGTATGAATTGAATTAATTAATCAAAATTACTTTTAAAAGACTCTTCTATGTACAGATGAAGTTCTCATCATCTGGGTCTCATTTTATACACTAGATTCAAATGCTCTACATATGTTTGGATCTATAAGTTATCACCAGATGGAAACAGAAGTTTAAGACAGAAATAATTTTTCTTCTATACAAGAGATATGACTGTTTTGCTAATGAATTAGCAGAGCTAATTCTGAGACCCTTTCAAAATAATTGCCACAAAAGCTGACAAAAATTGTACTTTGGGTACATTTCTTTAGATTTAAATGTCTTTTTTTCACTAAAACTAATTTTTTAATTTTTCCTGATTTTATTACAG
>NW_010972603.1:874746-909939 GCF_000737465.1 Haliaeetus leucocephalus
TCTCACTCCTCTCTCTGGCTGCTGTTGCACAGCTTCTTATTAGCTTTTCTTAAACATGTTCTCCCAGAGGCAGTACCATCGTTGCTGATGGGCCCAGCTTCGGCCGGCAGTGGATCTGTCTTGGAGCCGGCTGGCTGGCACTGACTCTATCAGACATGGAGGAAGCTTCTAGCAGCTTCTCAGAGAAGGCATCTGTGTACACCCCTGCTACCAAAACCTTGCCACATAAACAAGCTTGCAGGCTCCTTGTTTGAATGTATTTTGTAGGTTTTCCTTCAGAATCAGGACTGAGAGATCAGAGATATCGTGCTTTGGTGATGAGAAATAGTCTCTCCAAGGCAAGTGGGTGTTTCGTTTCCTGCATTCATTATATGAGTTAATTTGAGTATGTTGTGATTGCTTGATTTTTTCACCTACAGTTTCCACAGCATATTATTGTGAACATAGGCATGTGAACAAAAACTAGTGTCTCAAATCCTGAACTTCTCATATCCAATATTCAAGTATCTTTTTAACCCATCAGTACCCTTTCTCATCTGCTGAAAACTCTTATGTTAACTGGTAGCTTACAGTGTCCAGATGTGTGCTCAGCTGGCCAGCTGCTATTCCAGCAAGCTGTCTGCCTGGACCTCTCCCACAAAGGTCATCACCCAGCTCTGTTATCATAGCACCAGCATATTGACCTTTTTTTTTCCTTATTCATATGTATACTGGAGAACTCCTATCCAGTTCTGTGGACAATGATTTTTGCTCTACAACATGATTCACTGAAAATAAATATGAATGTGTCACAGGTCTGTACCAAGGAAATCACCTCTTTATGCACTTCTCTTAATGAGATCATAAAAGCCTCTTTCTCATTCAATGGCTCATTGCCCTTTTTATAAATATTAAGACAACAAGACAACTTGGGTAGTCTAAACAAAGTGTCTGGTAAAAAACAGAGAATCCAAGTTTAAAATTAGGGCCAGAGACAGCATGTTGTGTGTGCATATAAATATTTGCCGAAAAACTTTCACTTTTGAAATCTCAGAACTAATCTGAGTTAAGAAACTGAGAGAAAAAAACATGCTATTGTAATTTTGCATTTCATTGCAAATTGAAAAAACAAACAAGTCCAAACTTAGTCAGACTTAGTGCTAACACCAGCTCCTGTGACCTCCTACTAAAACAGGAATGACACACCACGTTTTTCAAATTCTGCTGATGATTAGAACTGAGTCAATACAAGGCTGGATTCATAATGATATTGAATTACCAGATAATTAAATTTCACATAGAAAGTAGGCAGATAAAGAAAAAGTCAGTGCTGACATATTTTAATCCAAGCAATGCAGAAATTCAGCTGCTGTTGAGTTTTAAACATTCCTTAAATGTCACACCAACAGGAAGTCAGCAGAGCTGACAGAAGATTTTAGAGTGTAGCTCAGACTAGCTCAGCTCTGAAAGGAACATTGAGACCTCTGTAGTTTCTGCTCTTTATGCTTCCAGCTATCTTAAGTTTTCTACATGTGCACATTTTTTCTGGCTGTAAGTTTTCCCATGTGGAAAAAGAGACTGTTGCGCAATGCTCTTATCAGAGGACTGCTTAGGTGTTGCATGTGGAGAGGTTTATTAACTCTTTTAATATGAAATCAGATGCCTATGTTATCACATAACTATGCACACATCTATGCCTCAGTATTTGATACGGGAAAGGACTGCTCAGATATCTCCCAATGAAGTGGTCATTAGGCAACCAGGTGACATGATTTCTAAGTGCTGGCAGGTTCACCCATGCACAGAGGCTGAGAGAGGAGAGAGGCTAGCATAAGCTACCAGACAAGACTGTCGTCTTCTTCAATGAGACAAATACTGAAAGATGGGAATGTCGGGTTTTTCCTATTTATGTGGAAGCCCAAGAGGACAATGCAACTTTACTTGAAACTTTAAAGTGATAATTTTAGTTTTCCACCATGGAATATTCAAATACGAGGCAGCACGCATGTTGGGTTCCACACATCTGTTCACCTTTGGGTTGCAATTTGGCAGCCTTCACCCACAGTCAGCTTGGGTAGTTCCCTCAGCTAAGCAGCCTTTACTGTGGATAGCCACAAAGCTGCGAGCAACAAACCCCAAGCACTTCAAAGAGCGGAAGGAAGCTGGAGGTTTTGGAAGCCATCTCAGTAGCATTCTCTGGAGGATGGCTGGAAAGTTAATGTGACACCAACATCATTTAAAAAACAGAGAAATCATTTGTAACCACAAAATTAGTTGTGGGCGATACCTTAAAAATAATCCTCAGCTTTAGAACTTTGCTGAATCATAAACAGAGTGCCCATAGCCTCAGAACTATGGGAGAAACAAATATAGACAAAGAAATTAATGTTCTTCTGAGGTTGTGAATAATTGTTGCTTCCCTCCCAATGCTTTTTAAAACCTCTCTTACAAAAACTTACAGTTAATACCTGGAACTGGTGATTTTTTACAAAAAAACGACAGACAGGTGAAACATATTTAGGTGGTAGCAGTAAAGAGAAGGGGCACTTTATTTAGAGAGCTGGGTAAAGTCTGGAGAGAAATTAGCCGTATCAATGCATAAGAAATGTTGACTATTATTTTAGGCTGCTACAAGACCCATGTTTGAAAACAGGCTTCCCAAGTAGTTTTGGCTTGGAAAAATTATATGAGTGGTTGTTTTCCTGTTTATTCTGCCACAGTGCATCTATGAGCTATTCTTGAGAAGAAACATTTGTGTTGTACACTGTTTTGTGCAGTTATATTTGTAATGGATTTCATGAAGGAAAATTTTTTTTAAAAAAGTTTTTCTGCAGTAAGACATGAATTTCATAAAGTATACAGCTGATAGTCCTTTTCCCAAAGAAATATAGCAGATGATTTATCCCACTGGTAAGGAGAATAACATTTGGTTTACATTAGGAAAAGAGAAAGTTTAGAAAATGTTTATCATACATCTGAAAATAATTATTGGCGTTGCTGTGACGAGAAGTCTCTTGGCTGGGGTCTCAAGGTAGATCTGTCAGCATTTAGCTCTTAAAGTGAGCAAGTGCTCTGATGCCTCCAAAGCTTGATTTTGCTATAACTCAGCCTAGAGAAGATTTTAATTAGTGATGCCTTGGAGTGCAATGGACCAAAAGAGGAGGTTTTGCAGGTGAATCTTCACACCTGCACCCTGGGCCCTTGAGGGGCAGGCAGCTTCTGACCCATCTTTCCTTACATCCCACAGGGATTTCTTCCCCTTATTGCAGCTTACCACTGCTGCCTCCCACGCTCTCCCTGCTTTCTACTGATCAGGGTCTGCCTTCACCACCTCTGGATGTCCCCATGCATGTGGGACAGCGGTGTGAGCTACTGCCAGGGCTTCTCCTCACTGGGCTGTGCCCACCCCACTCCCTCAGCTGCCCCTTGCAGGGCTCAGGTTACCACCTTCCACGGTGGCCCACCTGCGTGCCTCTTCAAACCTGTCCCCGCAGAATCAGGGTACACTCCTCATTTACACGTCTGCATATTTTATGCTGTCATTGTGTAAGGTTTTATTTGGGTTATTTTAGTTGTCAGGGAAAGCAGGGTCATTTTTCCCCAAGTTTATGCTTCTCAAGAGTGACTTTTTGGTGAGACAGAAATTGCATGACTTCAAGGCAGGTCACGCGTCTGACTTGTCCCAGGAAAATGAAATACCGTGCTTCAAAAATCACAAACCGTAAGAACAAAGTACCAGGGAACTCCCCCTTTTGTGTCAAGACATTCCCTTTCCTCTGGTGGTTTGTTAAATATTTTGTTTCCCTCTTCCTTTCTTCCTGCCTTTTGCTTCCATAGCTGAGTGATACTAACTTTCTAGATGCCAGTCAATTTTTCATTTCCTCTGCTTATGGGATCCTGTTTTGCAAGGCCAGCTTGGATGCAGTGCACTGTATTAAGCCAGAGCAGCCTTCACACTCCCAGAGCCTCTCAAAGCAAGGTTCCTTCTCTCCTTTTGGGGTAAGAGGAATGACTATAGCAGCAGTGTTAGCAAACATCTCACCCAGGTTTGCTGATCACCTGCTGGCTGCGGTACTTGCTAAAAAGATGAGGAAGGTGCGTTTAAACTGCAGCTGATGAGAACTGAATGCTTAGCCCCTGTGCTTTCTCCTCTGTTTTACAGTATATATTTGCTGTCTGCACTTTGCAGGGAGGTTGATTTAATGTTTTCTATGGTAGCAACTCTAGGACCAAATCCTATGTGGAGACAGATGGAGGATTGCTTACTTTGTGGATGTGAATGAGGGTCAGGTATTTTTCTGTTGGCTGAGGCCAAGATGTTCCTGGACCAACACAGAAATTGTGTCTTAGATGCATTTATAGAAAAATTTGGAGTGCCTGTGGAGCTCACATGCCTCCAATTTAGTCAGCAGCTAAATGTAGGTTTTCTAAACAGCAACACTTTACTTCGGTATCTAAAGTCCATTTTGGATCTGCAGGTAAGCTGTTTGAATTAAATGTTTGCATTAAATCAATTAGGAGAAAAGGTATCCCTTGAAATACATACCCCAATGTTGATACCCACCTGCTTAGACTTCTTACAATTTGAATATTATTTCTTCCTCAGACAGCTTGAACTTCTTTGAAAATAACTGTTCCTTAAAAAGAAGTGTTTGATTAACTGTTTCTACAGACACCTTGCAAAAAAATAAAGTTGGAGGCAGGCAGGGCTGTGAAAAAAATTGGACTTTGCGGGATAAGAATTACTTCAATACACCAGCAGGCAACTGTCTGGGGAGCTCCCTCTGTTTCTGGTTCCTGTGCACAAACTGCAGTGTTGCTAGGTGAGAGGACTGGCTTATGTCTTATAGGCTTGTCCTGGCTTCAGCTGGGATAGAGTTAAGTGTCTTCCTAGTAGCTGGTACAGTGCTATGTTTTGAGTTCAGTATGCGAAGAATGTTGATAACACTGATGTTTTCAGTTGTTGCTGAGTAACGTTTAGACTATAGTCAAGGATTTTTCAGCTTCTCATGCCCAGCCAGGGCACAAGAAGTTGGCACAGGACACAACCAGGGCACCTGACCCAAAGTGGCCAACAGGGTATTCCATACCATGGGACGTCCCATCTAGTATAGGAACTGGGGAGTGGGGGCGGGGAATCGCCGCTGGGGGACTAACTGGGTGTTGGTCGGCGGGTGGTGAGCAATTGCCCTGCGCATCATTTGTGCATTCCAATCCTTTTATTATTGCTGTTGTCATTTTATTAGTGTTATCATTATTAGTTTCTTCTTTTCTGTTCTATTAAACCGTTCTTATCTCAGCCCAGGAGTTTTACTTCTTTTTTCCTGATTTTCTCCCCCATCCCACTGGATGGGGGGGAGTGAGTGAGCGGCTGCGTGGTGCTTAGTTGCTGGCTGGGGTTAAACTACGACAAGGCTATACATTTTGGACCAGGATAATATGCTTTGTGATTTACTCTTGGTTTGTTTTTTATTAAATAGAGTGTGGATGGTTAAACTAGGTTAGTTTAATTTCATCAAAATCATTGAGGATCCAATTCTTTTCCAGAGGCCAGTTATCAGCCAAACCATCTAAGAGCCTGATGGGCCCAACTAATCTTGCCCAGAGTGACATACTATTACAGCAAGTGTTTACAGAGCATGGGAAAACTGTGCAAGGTCTTTTGTTGGTTCTGCTGACTTCTAATGCAGTTTATCAATCAAAAAAAAAAAAAAAAAAGCAGGTGCCATGCAATTAGCCAATGCTCTCAGGACAGATAAAGTGGAGAGTATCAAAAGTCAAAACACCTGGGAGGGAGGGAGAGGTTAATTATTGCACACAGCAGCATGTAGTAGTACAACTTTCACAGAAATGAAAAGCTTTCAGTAGCATGTTTTTTCTCCTCAGCAAATCAGGATGCAAATGGGATTTCAAAGTCCCTTCAATGTACTTGGTTAATTATTCTCTTCAAAGCACTTCAGGCATTAAGGATATGACTGTTTGGCTTATTGCTCATAATGCTCTATGTACTTTTAAACCAGGGCAGAAATATACATTTCTTCATTGCCCATGAAGCACACAGGTCCACTTGGACATGGTTTCAACATTTAATAAAAAGTCTAGTGACAAAATAACAAGTATTGTATGAGAAATTCCTTTTAGGACTCCAGCATCCTGAAATGGTGGGTGTAACAGTTTATACTTTAAAATCAAGATCAAAATATTCTTCCAACAGAGATAATCTCTCTAATGGAAGCTTATATAAACTTTGAATGTTTGGGCGTTTGTGTTTTGTTTGGGGGGGGTTTTTGTTGTTTAGCTCATATTTGTTAATTCAAATCTAAATAACAGCAAACTTTCTCCCACCGAAATTAGAAATTCCTTCTGGTAATGCATGCCAAAAGCATACGCTGACACTACCCTCTTAATTGGTTGCACTGTTCTGATTGTGGCCTTCAGCACAAGTATCAAAAAACTTGAAGAAGTGTAGGGAACAGTGTACTGTGTGAAACATGAGGCAAGTGTGAAACAGCGAACGTATTTGACTCTAGCATACAGATTTATTCATGACTTATTCTCATACAGAAAAGTCACCTAGGATCTTCTAATAACACATAGCACTATGAAATTGTTTTATGCAAGGCTGACAGGCTATAATTAAGAAATAGATATTATACTGTTTCTATTTTTGTGTTAAATAACTGGGAAGAAAAGGCTAGCTTTATCCAGAAGAAGTAGAATGAACTCAGTTCTGCTTGCATAAATACACTTATCAGGAAGATTTGATACCAAACATTCGTTTACAGGCATTGACATTTACAATCCAGATTGTTTTAAAAAGAAATATTTAAGAGATGGCTTGGACACAGTGACCTGTGTTATTAATTTTAATCTGTGTAGGTTTTAGGTTCACAGGGAGTTTAATGAGGCTTAGCTTTTCTTTACTGCAGATGTTATGAAAAATGCAAGTTTAAAGAAAACCATGTCAAAATGTGTTGATTTTCTTCCAGAGTTAAGATCTTGGATGAAGTTTGTTAGTCAGTGCTAAAACTAGCCAGAATACCTCCGAGTTTTCTACAAAAAGTATAACATAATAGAGTATGAGGAGTATCACATAAGGGTATCATGTATGAAAGCTACAATATAAAATATTTTCCATTTTGATACAGCTAGATTTAAAAGCAACCTCTCAAAATATTCTAGTCCTTCTTCCTTACTAGGAAAGTGGACATTGACAACTGCTCCATAATCATCAGCAAAAACAACTTATACCTAAGGTGTGAGGAGCGAAAAAAGAGAATCAGGTAAAAGGAATCAAAATCCATGTTCTGTTCCAAAAACATAATTATCTTTTTAAATTAAGCTAAACAAATGATCTGAGAATTTGATGATAACACATCTAGGTAAGATTTTTTTTCCACATTCAAGATAGAACAATCAACATCAGAATAGACTATTTCATTTGTTGAATGGCTTCCTTTACTGTGAATGCTCATAAATGCATAAGATCCTAAAAGGAAACTTTTTTATTGTGGGGATAATCAAACACTGGAACAGGTTACCCAGAGAGATTTTGGCATCTCCATTCCTGGAGACAGTAAAAACTCAGCTGGACACAGCCTTAGGCAACCTGCTGTAGCTGCACACACTTTGAACAGGGAAGTTGGACTAGATGATCTCCAGAGGTCCCTGCCAGCCTCAGCCACTATGTGATTCTGTAATAATTAGGAAAAAAATGTATTGTCCAGTGATTGTAGCACCAAGACTGATACAGACCTTGACAGGAAAATGAGACATTCTTGTTAAGGCTTGACTGATTTCATCTTCTCATGTAGCTTAATAGGGATGAAAAACAAACACAATGCTTCTCTGGTACAGCCTTCCTCCCTCCTTATTTCCATACTCACATTAATTTCTCCATTCCTCAGACTGTTCCATCAGTGTGTGGTGATTCTCTATACTTAATCACTGATGTAATTCATCTTGTCCCTACTTACCAACTTCTTTGAAACTTTTTATTTGTAATCTGGCAGAAGTGTTTAGTCTATATACAAGCCAAATGTGCAGACAGCACCATCTAGGACCTGTGGTTGCAATTCTAACAAGAATAGTTGCTGACAAAGGGTGACAAGATGATTACAGCTATGGAAAGGTTTCTGTTAAAGGAGTGATGGAAGAGGCTTTGACACTTCAGTCCTGAAAATGATAATTCAAGAGGACAGATAGAGATCTGTAGAATCATGCTTTGCAGGGAGAAAGTGAATAAAGATCACCTTGATGACTGGTCTTATCCAATGCAGGAATTAGGAGTTATCAAATGAGGTTGTTAGGAGTCAGGTTTAAAGCAAATAAAAGATAGTTCTTCATACAATGGAGGCTGCTACCTGTGATATCATTCTTTGTCAAAGGATACTGTGAATAATGAAAATTCTTGTGGGTTCAAGGGCAGATTGAACAAGTACATGAAGGAAAAATCCATTAGGGATTGCTCAATCATAGGAACCCTTTCTCATTCAGGAAATAGTGACAATGAGTTTCTTACCTGCTTGACAAGATTTTATGCTTCCATTAATAGCCAGGAAAGACTGTGTATCAAAATAAATGAATCCTTGGTCTGAGCCAGTCTGGCCAGTCTTATATGCCTGTCTTACACATTGCTATACTCAAATCAGGGGGGTTTGTATATATCACGTAAGAAAATTTCAAGTGAGATGAACTGTTACTTAATCACTAATAGCTTAATAATTAAAGTTAAAAAAAAAAAAAAATCCTATTCCTTCTTTCTATGTAGCAGTGGTTTAATTCCCAACTGTATTTCTCATGAAAGTGGAGAAAAAAAATCCTTCAGATTGCAATCATCTGAGAACAGAGAAATAAATATTTCCAGTTCTTTGATGATAACATCTTAGATTTTCAATATCCATGGCCAGGCTTAGCTAATTATAAGCTAATTTGAATGTCAGTGTGAATACTACTAACTGTGTTGAAAAGGGTGTGTTTGCTCATTGTCCTTAGGGCATAGGACTTACCCTATACATTTTCTGTGTGAGGATAAGCTTCAGAAGTTAACCAACACCTGTCCTGATGAATGAAAGTTTCCATTGCATAAATTGACTCTTTCACAAATTAAGTTTTAAGCAATATATTAAACTGTTCAGTTTCAGCACTTAAGGTACTTACCACCTAAAATAAAGACTACTATATTCAAATTACAGTCTGCTATTTCTCCCATTCATTTCTGTCCTCTGTTCACTGGAAACACTCTTTAACTCCTTATCAGATTATAGAATTAACCAAAACCAAGTGAAGACATACACCAGCTACTGTAGGTGTATTTTCTAACATCTCCCCCTCCACAAAAGGGGTGAATCTCTGTCCCAAGCTTAGGTATCATGCTGTCACGGCAACGAGGCACCATTTTGTGTAACAAATGCAGATGAAGGACCAATATAAATAACATCAGATTCATTATTTTTCCAAGTTAATTAGCAATGGGGTCAGATGGTGTTAGAGAGTGGTAATGAGTTTTGCAAGCTGCTGCCTTTCTCTTGTTTTCAGATGGGTCTTTAGACAATAGGTCTGTAGATCAAACTTTTGATGATTGAAGTAAAAACTCCCCATGTGTTTAACAATTTTCACATCAAAAGACTAGGCTGAGCTTCAGCTGGTGTTATATAAATGTATATTATATGTAGTTGCACTAAGCTTTCTAGAAAATGCATTGGTTTGTAAAATGCACTGTAGAAATCCCACAGGTTGCTTCTCACAGAGTCAGCTCTCTTGTTGACTGGGTAGGTACCCAATTATCACACTATTTCTTGTATAACCAGGCAGCCCAAGTCTTGTTCCTGCAAACTGCCATTTAAAATTTCATAAAAATAATTTGTAGGCCATTTGCTAAACAAACAATTCAAGTGGAAATACATGACGTCACGAACAACAAGGAAATTGTTCAGAGCACCAGAATTCTTTTTTGTCTTCAGATGCACCAATTCAAATCTGAGCTCTTCAAGATGTGGACTTTCTTTTATCACAGCTTATTTCTTTATTGCTTAGCCTAATGGGGCATTGATGTTGATAGGAGGTCTGGAAGCTTAATCATAACCTAATGTAACTTGTATACAGTACTAAATAGACCCTTCATGTTTATATGAGCCAAGTAAAGAGCACACAGGAAGGGAGTAAGATAACTCAGACTTGTCTTAGTGCATTTTGCATTTTACCAGTAAATTAATGGTGACATTACAAAGTCTCAGAGTATTTGCTTGTAAATTGTTCTTATTGATGTTCTGTATCTCAGCACATCTTCAGTGGAGATCAAGTAACTGATCCAAGTATTTTCAGCACTTTAAAAAAGTTCACAAGTGCTACAAAATTAATTTGTGAAATTGTAAAGCAGAAGCCAGTGATAGCAAAAAAATGTCCCATCTGATTTTGGCATATTCAAAAGAGAGCTGCTTCCAACTGTGTGTTAAACAATGTCTGCTTCAGGTCAGTCAACTTTTGTGTTGTTGTTACTGTTCATTTGTATTATATGGCCCTGGTCAAGCAGACAACTCTTCTGCATACAGCCGTAGTATAAGAAAAAAAGACAGACAGAAAAAATCAAGAAACTAATTCAGAAACATCAGGGGAAACAGTAAAGCAACGTGGGTCTGCAGCACAGGCAATGCTTATGTTGCAAGAGATGCTGAACTGTTGAAGAAGCATCAAACAGAGGAGAGTTTATGGTGACAGTGGGAATTCAGGACAGGGATGACAGCATAAAGCAGGCATTAGCTTCCTATTGAGCTGTCTGCATTATTTTAATCCTGAATGGCAAACCTTTGAGGCTGTTAGCATGAATTTGGTAGGTATTGGTGTGAATGACTGCCTGATCACAAGCACACTTCACTTTACCTAGTGAGATTATTTTGTCGTAACTGTAGTTGTCTGAATTTCTCTGCACTTAATTTATTTTTCATCATTCTATATCATTTTTACATACTAACTAATAGGATAAATAATTTGCATCTCATGAACTGCAAAATCAGTCACAATCCTCCCTCCAATTTATTTTTGTTTGTATGCTGTTATTAGTTGATGTGGTCATCTGTATTGCTCAGATAAAATTTAACTTTAAATCATGCTTTTCTTAACTTGCAGGTTTTGGTGTTCCTTAATGCCAGGGAACATTTGCTCTGAAAACCTTTTATTGTCTTCATTTGTAAGCTACTCTTTTGATAACATTGATCTCATGTGAAGGTAGCTTGATCCTCACTCTTACACCCCCTGATGTTTGGAACATACCTTTGAATTGCATCCTGCCCAGGAGATTGTTAGAAGCATTTAGAAAATACTATGGCTAAGATGTAAGGTCTATATGCAGTTATTTATTGCAGTTGTCAAAAATTTGCAGTTTTCACTGACAAAATATTAAGTCCTGGCAAACTCCCACATAGGTAATTACAAGCTTCCTGTCTAAATTCCACCTGAGAATTCAAATGGGATAATTAGTGTTGCCCCTTTTAAATTAGCGCTGTGAGGAGTGAACATATGCAGGATGAATGCTGTATATTCCTTGAGGCAATTTTTCTGTTTCCCTTCTTCATTTCAAATATATCCCTGTTGTATACTTATAATTTGTTTCATGGGTCAGGCAGAAAATTAAGGCAGTCAGGACTTCAGCTACAGTCTAATATGAGCTGTTTCCTTAGTCTGCATCTGTTATGTCCTTGCTTCTCAAACACAGTGGTAGCAGCAGATATCTTTTACAGATAAAACACAGGGCTTTTTTCTTTTTTGTTTGAGGGAAGAAGGCAAGGAAAGAAGTAAGGGTTGCTACATATTATGCTGTCAGAAATGCTTTCCACCTGGTCTCAATTAGATAGATACGTTGGTCTAATTTTCAGAACATAAAAATTACGCAACTAAAGACATCTAGGGATGTTGCCCAATGAAGGCTCCTATTAAGGGGTAAGTGTAGATTACAACTGGTGCACGCATATTAAACAAAGCATACACCTGATCTTCTGAGCAGCTGTGTCCCATCCATGTGGTCAAATCTG
The DNA here is from genome assembly GCF_000737465.1 of Haliaeetus leucocephalus. Classification (NCBI taxonomy): domain Eukaryota; kingdom Metazoa; phylum Chordata; class Aves; order Accipitriformes; family Accipitridae; genus Haliaeetus; species Haliaeetus leucocephalus. The sequence goes on from NW_010972603.1 coordinate 886,752, forward strand.
CCCATGGAAAAAAAGGAAACCATGTCAATGGTGCTTCAGTGAAATGTTGTGCTCGTGTTCCTGTCTTGCAGATGTATGCTGAGCGAGGTCTGTGTACTGTCTTCGTAATTCTTCTAGAAAGAACTCTCAAAGTAGTGGAAGTATTGTTTGTTAATTTTTGGTCTGGTACGTGTTGCCACTTGGTGTAGGCTAAGGTAATTGGTTTTAAAAGTGCAATTTCAGGAATTTTATTATTTGCTTATGAATCTTGCATATCTACTAGAAACCGATTTTAAGTTGGGAGGTGAACAAATGCTTTGAGTGTGTATTAATGTTATCATCAATTAACAGCATGACTACATCCCTCAGAGAGTGCATGCCCTTCCCAGGATTGCAGTAAATGTCTCTCTGTTACAAAGTGCCAGAAAGAAAAGCAGTGCCCTTCACAGACACGATTGCCAGGTGTTTTGTCTTCTTATGCTTCAATAAAACTGAACAGAAATGGCAACAGACATTACCACGACTCTTTCCTGTCCTATTCTTTCTGTGTACTGTGGACTGGACACCCCATGGTGCTGAGCACAGCAGGATTGGACCCGACACCAGAAAAAGAGTGTCAGCAAGTACCCGCTCAGAGCTAGCAACTAGGGAAACACTGAGAACAAAATAATTATAAATCCCATTCCCAAGACCCCTGAGACATTGCTGAAGGGGAACACCTCATCTCAAGTGGATGCTCACTACCTGCAAACCAGGTCTGAGCTGAGCAGGAGGCACTTCTTAAAAACACAGCAAGTGCACCACTTGACCCTACTCTCCATCTCCTTGTCATGCTGTTTAAAACAGCAGTTCAGTTTTTGGAGCAGTAGCTGAGGTAATCATAAATGTGGGTTTACTTTCCCCTCTTCCAAGGGAAGGCAAAACTTCTCTTTCCCCAGAAAAATATTCATTCGACCATTTGAGGACTTGATAGAGGTTGCTTCCTGTGCCTCCTGGTGAAGCCATACATCTGTGCAAAGAAGGAAAGATACATCGAACTCCTGAAAGACAGCAACGAAGGGCCATGGCTCTAATTTACATCAGTTTCATTTGGGAGAGAATGAGTGGGGTGTACTTGTTCCCCAGACCCAGCTTACTTAGCAACGGTAGACATCTTACATGAAAACAGTTCGAAGACAAAATTCCCCATGATCGTTCTTTCAGCTTTAAAAAGTTGCCATCCCACCTATAATCCGTGAGGAGCTGAAACTCTCAGTGTGTGTTAAGTGTGGTATACTTACCCTAATCAGTCTACACATCTCGGGGGACTTGGCTAAGAGAACATCTTGTCTCTGGATCAAGATGAGGATTAGGCACGAGTTCAGCCAGCAGCTGCCAAGTACAGCTAAGCCTGGGACAACAGGGAGGTCTGCACAGAGGCACCACTCCCAGTGCTTGCAGAGGGTCTTCAGTAAAGGTGAGGGTCTAACGGAGCTGGAGCACCTCAAGGGTAAGGCAACAGGTGTTTTCCATTTCACAATCTTGACTTTAAGCATTTAAATTCTTCCTGTGTCCCATTTTATGTCTCAGGCTGTGCTAGATCACAGCCTGTGTTTCAGAGTCAGTCGGGTCTCACCCTGCAATGAAGAGAAATTGAATTCTATCTTTACACATGTCTTTAAACAGTCCAAATTCCCAGAAACACCTTTACACAAATGTTTATTAAAATATTTGTGCTAGAATTATCAACAGGCAAATACTGTTTAAAGTTTGCAAACCTTACGAGTTAATCCGAAGCATTATAATTACGTCCTACATGCAGTTTGTATTTGTTTCTTACTGTAAGACAAATTTTTCTTTCTGTAAGACAAATTTTTTGCAGGCTTAGTTTCTATATCTGTTAATGCTCATTTAAGGAGATCAAAACATGAAAATGTGAGCCAAGGACAGCCTCTGGGAAACTTCTGAAACTGATATGAAGAAGACCAGACAAAATCTGAATCTAAACAAGGAGTGATTCATATACTACTTGGTATATTATAATTACTTTTCTACTGGAATGAAGTAGTGAGTCAAAATTAATAATAATTTTATTAAATAATCTGGTATTTGCTGAGCAAATCAAACACAGGAAAATACAGGTATTTAAGGATGGTGTTTATTGTCTTGATATTATCTGATAAAACAAGGTTACACACAGAATTGTAGTTCTATTTAAAAAGGATAAACACTATAGACAATACCTGGAATTATTTTTTTTTTAAATACCTGTAATATTTGCTGTATTTTTTTTTAATTAAAGAACTAGACCCTGGAATGGTAAGACTCGACTTTCACTATTGGAGCAGTGCTCATGACTACAGAGAACAGCTTGAGAGCACAGACTCAGAGAAAGATTAAGGTAAAAGGGACCTCTGGAGGCCATGCAGTCCAACGAGCTTGCAAGTTAGACAAGGTTGCTCAGGGCTTAGCCCAAGTGACTTTTGAAAATTCACAGGAATGAAGGTTTTGCAGTGTCTGAGCCACCTGCCCCAGTGTTCAGCCAACCTCCTGCTTAAAAGCTTGCATTATACTCATGAGATACAGCAAAAAAACTTAGGGTATCTTAGGATAAATGGACGGTAAATGGAATGAATACAAAATGATACTATCCATTTGTTATTACTTACTTACTTAAAAAAAAAACCAAAACACACAACTCCACCCCCCAAAAAACCCACCTCCAAAACACACACAAAAATGCCACAGCAAGACCCATGCACAGAAAGTAAAACAAACACATGAATAATATTTAGAAAACATGGAGGCACAGGAGTAGAAGGTATCAGCAGAAGTTCATCCTCAATTCTCACAGGCATTGTGCCGCAGGATCATTTAATGACATTTCTAGAAGCATTTCAATATATTATATTTAGGCCTGAGCCATGATTTCAGGATAGAATGACCTGTGTTGGCAATGTACTCCAACTTCAAGGACTCAGTCCATGTGGCCAGCCAGGGTGGTGTAGTAAATTGTGCCTGTGCCCATGAATAGTAGTGTCTGTAATAGCAACTGCTGAGAGCACTGCAAGCTCAGGGCTTTGGTTCCCTTCGCCTCATGTTTCCTGTTTATTCTTCAACTTCTGAAGAAAGAGGCACAGCAGGTGTTGAGCACTCTCACACATGTGAATAGCTCCACATGTCCTCTCTTAATACATTCCTGCATGCTGTAATCCTAGTAGCGCATTCAGGACTTTTGAGATTACTAGCAGTCAGTTTCCAAAGGGGTAAAAAGTCCAAGGTAAATCAGAAATTTCCAATTCAAGTTTCACCAAATATCCTTCTTTAAAAAGGTATGAAACCACACTGCATAAAATAGATACATGAACATTTAGCAATTAGCTCACACTTTTACCTTGCTGCTTGTCAAGTCATAGAACATCCTAGGGTAGAGGGCCACTGGAGGTACCAGTCATGCTTGGAATGTTTCCCTCTGCTTACCTGGAGTGATGTTGTGGAGACAGGGCACTGCGCTCTAGCACCTCAGCCTGGTCTCTCAAGAGGGCTGAATCTGGCCTCAGTAGCTTTAAAATGAGGATGGTGCCATGGTAATGTGCTAGCTTATCTCTTATGCTCTCTGTCTGGAGACTTATTTAAAAGATTTGAGACATTATTTAGAAAGACTGATACGGTAGTGGGTAGTATTTAGTAAAATACTGGATACTACAAGCTACAAAAATTTCTGCAGAGCTAAAATGTAACCCTAAAAAGTTTAGCCTAATTCTGGGGACCTTTCAAGGTGATTTGCACTAGAAGAGAAAATCAGTGATGTAAGCCATGGTCTCCTCTGCATGGCCTTGCATTTTTTATAGATGATATACACAAGCCTAACTTTCCCAGAAGCCAGTAGGAAGGCAGAGTGGGCATTTTGCTTACTCAGCAGTCCTCAGTCTGCCATGGCAGCATGCTCTCTGTCTAAGAAGTTCTGCCTATGTTCACCTTGTCATCTTTCTGCCTCAAAACTCACAGAATGGCAAAGCAATGTCCTAATCCCTGCACTCGCAGACGTTGGTCAGACTTCGTTGTGCAGCTCAGTACTTTGTGTGAGGGTCTCCATTGTTTCCAGTCTTTTCTATGCTCTAAATTTTATGAGATGGGCATGGTCCTTCAGCCAGGGCTACCTAACCAATACATGACTTCCAAGCAGAGGATGCAGAACCAAATAGTTATATCTAGAGTAACACATATATATGGCAAGAACTTGACTTTCAAAAAGTACTTGAGAGAAATGAAATTTGAAGGTAGGAAGAAAGCCTGAAATATGCATTGTCTGTGAACTCTCACACACTGAAAAGTGCCCAGCAACGAGTCAGTTCCTGCAGGATGGTAATTGCAGAATCTAAAAATTTTAAAGAAGAAAATAAAAGCAGAGGAGGAAACATATCCATTTTCACATTCTTAAGCAGCAACAGGATATGACTTTCACTGAAAAGAGCAAATACAAAAGCTCTCAGAGTTGATAAATAAATAGTAATAAGAAACCCATGAGACGTTAACTAAAAGGGTTAAAGTTTGCATCTTGTTCTAAAGAGGCAAGTATGCCCAAATGAAGTCAATCAATACTTGAGTTGCTCCAAAAGCAAAACCTCTGGCAGATAATAACCTGAACCTTCTGCTATCTGTTAGAAGAAAGAATGGGACTAGACCTAAAGTTGAACAAAACCAGTGACAACTGATTCAGTACAGTACATGGCCACTTACTGCTGTCACAAAAGATCTAGCCCCTAGGAGGAAAGATTACCACACATCTAATGATGACCAAGTAGCTTAGGTACCAGTGGGACTTAAACTATCTGACAGTATCACTTCCAAATCTCCCAGATGTGAAGGAAAACAGCTCAAAGGAAATTACCCCCAAAATAAGCCATACAGCCGTTGTTTTCCCAACATTATATCAACATATGTCTCTAGAAGCTGCTCGCTTTTCCTGAGATACTAAAGATGTGGGGGTAAGCATAAAAGTCAGTATGTTACAGCATGGTAGCAAGGTTTCAGATGAAATCTCATGGATTCACAGGATGGTTTAGGCTGGAAGGAACTTCTTGAGATCATATAGTCCAACCCCCCTGCTTAAGCAGGGTCACCTAGAGCAGTTTGCCCAGGACCATGTCCAGTAGGGGTTTTAATATCTCTGTGAATGGAGACTCCACAATCTCTCTGGGCAACCTGTGCTAACGTTTGACTACCCTCACAGTAAAAAAGTGGGGTTTGTGTGTTCAGAGGGAATATCATGTTTTAATTTTTGCCCATTGCCTCTTGTCCTGTCAATGGGCACTGCTGGGAGAGTCTGATTCCCTGTAAATATCTAAAATGCATGAACAATAGTTAACCTGGGGAGGATTCAAGATCAAGCAATCCAAGAAAAAAAATGTCATTTCATAACATTCATCATTCTGACAGGATAGAACTATCAGTAAGAACTGCATCCAAGGTAATTCATCTGCAAGAAAATATCATCAAATCAGATTACCTAGTTTATTGAGAAAAATATTCCCTTAAGAACCACCACCACAGAAAAGAAACAAGTTTCCTGAACATTAGAGCTACCATATACCAGCCAAATATGAGTCAGGACGTTCAAAATCTACTGCGCAGAAATGACGCATGTAGGAAACTGCAAGGACCCTTTTTGCTGTAAACGACGCAAATGCGTCTTTGTTTTGACTCCTATTCTCATTTCCAGGCAGTGTCTCTATAGAAAAAGCAACAATACACAAAGATACCTTACTTAATGCTATGTATTATCAAATAAAAAATATTAACTTGCCCATAGTGACATCCAATATTCCTTGGAGGATGATATCCTTCCTCTCTGCAGAAGTTCATCTGATGTTCTCTTGTCTTCTCCCTTCAAACTGTATCTCACCTGGAAGCACAAATTCATCTCCCATCTGTGCACCAACAGCTCATAGATCCACTTTCTGCTCCCAATGCCTTTTAGTCCCAGCTAAATTCTGGTCCTTTTTCTCTGATGGCTGGCTTCCTGTGGATAACCAGCCATCACCTTAAATAAACATGGCTAAAAAAACCCACTCAGACTGTCTACTGAAGCTCTCCTCAGTGCCTTCTTTCTCACAGCTGGAGACATCAGCAATGTTTTATCTGACACCTGAGACTATGGCTATGTAGTTCTCTCTGCCCCCAGCCTCTCTGTAGGGCCTCCCATCTGTACTTTGTTTAAAGTTTGCAAACTGTTTCTTACCAAGTGTTAAGAAGCAACCTTCAGCCTGGTACATGTGGTATGGTGCCATATGGAGCAAGCTGAACAGGTTATGATTTCTGGTTGTATTGGAGCCAGTCTACCAGAAGTCCTGCATGAGCTGCTGCTTATTCATGGAAAGTGGTCCACAGAAGACAAACACGCTGCCATGGTTAGGCTGTGTTCAGTGTCCTACGCAACCATACAATGCAGTCTAATTACGAGTGTAATCTGGTGATCTAGAAAGTTCTGCGAAACCTTATGTTTCATTGCTCATGTTCACATGTTTTTAGATATGTATTATTGTCCCTAATAGTCATTAATACTTTTTGGTGGAGCTGTTATCACATGAACAATGACTTAAAGTCTTACCATTTACCTAATGACTATCAACTAAGTTATTTTCTGTTACAGAAATGTTTATGCAAATGCTAACATGCTTACACTTTATTTCCTTGTTGACAAATTTAATTAGACAAAATTTTCTTCATCTGTCCCTGACTACTACAGCTGCCCCAAACAAGTTCACACATTTAGTCTTCCAAGCCTCATCTCTTATCCAACATGTATAATGAATTTTTTTACAGACTTACAGGGCTAATGCTAGACAGAATTTGTTATAGCAGCTCATTCAAGAGAGGAAAAATAATCAAATCTTCTTTGCTTATTAAATATTTTAATATTTTAAATTATTAAAATTAAAATTAATTAAATTTAATATTTAATTTAATATTAAATTATTAATATTTTAAGAAAATGCAATCAAGAAAGGAGAAGTCCTGTTCTGTGGGGTAAAAATAGTTTTGTCATGTAACAAAGAAAGCTTAAGTGTCCTGGGGCACCAGATCAAAAATCAAATAAATTAAATCTTTGCTTATGACGCAAAAGCCAGAAAATGTCATGTAGATACAAGGATGATGTTACAGCACTATATTGTGCATGGAACTGTGGAGAGGTTACCTTTACAGCATTGAGAAAAGAATGACAAAGCCATGTTCCTTCTCACTGCTTTCCTTAAGAGGAGTAGTTCTTCTAGGACATTAAAAAGAGAGACTCTCAAGGTGGGTTGTGTTGCACAAATAGTTTGATGCATTTTGAAATCACTCAATTAAGCTTTTAAAAAAAAAAAAAAATTAAATTTAGAGTCCAGAAAACTGCAACACCACTATTTAAAAAGCATCCCCAGGAACCTCTAACAAGAGGTGAAAAATGAAACCAAAGTTGTCCTAACACAAGATTTTGGGCTCTGCTCTGGAGAGGTGTGAGGGCACCGCTGCCCAAGCGCCGTCCTGCAACAAACCCTCCAGCTTTACCAGGTTTCCTGCTTGACCACAGTGAAACACAATGCCACTGTGAAGTGCAGCAGTCCTCTGCAATGTGGAGGTGGCAGCAGCCTTTAGCCCTCCATGTTTGGGGTTTTCCTGGTGGGAGTTTAGTGCACATTGATGACATTTGCTGGCATTTTCATTTCAGAGAGGCACAGATGTGTTTGTTTCTTCCGTTTGTTGAACTCTGCTGATGTGACTGTGTGGTCTCTCTCCCTCTCACTCTGACTGAGTCATGATCTAGGAGAAAGGAACATGGATTACCCAGCTACGTTCTCACAATTAGATTTTACAGTGAAATACTGACTCATCAGTCGGACAAATGGCAAAAGTTTTCTTAACATATTAAAATATTTGCTTATATTCAGACAAATTTTGATCAAAATATGTGTCTATGGTTTCTTCTGAATCAAACTCAGAATATGCTGGCACTCCTGCTGTATTTCTTTGACCTGGAATTTATTTGGGTTGGAATTCTTCTATTTGGTTCAAGGCAAATATTTAGTTTTTCATAGTTGTACCCTGTATTCCTAATTGCCAAAAACTGTGAGACCTAAAAGAAAGACTGAATCCTTCCTGATTGCTGGGTCCATCCTACACACTCACAACATGTGTGGGTCACTCGTGATAACTCAGTGTTAAGCAGCACTTCCAAACTGCAAGACCAAGATGATGGCCATCAGTCAGGAGCTCCTGCTCAAAGGCACGTCTCAGGACAAACTGGACAGAACTACAGGTAGCCTGCTGCTGAGAAACTTCCAGCTTTTTCCCAAGCTCAAAATTCAAAGGTAATTATTTGCTCTCCAGGCCACCAGCTGGCAATTGCCTACTGCTCAGCAATGAGGTGATCTCGCAACGCCATAGCTGCCTTCCCAGGCATATGCAACTTCTCCCTGTTCTGCCCCCGTATGTCTCGCTCCCTCCTCAGCCTGTTGCTTTCCTGATGACCACCCCAGGTTTTCTCCCCTCCCACCTCCCAAGCCTGCCTGTGAAGTCCTCATCCCTCTAACCCTACCTGTGGCAACGGTGGGAAAACAGCTCTGTGGGTCCTTCCTCCCTCCATACTTTGCCAGGCTTCCTGAGGGTGAAACAGAGATTGGGAGCAGAATGGCATTTCACCCTTCTTTCACAACAGGATAACAGGAAGCTGTCAGGCCTGTCTTGCACTTGTGGTATAATGTCCATCTCTTCATGTCCCTGTCCTTTCACACCAAAAGGCAGAGTGACTTTTCTGTTTGCCAGAAAAGGGAGGTCCTGCACCTTCAAGTAACCTCCGACCCTCCAAGAAACATGCAGCTCTCAAAAATCAGTCTCATTGGTACCTCAGATTGTCTCTGTTTTCAACATCTGATTTTTTTTTTGTCTTAGTCAGCGGTGCAGGGTAATAGATTACAGGCCTTGAGTCTAAATTCATGCCATCTTTATGTCCTAACAGAAGCTTTATTAGCTGCTCCTACTGTCATAAAACCTCTTTCACAGTCTTCCTTCTCCATGAGTATATATATGAAATCTCCACAGCACAGCCAATGATAGTAATGTAGTTACTAAGCCAAGAGCCTTGTAATGCCCCAAGAGAGCTCTGTGTGCATGTGACATAAGTGTGCGCACGTGCGTGTCCTTGTCTGTGTATGTACACATATATAGGGACACATGTAAACACAATCTCTGAATGCGATGCTGAGAAAGTGGCATGGTGGTTCATCTCACCAAAACTGCATGGCTTCTGACCACTAGGCTGAAAAAGCATGTATGAATTTTTGAACAGACCTAACCACTGTCATAACCTGATTTGCGTTCATTCACTGTGAAAAATGACTCAGCAAAACCTACAACTTTTGAACTAAGGACATGTGGGGTACAACACTGTTAGCTCTTTCATCATTGAAAGAGAAGTCTTACCATCTAACTCGGTGGTAGATGCTCCATCCCTGGAAACATTCAAGGTCAGGTTGGACAGGGCTCTGACCAACCTGATCTAGTTGAAGATGTCCCTGCTTATTGCAGGAGGTTTGGACTAGATGACCTTTAAAGGTCTCTGCCAACCCAAACTATTCTGTGATTCTATGAAAAAAACATGGGGTTTGTACCTGGCGATCTTCATGTATAACTGATTAAAGGTAAACAATTTAGCTTCATAGCCTGGAGAGGTCTCAATTTCTTGTGCTATGAGGACCTCAAACCAATGTTTAGGAGTCAGTAAGACCCTTCCTCTTTTTTTCTTATCAGACCAGGTCATGCTGTAACAACTGTCCTTTCTATTTGAGAGAATGACAATGAGAAGTATCATTTGTCAGCAAAGGATGCTACAGAAGCATACCACCAAGACATTTCCTATGGGTTCTAGATTTGAGGGAGTGATAGTGCTTTTATTTTTTTCTGAAGATGTATATTGACTAGTCTGCATTTTAAAAAGGAGATATCATACTCAGGGACAGAGGTCTTTCAGGTACAATTACACTGTTACACTGTTCTTGGCATCTCATGTGCTCTGTGCTGCTGCCAAAGTTAATACATTTATGATTTTCTTCCCTGTAAAATTTTGAGGTATTTTTCTATTATTCATAGGAGTGCATCATAAATTGTTTGTTTAGCAGAATACATGAAAAATTGCATGAACCTACAAAATATATGGAATGTTTTACCAACAGCTGAAAATGGCAATTATTTGAGTCAAAAAATTGAGCCTGAGGGTGTTTTGCTCTTCTTTGCTTCTCACAATGCATTTGTTTCCCAGTGTGATGACAGAAGCACCAGTTCTCTTCAATTCCTTCAGAGAACTGACTCTAGCATGCTCCCAGAGCTAATACTGAGACAGACCAGAGCAGAGGAGAGGATGTGTTGGAGATCTAGGTGTTTGGTTGCCCTGCCTGGTCTCTTCAAAGCATTGATATGAGTTTCAGTTGTCAAAAATACAGAAGTCTGAACTCCTTGGATGGAAGATGCCATGCCATTACAAAGCATTATTCAGTTCCTTGCTGTAAAGTGTCAGGATTTTTGCCTCTTTTTGTTACATACTTAGAACCCTATAAAGCTCCTGTTTCAGAGCATGACATTTAGCATAACAGGAACTGAATTCAAATTAATTTTAAATACTTTTAAAAGTTGGTCTGAGAGTTGACTTACCAAGAGAGAAATGATTCATTGTCATTACATTCTCCAGGGGCCCATGATGCTGCTGCCATGATGATCTGTGCTGCACCCAGATGCTGATCAGTATTTCCTTTAGCTGTACTTTTTTTTAATTCGATGAGATGTTGAATTGTATTGAGTTTTGATTATGACATGAGCAATAAGGGTAATTCAAAGAATTAAAAACTTTCACATGCACAACCTGCAATTCTAACAGCCTTTTTGTTATTTTCAGTTTGACTGTCTCATAGCCTTTCTGAAAAAAGATTATCTTACTTCTTTCTACTCTACTATTTTATTTCCTGAATTTGTCATGATGACGCTACGTGCCACTATGTTGCCCACATGTTATGTTTCATAAACATTTCTTAAGCTATCCTGAAGACATGAATTCCCACTTCCTTGTATTGTCCCTGCTGTTCATTAGCATGGTGAGATGGACCACAGATCACAGAACTGATCCCAGTTCAACACATAATTTTTCAAAGAGCTTCCTCCAAATTGATTTCTTAATCAGTTCATTATAAATACTCTTGGAAGAAATGTCTTTAGATGTTTGTGTGGTGGGTTTTTTTCATTGGGTTTGGGTTGGGGTTTTTTTTCAATACAACTTTAAGGCCTCCATTGAATCTCTTAGGTAATTTGCTTGTTTCTGCCTGAAAAGAAAAATTTTACAGCTTCTTCCCATGTATTTCTGCAGATTTTCTGCAGAAGTTCCATGAAGTTGACCTTCTCTCTTACAATAATCAAGCAGACCTGCCATGCTAGGTGCAGAGCAAAATGAAGGCACCTGTGTTAGCCTCTGTATTTCATTAAGTAGCCACTTTCAGATACTGTGTTGTGAAATGAGTAATTAAAATATTAAACTTTAATTTTATGTTTGTAGTTCTGACTAGTTCTTTTAACATAACAAAAATGAAATATTGTTCAGGCTTGCACAGAGTAGGAAAGCTCATAGACCAGATATGTTGCTTCCTCCTGCTCATTTCCAGAAAGGAAGTGATCTCTACCCGACTTTCTCTCTTCCAGACTGCATGACGTACATTACAATAACTTTTCTCTTGTTACTCTCTGTGATATGAAATTTGCATTATCTATTCTCATGTTTTTTATAACTTTGCGCTTGAGTTTCCACAGAAACCATATACTGCATAACCATGATGTTGATGGTTGACTTGGAAACTGGGTTATCTCCTTTTCTCCTTTCTTGAAATTTAGACGCTTGTTTTTATGCTTGTCAAGTAGGTACATTGATTATGGTCTACTAATCAAGCCAACTTTAAAATCAACTGTCTAGGAACTATTAGCAAACCTTCAGGAATATCCATCTTCAGGTAGGATGTTCAGAAGAAAAACCCACAAAGCAAGAGAATCAAGACTCTACATTTGTTGATGCTGAAATCAAACAGGCTTCAAACTCCAACTGCACTTTTATGGCCAGAACTGCTATTGCTTCTAAACTTACGTTAAAATTTGCCTCAATTTTTCCATTTGAAAAATAGTTCCCACTGTAACCATTACTCCGGATTAGCCTACAAATACCACTAGGTCCTCAGTGAGAATAATGTAAAGTTCTGTAAGGAAAGATGCCTTTGCTTGCCAGCAAATGTGCTTACATAAAGGTCTGGTAGGAAGTATTAACACTATGCCTACTCCTTCTTTCATAGACCATGGATTACTATGTGTACATAGGTTGTGTTAGATTTTTACTACACTGCTAGAATGTCTCTCCATCATTTAGCTTTTAGGAAAAGAAGCCAACAATTAAGCAGACCAAGGACTTGAGCATTAAGTGATAAAATGAATGGTCAGTTCACATAAATGAAGGTAAACCATCCAAGGCTTGAAGAGCATAAAGACACTCTCAGTATTTCCTGTTGCTGAAGCATGGCTATACTATGGCTGTAGGGTCCAAAAAAAGCACAGCTGTGTTAGTCTGGCATTGTGCCTATCCTTGCAAGCATCCCAAAAAGTGACATGGCAGTGCTGTTTCTAGAAGTCTGCTAGAAGTCTGCATGGAGTCATGCAGCTTTGCACAGCGGTGGCTTTCTGGTTCTCTCCTCCAATAACTTGGAGAACTCCACATCAAATACCAGTGTAAGCAGCAGTATAATCATAGCTGCTTGGCTATAAACAGTCATGTCCATCATAGTGTGCTTCTCTTAATGGAATAAGAATTTTCAAAAGTGCTCCTTTCCTTCCCATTTAATTTTAATGCCAGCAGCTGCAAAACATTGAAATAATTTAAATTTTTAAAAAACTTCTTAGAGTGTCAGGTAGCTCTTCAGTAGATTTGGAGATTGAAGCAAAGACTATTATTGCAGCTCAAGGATACTTAGTGTTTTAAGAATGTTTTCTCATGGTTTAACCAGCACAAAAATTTGTCTGCCTGCCTATCTCTACTTTACATGTGGTTTTTCATCTTTTTTCATCAGCAGCCTCTCTGTTCTTTCTTAACATGTTGCAGTTACTCTTTCCATCCCAGTTGGGTGAGCAGTACTACAGTCCTAATGTTATTCCCTTCCTGTTCAGGCATGGGATTTCAGTCCACTGGGATTCATTATTATGAATCTGACATACCTCTCTCTGATGTGTTTCTTAACGATGGAAAGCAGCTGCTCCAAGAGTCTGGCACAGTTTGCTGGCTCTTGGCAGTCTGGGACCTACCTTTAAGGTTTCATGATGACTCCACTCCTTACTCAGAGTTTCTGAGATCATGGTTTTGTCCATATCCTCTTCTAAAACTACACACTCTGATTCACCGAGAACTAACAGATCAGGTAGTAGATAAAGCGGAAAGTCTGAGCAAGTTATAATAGGCCACTTACTGAATTATTTACTTCTCATGTAGTTTCATGAAATTTTAGACACTGTAAATTGTTACCTCTTGAATCAGCTTGTCAGAGAACTCACAAGAAGAGAAACAAAGTTGGATTAGCTGTAACAAACCCAAGCAACCTGACTCAATATATGTCTTAGACTCCCATAGAACTTACCACAAGATGCTCAAGAGCAGTCTTCTTACAGGAGGGGGAAAAAATCTGCGGAATTCACATTTTATTTAAATGGACCAGGTGTGGGTGCATTGATCAACATAAAAATAATGAAACTTGTTAGAGGGAAATTGGAAATAACAGGTCAAAATATAAAGCACTTGCAAGCAACATGGATATATGTTATTTACTAAACCAAGTAAATGTGTATGGCAGATCAAGAAGGACTGTAAAGACAACACATGCACACACACATAAAACCAACTGAGTTCAACAGCCGAAGGATGGTTATCAGTTGTAAGACAAGGAATTTTTTAACACAGGAATCAAGCCCAAATGAGAGGCAGAGTCACCAGTGAACTGTTGAGAAATTAGTCACAAAACCACTACAAGGCAGACAAAGAGCAGAACAACTACATAAAGACAAAAACAAAATAATTAATGTATTTTCATTTATTCTGGAAACTGAATGCATGCCAAGCTGTGGAGTTAACAAAAAAAGAGGTGAAGGAATGCTCCAGTAAAAAAACCCATAGCAGTTAAGTATTGCTTTTTTGTCTAATGCAGAGTCATATGCCAGAGCTGGTTTTGGCAGAGGAAAAATCTAAAGAGTTGGCTCAAAATAAAATTTTAGTTTTCTCAAAAAAATGCTGTGAATGAAACTGAACAGCAACAAACTGTCAGGTCCAGCTGGTAATGACCCAAGAGTTTGAAAGGACCAAGATGTGAAATAGCTGAGATAGCAGCAGCAGTGTGCAGCTTATGGTCATATAAGCCCTGGAACAGAAGGACTGGCAGGTGGCAAGCATCAGATTCTCAAATGGGCCTCCAGGAGTGGACCAGAAATCTGAATACCAGTAAGTCTAATTGCAGTGCCATGTAAGGTTGTAACTACAGTAATAAAGAAGAGAATCTGTGGATAGCAGAGATAAACATTATACTTGGGAAGAAACAGCATGGCTTTTCTAAGAAAGATCATGCTTCATCAGTGTACTAATTTACTTTGAAGCAAGCATGTACGTAAGGTGAGTCAGCTTATACAACATAGTTAGATTTACAAAAAGCTTTTGACAAGGTCTCCTGTGATAGTCTCTCAAAGAAACTAAGTTGTGATGAGAGAGTAAAATTGATTAACAACCAGCTAAATGTTGAGAAATAAATGCCAGGAATAAACTGTTAGATTTCACAATAAAAGGACATTTTCAGTAAGATCTCTCAAGAATTCATGTTGACCTTCTCATATATGACCTAGAAGAAAGGCCTGAATGGTGACATGACAATTATTGCAAATGGTACATAATAATTGACATTTTTCAGAGCAACTTCTGGCAATGAGTCTTATGCTTGACTAAGATTTGCACAGTACAGAGTGACAGAGTGCTAAAATGCCAGGTGACATTCAATAGTGATGAATGAAATATAATATATCTGTGAAGAAAATGCCCTACCTGTGTTTTCTAGGTTAAGTATAATTGTTTAGTTCATAGATGTTAAAGCCATTAGCTCAATATGAAGAAGCATTCAAAAAGGCAAATAAAATACTGGGACCCATTAAGAAGGCAAGGTTTATGGATAAAGATCATGTCTTTCAATAGGTCACCTGGTTTTAATCTAAAACTTTCCCTTGCTGTTGTTGGCTGCAATATTATTGCTACAGTAATGTGAGTTGAAAAAGAACTGAAAACAAAATAAAAATATGATTCTGCAATTGTATAGATTCAAGAACTGCATCATGAATACCAAATCCAGTTCTGGATCCCTCATCTGAAAAAAGACAGATGGGAAAAGAGCAGAGGATGGAGTCTCTGTGACAGGAGACTTAACAGCTCTTCCACCAGTAAGAGGCAACTGCAGAAGGTGATTCATAAAATTCCCAAGGGACAGGAAAAGGGGTGACTAGGGAATGAATATGCACTCTTTCTTATAATAAAAAGGACATCAAGCTTTCAGGCATCAGATTTAAAACAGACAATGAAAGTGTTTTTTTACAAAACACATAGCCAAGCTGTGGCATATATCACCTTAGGAGCTATGGAAACCAAATGTAGGAATGAAATCAGGTAGGGCTTAGAGCAACTCATGCAGGATAGGTCCACTGAGAGCTATTGAATGTCACTGCCTGAAAGAAGCCTCCAGCTGAGGAAGTCCTTGAACCACTGACCGTCAGAAACTGGGTTAGTAAGCCTAGGCAGCATCCATTTTCTGTATGAGACCTGTTTCTAGTACTCTTTTCCAAAGTATTAATTACTTGAGACAGGATAATAGAATAATCACAGCATTATGGACCTCAGTCTTGATTTTCTCTTCTCCGGGGTCTGTTTCACGCTTGTGCTGGGTGAAAGCACCCTCAGAGATTAGGTTTGGTCTTGGGCCCCTTACCGCCATTCATCAGATGTTGGAGGTTAGTAGTAAGTCTCTTGGCAAGACCATAGTTTAGCTCATCATATATAGACAGGAATGATTTCTGGCGATCTCATTGCTGTCCTTCCACCTCCACAACTTCTCTGGAGCTCTTCCCATTACAGGAATTTGCCCTGCCCCACTTCTCCAGCTTGGCAGGTACGTGGCTCTGCTAAGACAGGACCGGGTCATCCACTCTCTCCAAATGTCCAGGAATCCCAGTATTTTTCCACCAGGAAGCACAAAGCCTGGCTGACACTGTGCTCAGAAGGGTGTACAACCCATGGAGCAGCTTCCTGAAATGGGGGTTTGCTCTGCTACACAAAATGAGCTCTCAAAGCAGCAACAGGCACGAGGATACACAAAAGGTTGACCCAAGTAAGAAGTAAAGCAACCCTCAACAGAGTCAGTCTTCCAGGACTGTGGGAACAAGCTCAAAATTCAGGTATGACCATATGAATTCAGTCCATTCCCTAAGCAAATTATATACCATCATTTAAAAGTGTATAATCATAACTCACAAGATGAGTGTCAGCATCACAGAGCGTTATTTTCACACATAACTTCTCTTGACCATTCTGCTTCCCACACTCCTTACCGTTTGGGTCTTGTTATACTAAACATTATCTTTCTGCTCAGACTATTCAAGGACATTTATAGATTTGTCTTTCTTGTACTTCCAATTCTGGAAGCATTTTCCTCTAATATCAAAATTTCTTACACTTCCATTTTAATGATGGAATCATTCTGAGTTTGAAGATGAAAATGTCAAATCAAATGCCCATTTTGAAAATAAGAGGAAAAAAAAACAAGATTCAGAAGGGGAAAATGTCAATCGTTTCTAAAGCAAAGACAGAAATGTCTATTAAATTTGTGACATCCCCAAAATTTATTTCTTTTTTCCTAAGGAATTGAAACAGCTGTTCTCTAGCATCCTGGGCATTGGAGGGAAGGAAAGTGATAAACATAATACTCATTTTTAAATAACCCTGGAAATTACCTTCCTTATTTTGGCCTCTGGTACTATCATCACTTCATTTCAATTAAATTAAACATTTAGCCACAGTTTAAATTTTTATTTTTAGGACTGAAGCAAAAAAAAGTTATTAAAACTGAGCATGATTCACCAGTGCAAGACTGCAGGAAAAAGAAAAAGCAAACAGCATAATGTGATATGTAAACTCAAATGTCATTTTCAAAGGCAAATGAAACTGATAACCTCTCAGCTGCAAAGTTGAGTCTAGTTTCTGTTGAAGAAAAATGTTGACCACAAATGATCAGAAGTCTAACTGACCTTTAAAAGTAATTTGAACAAATTTTGGTTGTTCAGTCCAAATACAAGAACCCTGAGGGGAAATAACATGCTCAAGAGCAAAGAAAATGTCTGCAAAGAGCAAAGGAGTGATGTGTTCTCTTTCTCCCAAGTAGGGAAGATAACAATTAATGGTCTTAAGCTATGCTATGGGTGGCATAGCACAGAGATCAGAAAACATCGTTTAAATAGTAACACTACAGAAGCTTGTCTTGAATGGTCATGTTATTTTCATAGCTTGACATAATCAAGTTCATGTTGACAGGCCCTCTGTCAGAAATAGTGTAGTTATAGTTGATTGTGTATTGAGGAAGAGTTTAAAAGATCATGTCTTGACAGCTGTTCTAGCTCTGTGTATTTTTATGAATAATGGAGTGTGGCCATTGTTTATATTCCCTTCTTAAGTACTAGGTATGTGCTTCCTTCCCTCATTCACTAACTGCTAACAGATTTGTAGAAACAGCTCCCTTTGCCTGTTGTAATCCCTGCCAGCTGTAATTCATTTGGAACCTTACCCATTAAGATTTAATTTTTAAAAATAAACTTATTCCTTTATACGTCCCCGTAGTTATGGTAAGTATCAGCTCCAGAGACACCAAGGCAGAGTTCTTGCTGTAAGTAGTACCATCAAAAACAGGGAAGATAACCACACTGCTGTCCTCACTAGCCATTAACTTTTCTTCTCCAGACAGCTTCTATCCTAGCTCCTACATTAAAATCGTCTTTGACAAAAGCTAACTGTCTTTTTTCTAGGTAAATATTTTATTCTCTACCAGGATTCAGCAATGAGGGAAAAGGTTTTCTCAGAATGGGACAGCAGTCTCAAAGGATTTCCCTGAAAATCACTCGTCTAATAGGACAGATATTTACAGAGGAAGACTATCATGAGCCCGCTACCTAATAGCTTTCTGGGTTTGATTATGGTTTTGGATGCTGAAGATCATGTTGGTTTAATCAGAGACTTGCAGATAGTTCATGTTAATCCTGTGTTAAATATGGCTTCAGCTCTAGACCTGTCCAGGGTTTTCCTCTGTTCCTCACAAATGCCCTCATCCGCCACTGGAAAACAGGGTTCCCACAGGCAAGGTGGTGTTGCCTTGGGGAGATAAATGAGATGGTGATTATTGGAAGATCTGTGCTATTTGGTCTGTGGTTTCCTCTTTTTTGCTCATCTTTTCTTAGCATGTAGTCAATAATGACCTCAGGGACTATGTGGGGTAGGCTTTCTTGTCTCCTCTTTGTACTTATCCACCACTACATCAAAAAATTGGGAGATTAGGGTAGAATAAAAAAATCTGAGACCTTGTGGCTGGAGCCTGTATGACATTTCTATTTGTGGGCTAAAATGGTTATATGAAGTTTATCTGTGACTAGAGAACTTCATTTTTTTATCCCACTTTCAACTCTGTTTCACCATATTACTCAGATTTATTTTATTTTATGCTTAATTAGGAGGCTGAAAATAGATGTTTCTTTTGAAGGGCAAATCTCTTACTTTCCATTTTGATACTGTGATCTAATCAGACTTAGCAAAAGTAGTTTACCAAAAGAAATAGGCATAAGCATCTCTTTCATTTATGTGCTGATTCTGTGTAGCCTTGATAATACTAGCTTCATAGTGGGTGCTTAAAAGGACTCAACCCTTGCCGTAGCTGCATGTGTTGTGATGATGCTATTGCAAGTAGCCAATGGAGTTAGGTTAAATCCAGCTCAGGAACCCTTCTGCCTTCTGCAGCCACCTTGGGAACTGCAGTGTGATTGCCTTTTAAACCAGTGCCATAGCTGAATCCTCAGCTGTGTCTTAGGGACAAACTTCAAAGAATTACTTTTAGGGTGTGGCTTCTCCTCCTCTATGGTAAACAAGAAAAATAAAACAAAACACACCAGGACTATGTTTAACTATGACTGATAGTGTAATACATGGGTTAATAGGCTGCAGCTACCCTGAGGTCACTATAGTCTGGGTGGCTATACCGAAGTTAGCTATAACATAACAGATAAAATACTGCCTACATAGCAGCACTGCAAGCAGCACTGAATACAGTCATTTTGCAGCCCACAGGAGCAGCGATCTTACCTGTTGTATATGCATGCATTGGACATGGCATATGTAGGTGTCTTCCAGAAGATGTTATGGCAGTTCAGGCCTCCCATAAGGAGCAAGGCTTGCAATCTTGAAGCTTCTTCCAGCTGTTTATGGAAGGTTTCATACAACATTACTTTTTGATGAGGTAGTCTGTAAGGGACACCCATTGTGTTGTCCTTCCCTCTGGTTCTGACTTCCAAGCTCTCAACCAGCCACTCTGTAGCAAAGTTTCACACATTTGAGCCATTTCCCTTTACACAGAGTACATATCCATTGATATATGCCAAGTATGATAACATACTGCTCAGATGGTTAGTCAAACACAGCTGAAAATTAACATTAACGCCAGAAAATAAGAAATAAGTCATGAGGAAAAGGGAATGGCTTGTGTATACTTCCTTACACTACTACGTCCATTGATTTCCACTGGATAAGAAGTTAGCCTTATTCAGAGACTTTCTAAAATATAATAGCTATTATTAGGATTGGAACAGGGCACCTGCCCTGGTTTCATTCTTACTGGTGACAAGGAAAGAGTGTACTATATATTCACATGGCTTTAGCCCACATATGGGATATGTTCTTTTCTAAATTGAAAACGTATGGCAAATTCACATAGAATTAAAGACAAAAAGGAAAATAATATCATGAAGAACCTTTTCAATTAGTCATATATGTACCTTATGTTGAAAACAACTTTTTCAGTAAATTAATGGATGCTTTCCTAATACCTCTTTGGTAAAGGTAAGATGAGCTATTCTATAATCTCAGTTATTTTAGAACCCATTTTGTTTCCACTCCTAGCAAACATTGGAGTTCAAATGGCATGCCTCTTTTGCAATTGCTGTGCAACAAGTTTTGGAAGCTCTGTAGTCAGAGTTATTTCATAATCTGGACTCATTAGGGGCTGGTCTTGTTGCTATTCCTAACAAATGACAGCTTGAGAATGGTATGCTTTCTTTTGTAATGCCTTCCAGAGAAACTTTTAAAGACCTAACTCTTCTTCCAAATAGCTGATATATCTGTTGTGCGGTGCTAGCAAGCAGGGTTGAACACAATTTTTTGAGTGATTTAATGGCTGGAGTGTAAGATACCTTGTGATTTCTACACATATGGTGTCTCACTCCATTTATTTTAAAATATTTGAAGAGGCTCAAAAAGCCAACCTTAGAAAGTTCAGCTTAGTGTGATCAGCCAGCCAACTCAGAATAATTTGACTGCCTGGTATTGAGTATTACCTAAATGCAGTCCATGAAATCAAGCTCCCTGTTTTGAAGGTCAGATTCCCTTAGATGTTTAATGCTGACTTGGAGGTGTGCTCAGAAGCATGAAGCTGGGAAAGCTGTGGTTAGAGCCTGCCATCATTCCAAAACTGGAAAGAGGAATAAAAATTCTCCACTATTCTTGGGGTGGCCTGATTTCCTAGGCTTACTCAAAATGCAGCTGAACAGAGCTTGCTAACCAGGCCAGCATTCATGCTGGAGAAGTGCAGAGCAGGAAGAAGCAGCAGGCTGTGTTTGAATACGCTGTACGGGTGGGGGGACCTAAGTGATTTACCCTACTGAGCCCAAAAGAGGCTGGACACTTTCATCCCCCTCAACTAGGACATTGTCTTAGCCCTAAGGCTTAGGTAGGACTTGTTCCTTGAAGGTCTCTGTCCCATTCTTGACAGCCTAGGTGCGTAGCTCAAGCACTTTTGGTCTCTCTGGCAGAGTGAAGCACCAGGTTTTTAGGTCTGTCTTGTAATCAGGACTAAGATGACAACTATCAAAATGAGTCAAAAAGACATAAACTACTATATCACAAACTCAAAAGAAGTCACCATTTTCAGGGTGTGCAGAGTTTCAAAATCACAGAATGACAGAGTGGTTGAAGCTGGCAGGGACCTCTGGATGCCATCTGTGGTCCAACCTGCCTGCTCCAGCATGGCCATCTAAAGTCCATTGCCCAGGACTGTGTCCAGATGCCTTTAGAGTATCTTCAGGTATCTGCTGCCTCCCTGGGGCCTGGGTTAAACATGTGATGAGAAAAATTCCTACTGTGGTGTGGCCCTCAGATTATTATCCATTATTCATTTTTCATGAAGTCAGCAATGAAGATGCTAGGCAATATGAGTCCAAGGGCAATCAAGAGAGACTTCAGGGCCTTGGGGCTACTGGTTAAGGGATCAGGAGCAAAAGAAGTGTTCTCTTCTATCCTTCCAGTTGCAGGGAATGATGAGGGAAGAAACAGGAAGACCCAGCAGACCAATAACATTGCTCCATGACTGGTGTCACCAGTAGAATTTTAGGTTTTTTAATCATGGGCCAGACTACACACCACCAGGCCTGCCAGCAACAGACAGGGTACCTGTCTCAAAGTGGGAAAAGGATTTTTGCAGT
Organism: Haliaeetus leucocephalus; assembly: GCF_000737465.1. Lineage (NCBI taxonomy): Eukaryota > Metazoa > Chordata > Aves > Accipitriformes > Accipitridae > Haliaeetus > Haliaeetus leucocephalus. The sequence goes on from NW_010972603.1 coordinate 908,574, forward strand.
TAGCAGGGCTCATTGCAAGAGCTTTAAACTAGATTTGAAGGTGGAAAGGGATAAAACCAGGCTTCCTAGACATAAGTCCCCATGTGCTGAAAGATGAGCTGGTGTGGAAGAAGACCAGCCTGGATGAACAGAAAGCTTTGGCTGAAACTCAGGGGGAAAAAAGAGCTTTTGAGCTTTGGAAGAAGGGGCAGGCAATTCAGGAGGACAACAAGGATGTTGTGAGGTTATGCAGGGAGAAAATTAGAAGGCACAAAGCCCAACTAAACTTAATTTGGCTACTGTGTTGAAAGACAATAAATAATGTTTCTATAAATACATTACCAACAAAAGGAAGGCTAAGGAGAATCTCCATCTTTTATTGGATGCAGGGGCAGACATAGTGACAAAGGATGAGGAATTGGCTGAGGTACTTTTTCTTAGTCTTTAATAGTAAGAACAATTATTCTCGGGGTACCCAGCCCACTGCACTGGAAGACAGGGACAGGGAGCAGAATGAAGCTCCCATAATCCAAGGGGAAATGGTTAGTAACCTGCTACACCACTTAGGCACACACAAGTCTATGGGGCCAGGTGGGATCCACCCCAGCGTACTGAGGGAGCTGGCATAAGTGCTCACCAAGCCAATTTCAAATATTCATCAGCAGTCCTGGGTAGCCATGGAGGTCCCAGTTGATTGGAGGTTAGCAAATGTGACACCCACCTATAAGAAGGGCCAGAAGGAGGATCTGGGGAACTACAGGCCTGTCAGCCTGACCTCGGTGCCAGGGAAAGTTACAGAGCAGATCATCTTGAGTGCCATCACATGGTGTGCACAGGTGATCAGCCCCAGTCAGCATGCGTTTATGAAAGGCAGGTCCTGCTTGACTAGCCTGATCTTCTACGACAAGTTGACCCACCTAGTGAATGAGGGAAAGGCTGTAGATATTGTTTACCTGGACTTTAGTAAAGCCTTTGACAGCACTTCCCACAGCATTCTCCTGAAGAAACTGTCTGCTCATGGCTTGGACGGGCGTACTCTTCACTGGGTAAAAAACTGGCTGGATGGCCAAGCCCAAAGAGTGGTGGTGAATGGACTTAAATCCAGTTGGCGGCCAGTCACAAGTGGCATTCCCCAGGGCTCAATACTGGGGCCAGTTCTGCTTAATACCTTTATCAATGACCTGGATGAGGGGATTAAGTGCACCCTCAGTAAGTTTGCAGATGACACCAAGGTTGGCAGGAGTGGTGATCTGCTTGTGGGTAGGAAGGCTCTAGAGAGATCTGGACAGGCTGGATCGATGAGCTCAGGCCAATTTTATGAGGTTCAACAAGGACAAGTGCTGGGTCCTGCACTTGGGTCACAACAACCCCTACAAGCTACATGCTT
>NW_010972603.1:910711-925153 GCF_000737465.1 Haliaeetus leucocephalus
AATGTTTCCAGATGTCCAGACGGAACCTCCTGTGTTTCCGTCTGTGCCAGTTGCCTCTGATCCTTTCACTGGGCACCAATGGAAAGAACCTGGCTTCATCCTCTTTGTATGCTTCCTTCAGGTATTTATATACATAGATGAGTTCCCCCTGGGCCTTCCCTTCTCCAGGCTGAACAGTCCCAGCTCACTCAGCCTCTCCTCCTAGGACAGATGCTCCAGTCCCTTCATCACCTTTGTGGCACTTCACTGAACTCTCTACACTATGTCCATGTCTGTCTTGTACTGGGGAGCCAGTACTGGACACAGCACTCCAGGTGTGGCCTCACCAGTGCTGAGAAGAGGGGAAGGATTACCTCCCCATGACCCGCTGGCAACACTCGTTCTAAGGCAGCCCAGGATACCATTATCCACCTTTGCCACAAAGGCACATTTGTGGTAAAGGGTGTTTGATGTACCTCACTAACACGCTAATGTCTTTATTTAGTTCGTGTCCTAGAAGCAGACCAGGCAGGTATTCCATACTTCCTCAAGAACTTCAAGAAAGCCCACATGAAGGGGTTATTAAAACACTGGAGATGTCCAGACAATAAATCTACATGCTGATGAACAGGCAAAATTTTAACAAGACTAACCCTGGCATTTGCTTTAAGAACATGAGAAATGTCTTGGGACATTTGAGAAGCCATCTGACTTCTCCAAGCACTGTTTGGAGGAAGACGATAAATCTAATTACCTATCACTGCTGAGGGTATGAGGTTAACCTGTGTTTCTGTTTTTTCCAGATTTCAGCAAGTATTTCAACAAAAATTGTTACTTGCAAAGTATGATGCTGGGATCCTGAGAAAGATCAGTGACAAAATCCTTTTGCAGGGCTATGCAATCTGTCATGGAACATAAAGCTTTTCCTCCTGTCAGCCAGGAAGAGAAAGAAGTACTTTGCAGTGGATGTGATGGAAGATAACTACTCTGAAACCTGAAAATCCAGGTTTGTGTTCAAAACATGGCTAGAAAGGGTCGTTCTGTTCTGTCCATGGCCTTGTTGGAGCTTTAGAAACATTAAACGTGGTTTGGAAGCCTGAGAACCATGCAGACATAGGAAGGGTAGTTTAGAGAAATGCAATGCTGGCCAGAAAAGGTCACAAGAAAAGATGAACAAACTTGAGAAGACAGAACAAAGCACTCTAAACCAGGAACAGCAAACCAAATCATCAAAGTTTGAGAGTAAAACAGTTGGCCCTCTTTATTTGCCTCAGGGTTTATTAGTTAAACATATGCCAATTACTGAAAGAGTAGTTAGATTTGTAAATTTCACAAGAATTTGTAAAATTCACAAGACTATCAGGTACACAGAATTAGGCCAGATATGCCAAAATAGTTTGGAAAAGATTTGAAATGGTTTCAGAATCAGGTTTTTGTAACTGACCTCCCAATAGCTCTTATGCAGACATTCCCCATGAGTGGGCATTTGTGTCTGTTCATTATGGCAGAGTTGTGTGTAAAACTTGGCCCTCTGGAATTTGTACAAAATGTCAGAGCTTATGCTACTTGAGCTAATAACTGTTTGGACTTAAATACATTTAATAGATATTGTATTAAATATCAGGAAAGGTGTTTTATAAATGAAGTCTATAGCTATTTTCTCCACAACCATAAGTGAATGAAATAGTTTAGAAGCAGCTGATTCACACTGGGAAAATCACTCTAACACTGAAGACAAAGTATGACATCATCAGCACTCAGCAAGGGAGAGGGGTGAAGTATTTAAAACCCATTTTACAACTTCTGTTCTAGGGAGCTTTAGCTATCAATATTCTTGTGTGCCTGAACCAGACTGTCATTAATTTCCTGAGTGTTTCTGACAACTGGAAAATATTGAAGAGAAAAAAAGATCATAAAATATTCTATAAGGGAGGATTATAAGGGAGAGAAGGACTAAAGAGATTTCAAAGTCTACAGAATTGGTTCCAAAATAAAATCTGCTATGCAAATACCCAGGAGAGAATGTGCATTCTTATTAATAGATAAAAAGAAGGTTGAAGCTGTGCATGACTTGCCAGCTTTCCAGGCACTCCTGAAATAGGGTTTTTATAGGGGCCCATTCATAATGCCTGCTCCTGCAGCAAAACCTTTGCAGAGGGTCTCAATAGCTGCTTTAATGGCTCAAACTATTATTGATTTTACTATTTCAAAAACTGAAAATAGTCTTGGCAATTACTCTTAGCTTAACACTTGCATTTCTAAAGGAAATTGAGCAGGATGAGATGATTTTCAGTTTCAAGTTGGTAGAAATAGCCTACCAGGACATGAAATCTAAATCTGCATATAGTTATGTTTCAAAAAAAATTCAGATCTGCAAACCACTAGGAATGTCAACTTTACAGTTTAACAGAAAAAGATGGATAGAGTTGGAATAAGTTATGATACTACAATGACCATATAGTAATTTTTGCCAAAGAGCTGCTGCTTAGTGCAAAACCAGAGGGCAACCTGCTTCAGCATCTTTCTCTGAGGTTCAAGAAAAAAAAAGGAAGTTCTGAGACAGTTGGAAAACTAACGGGTTCAGGCTCCTGCTCTGACCCTCATCATGAGATAAGAGCAGAGGCACAGGCATGTCTGTCTGTCTTTCTTTCCACACCTTCTTTCCACAGCCTCCAGGAAAATGAGGTTGCGCATACATTCCTTGGAACTAAATAAAACTGCACAAAAGGAGTAATTCATTCATGCCATCTATGTTTCCTCTCCTAAGAGAAAAAAATCTTACCATTCAAGCAGTGGTTATTATATAAATGAGAAATATTTCATTTCAATATGCAAAATATGTGTTTTAAACATTTCTTGGCAATTAACTTCTAAATGTTTTCCTCTAAATAGGACTTATATACTGCTCAGCTCCAGCACAATGATAGTAACTTGAAAACTGAGAAACTAGAAAATAGTTAGAGGTAATGGTGACTCATCCTTCAGAAAACATAACTTCTTAAAAAAGTGTGTTTATCTGAAAAGGTTACCACACCTAAATTCCTTAATGTCTCCTAGATTTTTATTCATGAAGTTATATATATCACCATATTTTACTGGAAACAATGTACTTAAATTTATACTCTGCAGTCTGTTTTTCCCGTTAAAACATGTTACTTTCTGGACATTTGTTAGCATTTCTAATATCTCTTGCTTTGATGTTACATTATTAAACCTGTATGCTGTACTTGTATTTATTAATGTTTCTTTTGCGCTATTTCACCCTGTACAACACGTTAAACTTTGCATTAATCTTTCTAAAGACTATTGTCATGAGTATTTCTGCCTGTTTTTCAGTAGCCCTCTATTTTAAGACCATGTGTGCATAGAGAATATAACAGGATCAGGATGAATTTCAGTTTCTATTATCTTTGTTTTCGTCTTTTTATTCACTTTTTTTTTTTTAATAGGAAAAGAGTATTTTGAACTGACAAAGCAAAAGACCTGTTGTCAATCAATCTCTGACCGAGCTATTCTTGTGTGAATGCTTGTATGGCACACACTGAAGGCTGGCACACAGCATGTGAAGTACCTGCTTGATGTGGAGTCTCAGGCAGCAGGGTCCCTTTCAGTTCCGTGAACCATGGCTTTGCTTCTTCTCCATCTTCTTCCCACAATTTGAAAATCAGAGTGCGGCTCTCTTAAAGCAACGCTGGAGTTGAAAGCAGCAGCTTTGATTTATTTCATGCTACATAACACACAGTGACTCAAGATACACAAGACCAGGGAAAAGTTTGGCTCAGTCTTTCAACTCATGAGCCACCAAAATGGCTGGTTTTACATAAATGTCAAAGCCAGAGGGCTTTACATTCTTTTTGGAACAGCCCTTAAAAATGTGACTAAGACATTGGTTGCAAACTTACAAATAGTTATAACTTTAAAATGCCAAAGTGAGTTGGCTCCAGTTGCTCATAATTTTTGTCAAGAGACATTAAAGAGTGAACAGGCATTTCCCAGTAGCAACATTTTTGAACCTGCTCATCTAGGCTGTATGAACAGTGTTCCCCAGTTTATTTTGACATACCAGACCCCACTTCCATCTGCAGAAGGGACTGGCTCCCAGTTTCCTCCTAGTCCCCGCTGGCTATAAACTCGCACAGAGCAGCTGCAGTCAAACAAATATTTGGCTTTTAATTTCCTGCGGGTCAGGGCCCTACCATCCTTACCCAGTAAGGCTTCACACATCTCCTGTGGGGAAGGAGACAGAAAAAATCCCCATCATTTCCCTTTCCTCTACCTATAACCTCCCTGTTTCCCAATTCATTTTGAGTGAAACAGCCCCCTTGATCTGACAGCAGATGATGCAAGTTTACTCAGCAGTATGGCATACGGGTGTTTCTGTTACGTGGCCACCCATCAGGCTGCGTGCAGGCAGTCGGCACCAGGCTGCTGCATGGGTCCCGTCACGCTTCCCGTGGGTCCGCAGAGATGAGGTTTCTGTCTCTCTGCAGGGAAGAACCTTCTCCCTAGCACTGTTTAAACACAGACCTAAAGTCAAAGTCTCATTTTCCTGTCCATCCCACTTTCTTCACAGCCTGCTTTAAATGCTGGGCACCTCCACCCTGCAGCTGTCAAGACTATGCACAGATCTGAGCTCTTCTTTGCCTGAGCTACCCCTTCCGCTAAATTAAACTCGTCTTGGGTTCAAGCTCTGTTTCGATGCTTCTACCACACACTGTTTCCAAATCACACAGAACTCAGGTGGGAAACGTTTTGCTCCAGTCAAGCCAGGTCTGCAGCCAACCCACACCAGCAGCAGGTCTGAACTGGTGCTTCCCACTTGAGAAGGGGTGTGAAAGCCACAGTGTCCCCTACCCTCTGCCCTTCACCCAGCCTGGCTTGTGTTAACGGATGGCATTGAGCAGAAAAGTGAGAAGAAAGTTAAAGACAGAGAGATGGGAGACACTTGGGTTATCTGAAAGCAGACTTGCGGACGGAGCAAGCAGAGGTAGCAGCAGGGCTGAGAGAGCGCATGGCTGCCTGCGGCCGGGCTGGGACACAGGGAGCAGCTCGGGGCCGGCAGGCAGGGACTGCACGGAGACGTGGTGCATGCCCATGGATTGGCAGGGACATCAAACTTCAAACAGGAGGTAATATGTGGATAAGGTGAAATGGGTACGCACATTTTACTGGACTCCAGCTTTGTTAGCTTCATACAAGGTACAGGTTACCTTATCCAATGTAATACTCTGGTGGCTTTTGAGATAGATGTACCTTGGAGCACACTACCAGGCCAGCCAGCAAAGGAAGTACCAGCAGGAGGGGGCTGGTTCTGTCGGGAGGCAAAAGCTCCATTTGCAGGCTCCAGTCCCCCCAAGAGCGACGCCAAAGAAGCCACCACTTCTGGAGCTGAGGCACCAGCTCCTCACATCGCTGCTCTGGGCTCCAGCGTGGGCGGGAAGCACTGCTGCCCTCCCCAGGCGAAGGACAGGCAGCCTGCCTCCCTCTGCTGTTCGGCTGGCAAGGGAGGGAAGGAGCCATGAACACAGGAACAAATAAATGAACTGTTGTGCTTTCAGCGCAGATATTCCTCCAAGTCTCTTAGGCTGACAAGTAGGGCAGTCCCAGACAGTGTCCTGTAAGGTGCTGCTATGTGCTGTAGCTTCCCTGGGCTGTCTTGAGACATGGGTCATCTGCAGCACCAGATGCAAATCCAAGGCCATGAGATGCAAGGAGTCCCCGACATTATTTGGGATGTTATTAAGGAAGACTTCTGGGTAGAGAGCTTACTACAGGGACTGAGTATTCCTGGGATATGCAACAGCTGAGCAGCAGCATTGAGGATTGTAGTTCTGAGTGAAGGTACTTCAAAGCCAGGAGGAAAGTGAGTTAGACATCCTCTTGCTTCTAGTTAGCAGGAATTTCCATTTGCTTTCCCTAAGGCTGTACTACATCTATCTGTTACTCTACTCAGAGATCTTTCCTGGCAAAATACAGTTCAGCATTATTTACATAGAGCAGATTTCTGGCACATTGCTCTGTTTGAGTGCAGAGGAGGGAAAATTCACCTAAATGCCACGTTCCTTTAGTAAAAAGTAAAGCATATTGTAGTTGGGTACGAAACTGATAAGGTGATTATGTAGAAGCTTAATTCTGATCGTTTCTGCAACCCTAGAAATACAACAGCTTAATCCCATTTTGATCTGAACCTTCCCATACTGGCTAGACCTACTCCAGATTTTTACTGAATCAGCACAAAGGCACAAGCTTGTCAACACTGCACTTCAGTCAGGAATGGCAAGATAAGAAACTGGTTTGTACCAAATTGTTTTTAATATTAAGGTTATGTTGCTGCCCATAGTGAATGTGATATCTGCTTAATTTAGAGCTCATCTTCTCATTCAGTCACATGTGATTTGAATAATTTATTTTACTAATACCTGTGAGAAAAAAATCTTACAAGTTTATCTTTTTCTTTACAGTACCCTTTAATTACACTGATAATGTCAAATTCATAGCAGTGTTTGTCTGATTATATTCATGTTAAACAGTGTGTAACTGAAATGTTCAGAAATGTTTTATAAAATCATCATTGCATAAAGCTAAAGTAAGCAACAAAGTTCACGGAAGAGCAAATATAAGAGAAGGAACAGTTTACTGTTGTCTTTTTAAAGATTATCAGTTGTGTATCAGAAAAATGAAATGTTATTTAGCGTCAATTTCTAGTTGGATATATATATCATTCTTCAGCTTCTCCAGGAGTTGTGGATCCAGTGACAACTGGATCAAGGACAAGGATGTCCTTTCAGTTTCACTGCTTTCAACAGTGGTGAGACTGACTTTCTCAAGAATTCAGGGATTTTAATTCACCTTGCTGGATAAGGGCCCCAGGGTTTCTCCTTTGACAAACCATGTCAGTAATCCAACTGGGTTTCTGCTGAAGGAATTCTTGGATGAGACAAACCCCAGATATTTGGTGAAATATTCCAAACGTAGGGAACTGATGTTTCCTGATCTTTGCTAGCTGGAAAATCTTTGACAATCCTAACTAAATGTGGTGGCTTCAAAGCTAAAGTTTGAAGGTGTCGTGGTTTAAGCCCAGCCGGCAACAAAGCACCACACAGCCGCTCACTCGCTCCTCTCTCCCTGGCCCTGGTGGGATGAGGAGAAAATATAAAGAAAAGCTCGTGGGTCAAGACACGGACAGGGAGGGATCACTCACCAATTGTGGTCATGGGCAAAAACCAGACTCAACTTGGGCAAAAACCAAAATCAATTTATTTTACTACCAATCAAATCAAAACAAGGATAATGAGAGGTAAAACCAAATCTTAAAACACCTTCCCCCACCCCTCCCTCCTTCCCAGCTCAACTCCACTCCCCATTTGCTCTACCTCCTCCCCCACAGTGGTGCAGGGGGACAGGGAATGGGGGTTGGGGTCAGCTCATCACACCTTGTCTCTGCCGCTCCTTCCTCCTCAGGGGGAGGACTCCTCACTCGTCCCCTGCTCCAACATGGGGTCCCTCCCACGGGAGACAGTCCTTCATGAACTTCTCCGGCATGGGTCCTTTCCACAGGCTGCAGTTCTTCACAAACTGCTCCAAAGTGGGTCCTTGCCGCAGGCTGCAGTCCTTCAGGCACCGACTGCTCCAGCGCAGGCTTCCCACAGAGTTGTGGCCTTCTTCAGGCACAGCCACCTGCTCCGGCGTGGGGTCATCCCCAGGCTGCAGGTGGGCATCTGGTCCCCCGCTCCCCTCCACGGGCTTGGGAGGGACAGCCTGCCGTCTCACCACGGGCTGCAGGGGCATCCCCTCCTCCCCTGCTCCTCCTCCCCCTCCTTCTTCACTGACTTTGCTGTCTGCAGAGGGGTTTCTCACAGATTCCAGTCTCCTCCCCCACTGCAGGTTTTTTCACCCTTTTTCCACCATCACTGATGGGCTTGGCCTGGGCCGAGGTGGGTCCAGCTTGGAGGCAGGGAAGCTTCTAGCAGCTTCTCACAGGAGCCCCCCCTGTAGCCCTCTCCACCACTACCAAAACCCTGCCACACAAACCCAAAACAGAACAAGAAATCATTAAGGAGTAAAAGGTCAGCTGAGTTTTCTAACGCTGCTCTGGTGATTTAAAAAGTGTTTCTCATATGGTCAGGCATATACAGTTGTAATGACAACCAGTTGGTATCCAATTCTGATGCAAGGCAGGTTCATTATACTCTAGCAGCATGCTGAGAGTTGTTTTGTTACTGGTTTGAAGTGATGTCTTCCATTTGTTCAGATTTTGCATGTACACTGGACTTGATCAAAGTACTTCCATATGTTTCTTTTCAATTTCTCCTTAAAAACTACATTTCAAAGCATAGGGACAGTAAGTTACAGTGTAAGTATATTAAATTTGAGAGAGAAGAATAGAGGAGTTAAACTGGAGTACTACTGAAAGAAAGTTGGCAGCACTGTTGTAGTGACCATTCATTAACTCAGGAAATGCATGCTACACCTCAGAGAATGTTAAATACATTAATAAGACATGAACATGCAAGGCTAAAGTACCTGAACAGCCTTAACTCAGGTGAGCTGAGAATCCCCAAAACCATGACATGATTACAATTCTGGTATTTTAGCATTTGTGAACCAGACTAGATGCAACTGATGTCTTAAGACATTTATTTATAACTTTTCATGGGATCTCAAAAGATAAGGAGTAGGAGAAAGCAAGGGAGGAGTTTCACAGCAGGTAGACTCTTTCTACCTAGCAAAGGTAAAAGCTTAAAAATAAGCATTTCAGGGTAGACTTGGAAAATGGTCAGGACTGGATAAGAATGGAAGGATAAAAGACTTAGAGGCTGACACTGGAGATGCGGAGGCAGAAGTTGCTTGGACAGATGAAACGGAGACGACAAGAGAACAGGGGATGGCCATGGGTAGGACAGCAGGGGCAAATGTGTTTACCCCACAGACGGCAATTCCTTAAGGACCTTAATATTAACCACAAGCATGCTGAGTCTTTGCAGTCTTCTTCCGGCAATGAATCAGTGTGACTTCTACTGGGAATGTGTATTTTCTTCCTTCTAGCAACTGACCCGCACAGAGAATAACAGATCCCCACTGCTATGATCAGTCAGCCTGGGGCGAAAGGACCTCAGTTGGGAGTCTGGATCCTGTTAAAGCAAGGTGGCTATCAGTCTGGCTCCTGGTGGTGAAGCTTCTCTTCCTGATGGGTGTTTGCTTTCCTAAAGAGCCAGGAAGTTAATTTTGGAAACAAATCATCCTGAGAATAATGTTAACATCTGTATGAAGTTCTTAAAAGAAAGGATGTGCCAGCTGTCGATGTTGTGGGACGTAGACGCCTTAGTGTACAAATCTGGGGTTTTCTATGTACCATGCAGAAGCCAGCAGCATTGAGAGGTTTGGGAGAAAGGTATTCTGTATTCATCTCAGGACCCACGTGCCTGAGTCTTGCTGAGGTGCTGATGTGCTGATGCTCTAGTCAGCAGCTTCCCAAATAAATACCATCAACATGGCCTATTAGATCAAAAGGGTAAGATTTTTTTCCAATAGTGGAGGCATACTCTGGTGTTTTGCTGGCATGTCTTTTGATCTCTGGGAAAAGCTGAGGAGTACTAAAGGCAACAGGTGCTACACTCTCTCAGAACTGTTTTGTTCATTGCTAGCCACCAGCCTGCCTCAGGTGCTCTTGACAGGGATACACACACCTCTTCCAAGTGGCATGTGCAGGTTATCACCAGCATTCAGCTGCTGCTTGTGTTCAAGAAGGTAAGCTCCTAGACATGTGTAGGGACAACCAGCCAGACTTGTGTGTCTGGAACCGGGAAGAGCAGAGTCCAGGCATCAGATTGGAATGCGGAAAAAAACATGGCCAACACTTTGAATTTCCATTATGTTGGAAATTACAATACTTCAAAAAAAATGTTTACCTCATTTTCTGAAATAAAACTGTTTTAACAAAAACATATGAAAAAATGTAAGGCTGTTGAGCTTTCACCCCCACGCCCTGTGCATGAAGGTTATCTCTAACATCATCTTCAGCTTTGCTCAAGTACAGGTTTCTTGTCGGTGACATTCACACACCCAAGCTGCTAGAGGCAGGGCATTTTTCGTTAGCTGGCTGGATGCTGTCACCAGCGATTAGACAGTGCTGGGCACCACAGAAATGTGGAGTGCCTTCTGCACCTGCAGAGGGGCCAGCAGGTAACTTCAGCCACAGGCTGATCCATGAAAACAGAAAGCTGAGTGGTGTGTACCCAGGCAGATGGAGGATCTCCTGTGTGTGTGGCTGTGGGGAAGGGCGGGCAGGTCACAGATAGGCTGTGTGCATTTGTCTTGCCCTGGGGCAGCCTGTGCTGGGCAATGGGGCTGTGACATACACTGTGCATCTCCTCAACCACCGACTCACTTCCTTCCCATCTCCCCAGCTTCCCCGAGGTAATCACCACCTGCACCCAACTCTCCTTTCCAAGTACATAATTTCATAATTTAAGAAATTCCCAAATCCTACATATCCAAAGTATGATTATGTTAAACACCCTGGATATGACAGCATTTCCATATCAGTGAGGTATTTTAGGAAGGAATATATTGCTCACGTGTTAAAAAAAAAAGCCTTAAGGTTTGACTTTCAGCTACATGTACCAAGATGTAACAATCAAAAATTGTCTTAGCAAATACAAGTCAAACTGACAAATTATAATGTCAGTAATATAATAATATTGACCAGAAATGTCTACCAAAGTTAGTGACTTCTTGTTGGCTTCAGACTCTTCCTCTCCGGGTGAGGGCTGGCAGCAGTCCCACCCACGCAGATACCATCTCGACCTGCAGCAAAATAGCAACAGCTATTTCTCAATCCCATCTTTCTGCTGCTCAAGCACTGTCACAGATGCAAGGTCTTCAAGGCAACCAGGCAGCAGGGATTAGGGAAGAAAGTAGATGTGCTATAAGTATAAAGCTCCATCAGAAAAATGCCTCTTGTCACGAGTTATTTCTCATAATGGAAACCACTTCCAAATCCCTCAAATTCAGCCAGCTGCTGTCAGAAGTGAGGCCGCAGCATTCTTACAGCTGGAGCAAGTAAAAGTTAAAAGTTTTGAATTGCTGCAGTTATAAAAATGGAGAGATTTTTCTAAATTCCTCTTCCCCCCCTGACCCCACCCCTGTACATACATTAGTAATTGAACCTGTATCTCTCTGAAGAAGTTAAAATAGAAAACAAACTTTAAAAAATATTCATCATAATTTGCCATTTCTGAGGTTACTGCTGGGTGGAAATGAGAGACTAGCAAGTTGTTGACAGGTACTGTTTATTCAGAGAACTTCTCCCATACAAAAAAAGTGATTAAAGTCAGTTAATTCCTTTTTTCTTAATAATCTTTCATGTAACCTTACTTACAAGCCTGGTTTGAATGTCAATTTGTCTTTTATAGCCACATACGTTTCTGCTTCCTTTAAAAAACACATTTCGTTTGCTGACCTGATTATATCGCCAGTGTCTGCTGCAACTTTGTTCTACTGCTATCTTCAGAGAAACAACTTCAGAAATAAAAACGTGCATATTAACAGTGATGGAAAATAATTTCAACACAGTGTTATTTGCATTAAAACAAGTTGTACCCTTTACCTATACACAGGATTACTATGTCGTGTTTAGTAAGGACAAATGAACATCTTTGTTTAACTATTCACAGGGTTGTTGTGTCCTGTTCAGTAAAGACAAATGAATAGTGGAAGGTAAAAAATAACATGTTCATGGTCCTGAATTCCTTCCTTAGGTCAGTATTACACTGAATTCATGGCAGGGACAGGCTTTTTGTCAGTTATGCTGCTGGTTTTCAGGAGTACAATAAAACTCACCTAAAGTGACTTCCTTTATGCTAGGGTGCACCTTTGTTTATGCAGCTGTAAAACGAGAAACACAAAACTATTTAGAAGAATTGTATTTTTATTAATTTACTAACTTTTATGAAGCCCTTCAGCAACTTCAGACAAAAAGCCCTGGAGAAAGATGAAGGCACACGGCTTTGGAAGGTAAGGCAACTCCAACAGCTTCTGGAATACGAGAACAAGACATCCTTTAGGAAACAGGGGTTTTCTTGGTTGGTTTGGCAACGCTGGTAGAGTGATGAAGGGAAGCACCCTGATCAGACTCCCTCAAGGGCTAAGGGCTACCCGAGCTCGGCTAAAGCGCAGCGCACCTGCTCTGCAACTGCACCTCAAGTAGTGCAATTAAGGCATGGATTTTAAAACGTCGGGTTTGACTAGAATTAGATTTACGTGTATCCACACACGCGAGTCACAGGACCGATGCCGCTCTTCGAGCCAGCGACCGGCAGCTCTCGGCAGCGAAGCCAGCGAACGGCCGCGCCGTGCCCCGCTCTGCGCCCCCGGGGGCGGGGCGGGCCGCCCCTCCCGCTCCCAGCCCCCGAGGGCTAGCCTGCGAGGTGGAGGGCGGGAAGTGAAAAAGACGGAGAGAAGGGAGAGATCCGGGGCGAGGGCGGGGGGAACCCTCTCAAGCGGGCAGGCACGCCGCGTTGACTAATCTGCCTTGGCTCATCCCCGCGCAGCTGGCCGAAAAAGCCCTTTCTGGCGCGGCGGTGGCAGTCCTCCTGGGTTTCCCTAATGATGCATGCCGGAGAAGCATTCCCCGAAACCGAACGCGAACTTTCTCTGACAATGAGCTGAGGCTGGTCTTAAAGCCTCCGCAGCCGTGCCTGCGCGGGGCGGCAGGGCTGGGCTGGACTGGGCTCGGCGAACCACTTTCGCGGGACCAGGGAGTACCTGGTGGGGACCGTGGCAGAGGCGTCGGTGCCGGCCGCCGCCCCCGGAGAAGGGCCTCCGGAGGCCCCTCGGGGCGAGGGAGGCAGCGGGGCCATACCTCCTCTCGCCAGCCTTCCCCGCCGCCCCGGGCATCCCCGGTTGCCAGCGCCTGGGCAACCAGGCCAGCCTGGCCCCCGACGTCCCGGGTATCTCGGTGCCCGGCGCAGCCGGCTGCCGTGTCAGCTAGGGTGTCCCCACGGCAGAGCAAGTGTCCCTCGTCTGCACTCCCCGCAGCCTGCGCAAGCGAAGGGGCTCCCTAGGGAAAGCCGTTTGTAAGGTAAAAAGTTCACCTTCGAGAGGAAAAGAAAAGAAAAGAAAAGAAAAGAAAAGAAAAAAGAAAAGAAGAAGCTGTAGGCGGCACAGGGAAATGACCACCACCCGCAACCCACTCCCGCGCTAGCGTGTTAAAACGATGCACGAGTGATGCCCCTGCGACCTCAGCACGGCGGGTATGAGCGTCCACACCGGGCAATCCACCTGCAAGCGCCCTGAGGGACTTCACCTCGCCTTTGAGAGAAAATCGCGTGTTACTGCAATAGTCCACGCTGAAGGTGGACCCCACGCAGTTGCGGGGAGGGCTATTCACACTTGTTTCATGCAAGATCGGCTGTTGTGGAGGTTTTTGTTTTCTTTTGTTTTGTTTTGGGTTTGAATGCTGCGTGTGATAATTATTTATTATCCCAGTTTTCTTTTCGAATTAGTGACACAGCTTCAAGTCTGAATAAGTGTTATTTACAGTTCTGGAAAGAGGTGCATGAGACGTCCAAATGAGTCCCGGTTATGGAATTGGAAACCTTCATTTCCGTAGGCGTACAGGTACATATATGAAGCCAGCTACGATCTGAAGCCCAGCAGGAGAAAAACAACGTGTAAAGACACCATGGATAATCACAAGGGTAACCAACCTGTTTTTCTAGTGCTCCCGAAGCACCGGCATCCCTGTCTTCAGACCTGTCCTCCGTGCCTTGTCGGGTCACGTAGCGGTGCAGGAGAATTAACCTTTGGCTTTTTCTTACACAGTCTTTTGTGGCTTGGTCATCTTTCTTCAGATCGCCGATTTACCGCGGGGATCCACCTACAATTTCAGCCTCTGTAACCACGACGAGATACAAGAGGATCTCCTAAACGTTTTGGATCCAGACATGACCTTTAAAAAAGAGGTTGGTGGTTTCTCTGGTGGCATCGGAGGGAAACTGTCGGGACGGCACTGCCTCCACGATTTTACCCTTGACCGCCGGCAGCTACTTTCTGAAAATCTCGATTAGCAAGCCGGGAGTTGGCTAGTGTAGTAAACCGGCGCCTGTGAAACGGGACGGGGAAGTTATCTCCTACTCTCCTCCGGCGACCTTCCTAAAATGTGCTTCGCTGAAGCTGGGACTGGCAGGGACGGAGAGCAGGAGCCCGGGCGGCTGCTGCCAGAGCGCTACCCGACTCTTCCCGGCGCCTTGCAGACCCGTAGGACTGAAAGTCGCTTGTGTAATGCTTCACCGACGCTGAAGATGGTGTCACGGTTGCAAAGGTGATAAGTGGTTTAGAAGCTACGCGGATGGTTCACACGCGCAGCCGGCGCTTAGCGGAAAGATCAGGCGGCGGCTTGCCGGGACGTGCCGTGCGAGCGGACCTGCGGCCGGACCGGGGCGGAGCAGCCCAGCGCAGCCC
>NW_010972603.1:925238-925589 GCF_000737465.1 Haliaeetus leucocephalus
GCAGACCGGCGGCGCGCCGGGCGGTGGAGACGCCCGTGACGGCGTGTCCGAGGCGGGCTGGCAGCCGGCGACGGCAGCGCCGGGGTCCGTGGCTTTAACGAGCATCCCCTGTTGTTGTTTCCCTCCAGGAGCTACAGCTCGATTTTCACACCTGCGAGGACGCGCCTTCCCCGCCGGCGGGCCCGCAGCAGTCCGAGGTTCGCCCGGGTGCACGCATCCTCCGGCGGCTAGGTGTCATTCCCTCTCCATGGAGGGAAAAAAAAAGAAGGGTGTAGGAAGGAGGAGGAGGGAAGGGGAAAAGGGGGGAAAAGGGGGGAGAAGAGGAGGAAAGGGGGGAGAAGGGAAAAAAAC
>NW_010972603.1:925945-990941 GCF_000737465.1 Haliaeetus leucocephalus
GCGAGCCGTCCGGGCGCGGGGCAGGGCCCGGCCGCCGCGCCTCTTTCCTCGCCTCCAGCCCGCCCCACCGCCCGGCCCCCCAGTCGTGAGGCGGGAGCATGCGAGGAGGGCCCCGGGAGCGGGCCTCGGCGGCAGGCGGGGCTGCTCGCCGGCGGGTGGCTGGGAGGAGGGGAGGCTGCTGGCTCAACAGGCCAGAACGGGCTCGCTTAGCCGCGTGGGCGGCCCTGGAGGGTGCCTGTGCGTGTGTGTGTGTCCCCTGGCGGTGCGGCACAGCCCCTCCGTCGGATGGAGGGAGGCGCGCCCGGGGGCTGAAGCTTTTCCTTCTTCGCTAGATAAACCAAAGCTCAGCCGCGCTGTGGGTAGCTGCGGCTTAGGGTTTGAGGGCTGCAGCTTTGGGCGACGGTCCATTAGATCGTATTAAAACATCCCTTGCACGCAAACAGGTGAGCGTAATTCAGCTCTGCAAGGTGAAAGCCCGTGATACTGACTCTCTTCTCGCTGTACGAAAAAAGCGGTTTCAGTGTAGAGAAGCAGTAACAAACCAGACCTGAATCGAGCGAGTACAGTGAACAGCAGAGTGCAGACGGCGTAGACCTTCCTGTGCCTTTATGGTAGTCTTTTAGCATTCAGTCCTCTCGACTTTCTCCACAGACTTTGAACTGAAATAGTAATGATCATCACTGGGCAAAGGTGACTGTAACTGAAGCAAACTGTCTGTGAACGGAGATAAGATAATAACATAGTGTGTTTGTAGTGGAAATAAAGTAGAAGCAGAGACAATGTGAAAACAAATTTGCCCAAGCTCTGCAAGGTGTCTAAACGTGTGCTTAGTTTCCCATGCTGCCTTAGGGTAAAGTACATAAAGAAGCACAACTTACTGTTGCTGAATCGTTGTCTTTCGGCAAATATATTGTCCCATTCCTTTCGACTTTCCATCTGCGGGCTTTCCTGTCGATACTGTTGTAAACTAAGATGAATAATTTTTCTGTCTTGTGAGGCATGCAAATTCCTTATCCAGGTTGGTTCCTAGAATTTTGAATTTCTGTTTATAGCAAATTCATTGCAACCAATCACTAAAAATGCCTTTTTAACATTTTCATTGCAGGTGAAGAAACTTGGTATTGTTGCTGTGAGTAAGTATGCACAGATTGTTCATGTCTGGGTGTTTGGGTTTTTTTTCGGTAACACATCTGACATCTGCACTTGATTCTCAACTCAAAAATGGAAAATTAATTGTGTGTACTGATAGCTACTCTGAAATATGTTGAAAGAAGTCTCAGAAATATCAGATATCAATTTGGAAATAAGACTGCTGTTGCAACTGTAACTTAGTTCTCTTAGGGATATACCTTGTGAACCTCCTGTCCTTGTCATCTTGTTCTTCCAAGAACACCCCTAGGCCTTAAGGAGTGAGCGGTGAATAAAGCTGTTAATTCCAGATCCCTTTTTTTGTTGTTTTTGTTGTTACTAGAAGGCTGTGTTACAGGAAGAAAACAATTACAGGAACAGAACAGGTGTGGATGGGACTAGAAGTCTTCAGGGAGTGTTAAAAACTGGCTGGACCACTGGATACGAAGGATGTGAATTGATGGCTTGCCATCCAGTTGGCAGTTGATAACAAAGCGTAGCACCCTAGGTGTCAACAGCAGGGCCCGTGTTGTTCAGCACCTTCACCAACAGCCTGGGTGATGAAGTGGCATGCACTCTCAATAAAAATTTGTAGACAATACTATGTTAGGAGGAGTAGCTGACATCCCAGAATGGCAGAGCTTCAGTCCGGAGAGGTGTTGCAAAACACTAGGCCTGGGCCAACAGAAACCCCGCCAGGTTCAGCGAGGGCAAGTGCAGAATCCTGCACCTGGGACAGAACAAGCCGGGAACTGACTGGCTGCGTGGCATCCTGCTGAAAGGGAGCTGGGGCTGTGCTGGTGCCAAGTTGAACATGGATCAACAATGCAGTAACTGTGGATAAGGCAAGCCGCGTACTGAGCTGTGTTAGGAATGTGGCCAGCAGATCAGGGAAAGCTGTTATTCTCCTGTACTTTGTGCTGGTGAGGCCATACATGGACTGCGATACCCAGTTAGTGTGGTTCTCCCCCTCCCACCACTCACTCCCCTCTCTGTTTCAGGAGGGATGCTGAGGAACGGGGGAGTGTCAGGGGGCCTACAGCACACAGTATGAGAGGGGTCATTGATGTAACGGGATTTGTTCGTTCTTGCAAAGGGAAAAGCATGGGGCAACCTAGAGGCAGCCTGTCGTCTGAAGGGCAGCTACAAAAATGACAGAGCTGAATTTGTGGTAGTAATGGTAGACAGAGTAACAAGGGGCAACAGCCACAGATTGCAGCTGGAGAGGGTTGCAGTGGAGGTGAGGAAAAATGGCCCTAAGAGGGAACTGTAGTACGGTGTAGAGCTTGAGCAATCTCCTTCCCCAGAAGTTTTCAAGACTCAAGTGGGCATAGCTGCAGTTATCCTGATGCAGTAGTGGTGATAATCCAGCTATGGGAGGAGCTGGGTGGCAGGTTGAACTAGATGATTTCCAAAGGTCCCTTCCAGCCAGCGTTTAGATGATTCAGTGAGATGCACGCTGTCTTGAAAAGCAGCTTTTTTACTTCAGTAAACCACAAAGTTTTTACACAGACCTCATAAAGCAAAATATTCTTCATTAACAGAGCACGTATAAACTTGAGAATAAATAACTGTCACACAACTGGGACTAGATTTAGAAGATCAGTGAACAGTGACAGCTGTAAACACATTAATGTAACTTCTGTTTTCAGCTTACAAAATTGTAAAAACATTGCATGTTCTGTGAAGTCCTTTTCGGTAGGCTACATCTTCTTACAGACCTAGTCATTTAAGCTTTCTGAGAAATTGAGATGTTTACATACAAAATTGTGATTGAAAGAATAAATTATGTGCCCCTCAGTGCGGTGTTGTTGGTTTATTGATGTTACGTGGTTAGTGCTCTGAACATTTTGATTGGAGTGTGCCTAAAACTGTCTTGGCCTAAGCAGACTCACATACAACTCATGTGGAGTACCAGGTATCTGTAACCTGATTATAGACCTAAACCACTTCAGAGGCTCTATGGGAAGATGTCTGACGTGCTCAAACAAATGAAACCTCTCATAAAGTGCAACCTTTTTTATCTTCTTAGTTTAGTTCTTCCCACTGAAGCTGTGCTGCAGAACAGCAAAGGGTACAGCATTCTTTCTGACAATAATTCATAATACAAAGGAACATTGTGGGGAGGGCTGCTGGGTGACTAAGTTTGTACCATAGGTACGCTCCTACAGTCACTGATTTTTGATCTGGTGTTTCTCTGTACAATTGCTAAGCTCTGTGATTTGCATTTTTATATTTCCCTAGATTGAGAGTATTTTTCCCTAGAGTACGTTTCTCAGTTTTCTACCTTTTGGGACCACACCAGCAGCTTCTCAGTGTGGTCTGGAGCTTTGACTCTTTTACCATTTGAGCTAGTAAAGTCATAGATAACAATAATAGATACTCTTTCTGAACCAGTCACAAGGTGGGGAGTGAGATGTATTCTTAGAGCAGTAAATTCCCCGTGTCTTTAGCTGTAATTGGGGAACAGTTGCAGGAGTGGGTCACTAGCTTCCAGGTCTGCAGAATGGCTTAACTGAATAGGCATTGCTAATTCTGAGAGTTGTTATCTGTGTTTCCAGTCCAGTGGGCTGGGGGGATCTGACAGTCCAGAAGTGTTATGTTGGGATAACTTCTTCATAAGCCCTCACAAAGCTAACGCGAGCCTTTACTTACAGTGATAATTCAGTAATTTATTATTCAGTTTTTCAAAAGAACCACCTTGTGATCTGTCAATCTGATGTTACTCATGTTTTTGTTACTGATGTGATGTTATTTATAGTAATGCTTGCATTCATCTGAAATGTGTGCATGTCTCTCAGAAATTCAACAGAACATTCAACAGGAGAGCTTTCTTGGTGGGTCACCATGATAAATAAATGCACTGTCAGGCTTTCTCTCTTGTTACAAACCTGGAACTTGTTGAACTTTTCTTCTGTTTGATTAACAGGTAATGCTTTGCCACAAGACATTACATGTTTGGCAGCAGACCGCATGTTGATATTTGCTTCGTACGACAATATTCTCCATGCTTTTGCCAGGAACAAAGAGGTTTTTTATTACTTATTACTACAAAACAGTTGTGTAGTGTTTGTGTTTTCAAGGCACTTAATTTTCTACAAATACCTATTTTTGTAGATGTTTATTTGTGTACTTCAAATGTAGGGAAGCAAAAACTGTAGAAGGAGCAATAAAAAGCTTAAAATACGACACTGTAAGAGCAAATTCTGCAATGGCTGATCTGTGTTTTATGTATTAATTATAATAAGTAGTTAAAGATAAAAAATAAATCATTAATTCATGTAAATTAAATTAATTAAAATTAAACTAAATAATTAAAAATACTTAGTTACAATATTTTTGCCAACAGTTTTAAATATCAGAGAAAATTACCTATCTTCCACTTAAAGTTGTGTGACCTTTCCATGTATTTTATTTAAACTTGTTGCTGACTTGTGTTAGCTGTCCTCAAGTACTATGTTAACATGATATGCTACATGAACAGCATATATTGAAAACATTTCTATTTTGAAACTCTAGGTGGTTCATACCTATGAAGGTCACAAGGCAAGAATACACCTTCTGCAGCCTTTTGGTGATCATGTTATCTCTGTGGATGTTGATAATGTTCTTATTGTCTGGGATATACAGTCAGAAGGTGAGAGACACTTTATTTTTGTTATTACTTTATAAGACAGCATTGTTAAACAGTAATTTTTAAAAAAGTTTTTTTTTAAATGTGCATGTTCAGAAGTAGTTTGTTCTTAAAAAAGGAAAAAAATCATTAAATGATAGCGCTCAAAAGGTAATCTGAAGTCCTAATCCTACAATAATTTTTCATGAATGGATCTGGCACCACATGTAGAGACTCAGTAAGGTTCCATATAGGCCTAAAAAGATATGCTTTTACAGAAATTGCATTTTAGTGTTGCATTTTCTGGTAAAGACTGTGGTACAGCAGCTTTGGCACTGACTCTGAAATCCTGTAGTTCCTTGATACTTACTGGTCTGGGTAAGACTAAATTCTTACGAATGATCTTTTGATTGTGTCAGCGTTTCTCGTGCCATTGTAAAGTGCCTTACGAAATCCTGCTTCAGTGCCCTGGATTTTTTTCTTTAGAAAGCATCCTCATGGGTGTCACCAATGTCATTCCCTGGATGCTGGGTCTTGAAAGTCGCTGCAGACAGGCTTTAGAGATTTGAAGTTGCTATAACAAACAAAAAGCATGCTAATCGGGTGAGGTGTTTTGCTCAGGCAGGAGCAGGAATCCTTCAGAAAGATATAAATCACTACACTTTTGCCAGAATTGTTGTGCTAGGTAGGCTTATGGGGAAAAAATATACCTTCAAGCCAACAGATGTTATAACATAAACAAGTTTAGTCTGTCCTGTTACGCATTAGCTAATCCTTTAATGCAAGAAACACCAGTTATGGGATTTGTACAGAGTAAACATCAGTTCTGCCTTTACATTTGCCAAGGGATGACAAGCCTGCAGATTTGTAGGGATAGCCACACTAACAGTGTTTCTTACTTTTTTGCAGAGGAGTATCTTCAAGTGGATTTTGATAAGGCCACTTTTGCAGTTTCTGCAGTTCTGCATCCCAGCACCTATTTGAATAAAATTCTCCTTGGGAGTGAACAAGGGAGCTTGCAGCTATGGAATATAAGATCCAAGTAAGATTCTTAATAACTTGGGTATACTTCATGCTCCAAGCAGTTTCACATGCAACAAAAAATACTTTTAAGTACAGTAGGTTTTGAACATGGAATCTTTTACTGAGTCCTTTGGCACAAGTTTTCAGTTGGTCTACCTCCAGGAACAAAGAATGCTGCTGCTCCCTGAATGCTGATGCCTTTCAAGTTGCGTGTTGTTTACTCTCCCTGCAAAATGTCAGGGATTGTTCAGGAATTTATTTTTTTTTAATTAAATTTTTTTTTTAATTTCTTGGAATCACATACCTTTCCAATGAAAATAATTAAAATAATAGTAAATGCATGTTCAGGCCTTCTGCCTCCCTTCTTACAAGCTTAATTTTTTGATGATTGTGGGTCCAAGGAAGTGCTGGCAGGTAGCATGGAGGTAATTACTAGCATTTGATCCTTACACTCAAGTAAGAGGTGTGTAGATATGTAGTTGTTCCTGAGCACATCCCAATAGAGGATCATCCATAATGGCAGTATTTCATGCCTACCATGATCAGCTGCTTTTCTAACTCATGAAAGTTACAGCTACAGTTAACTTCCCTGCATGTTAATGTGCATACTGCAAGTAGATGTTAACTCAACTTGAGTAGTTCAGTGTTTTATTCTCATGACTACTGTATATTTTCAATGATATCACTGCTAATTTTTTTGTTCCATATTCTAAGGTTTTGGAGGTGCCATACATGCTGTGCTATATAAATGAGGAAGTAGGAATAAACTAAAAATACAGAAAAGTAAATGTCTCTACTTACAGTAGTCTTATGTCTCTTCATCGCCTGTTGCAGCATCTGAGATCCAATACATCCTAGATGACAAAGAGTCTTCCTTAGATGGCTTAGTTTCTCTTTTAATTGTGTGAAAACTTACAGGGCTGTTACTGCTCTTTTAGCAATGTTGTTGGTTTAAGCACTTTCTATTTTTTGACTGTTTGTTCCCTTCATAGATTATATTGTAGATAGGTATGGGCGCAATTAGACAAAAAAATAAATTGGAAGAACTGAGGGGAAAGTCTCATGGTCTCTGGCAAGAAAGGACAGTGAGAGGTGGTAACACATGGCTGCTAGCAGTCTTTTAAGAATGACAGCCTCTATCTGTGGTGATGGAATAATTTTTTTAATCATGTCTGTTCTTAAATACCGTCTTCATAATTTCACCTTTAAGTACTGCATGACTGCCTTGTTTCTGAACTGTCCTGCTTCACATTTTGGCTGTTACCATTTCTGAAAGAAACAAGATGAGGTGTGCTTGTAATACGTGTTAGTGTCTTCATTTAGGGAAGGTACTCTGCAAATGAAGGATTTGGTTTTTATTAGAAGTTGGACCAAGAGTGGCTTTTTATGTTGATGTTAAGAATTCTGAAAAGGTGTTCAGAGCAGAAACGTATGGGGAGCAACTGGTGGAGAATGGGTCTTCCTCCCTATTCATGTTATGTAATTATGTCACCTTTTAGGTATTAATCATGACACTAACTTGTTCAATAAAAATTAACCATAAGTTTTATTCTTAACCTCACTTACTAGTATTACAGGGGTTTTTTTCCTTTTAACTGATTTATGAGGACAGAAGGCTGATGTGCTTTCCTGTGTAAGTGCATAGAAAGCATCCATTTTGTTGTGAAAAATCCCCAGGGGTTGATTGATTTATGTTTTTTTTTTGTTTGTTTTCCAGCAAACTCTTATACTCATTTCCAGGATGGCACTTAGCAGTCACAACTCTTGAACAAGTTAGTATTTTTGGTATCTTATTTTCTCACATAACTGGTCAAGAATAGCAGGCAAAATATCCTTGCTTAAAATTACAGCAATGAAGATGACTTGTATTCTCTCAGGTAATTTTAATAGCCCTCTCTTGAGCATGTTAGGCATTGAAGAGAGGTAGACTTGGAGGTTTATTATCTGCCCTTCCTCTAGTCCTAGTTCCGTTGCATTTAGCATCTTAGCTATCTGGTGTTCATCACAGTTGTAGTGTTTTTTCACTGAATGATGTAATGAATCCACAGAAACAGTTTGTTTGAAAGATGCAAGTGTATTGTGTAGCTTCTGTTACACTGGTAGCTTTTTGCTAAATTTATTTTGCTTTGGAGGTTACTAAAATGTAGGTTTTACTAATTCAAGAAAATATTTTGTAATTTTATTTGCTGTATTTTTGTAGATATAAAACTTAATTGAAACGTATTGGTAGCATTGATGACAACTTTGAAAATGGTCTGCAGTTGTCCTGGATAAAACTTGTAAATATGGGGGTCTGTGGCAGGGTATGTGTATAATGACCCACGAGAACTACTGAAAACTTAGTGAGGTGTTTTTCAAAGGAGTTCCAGCTTCTGGAAACAGAATTGTTTCATCCAATGGAGACTAAGCACAAAATCTTGCATCTTATTTTTTGTGCGTTAAGGTAATATAGATGTCATGTGAGATGCCTGATTTGTTTCTTTTTTATTTGTCCTGGACTTATATACATTGTCTTGTATGTATTGGTATTACTAGTGTAGCAGCAAGCTTTTCCTTTTTCATTTCAGTTGCTGTTCAATTTTTCTTGCAGGCTCCAGCAGTGGATGTTGTTGCAGTCGGTCTTGTATCTGGTCATATCATTGTACACAACATTAAGTTTGATGAAACTCTGATGAAATTTCAACAAGATTGGGGTCCCATCACAGCAATATCTTTTCGTACAGGTAAGTCGTAGCATTTTTAGTGAAAATATGTGTAAAATCACTAAAACTAAGTGGAAGGTAGGAAAATATGTTTTGATAAAATGTTTCAAAATCAAAATTGGGGCTGAGATTTTTAGTTTTCAAAGGCGTCAGATAATCTAGAAAAGTTACCAATAAGTAAGGGACATCATACATCTGCATCATACTGGCTGTTTTGTAGCATTTTCTTGTGTACTGACTCAGTGTACAGGAAGTGTGACATACAGTAGGTACTCCTTTTCAAAGAAAAGTAAGACAGTTTATATTTACAACATGCCAAGAACTAACTAACACAGTACACAGTTACCAGTTACTGCAGAGAAATCAGTACACTGCAAGTTAGCATCCAAACCTACTTGTCAGTAGTGTCTTCACCCTCCAAAACAAAGTTAGAATGTTAATAGTTGGGTGACTACTGAATGGATGTTACTGGAAAACACTGTTTGTATTCACAGCTTTTTTTTCTGTAACGAGCTTGTACTAATTACTAAAGCTAGTTACTTTAATGATGATCGTGCCTACAGAGCTGTTGATACTGAATCTGATCTCTCATTTGAAAAGACAAATTTGGAAATCTTAACAGAACATAGATTGATGCAGACCCTGTTGAGGAAGAATGCTCCTGGAGAGACTTGTGGAAAGACTTGTTAGAAGTGGAAAGAGTGCCTTTTCATGTCAGCCATTTAACTCAAAACCTTAATAAAGTTAAATAACTTCCATTGCCTGCCTGAAGGTGTGGCTTTCAGAGATTCTCTAATCTCTCTCTCTTCCTGTCTTTAGAGGTAGGAAATTTAGTGTAAATATAACCTGGTTGGTTTGAACTCGGGTACTCATGTTAGTCTTTGAGTAAAGTGCTCTTCATTTAAATTAAAATGAACTTGGCATTTACTTACCTGTGAAGCTTTACCAAAAAAGAAAACGCTAGGCCTGTCTGGTTTAGTTATCTATGATGTGTGTAATTGCAAATTGGAAACTGGCTTTTTCCTGTTGTTGGAGCGAAAAGATTAGTTACCAGTTATGCAGGATATTTGGTGGAATTTTATCTTGATATGGTAAGTTTTAAAACTTGAATATTTGTAGTACGTTTTTACGAAGTTAGTATGATGTGTTTACCTCTTTAATATTAGACAGGATAGAGCAAATAGAAGAAAATTAGAAATTCTGTGAGCTGAGGTTTTTATTACTTCTTAGAATGATGGAATAAGCATATAATCAACTTTTGGAATTTGTTTTTGCAAGCTCTGGAGCCAAAAACTTGAGAGGTTTTTAAAAAAGGACTGGTAACTTCTAGAGTGCTGATAGAGTAGCTCTCACATCCTGAAGTGTGCAGGCTAGTAAGTTTGGGGGAGAATCTGGGATGGAGAATAACTTTTGAAAATGGTACAGGTACAATATTTCTTGTGCTTTCAAGCAAAACCTCCAGCATCGGCTGCTGGATTTAGATATCTCTGTTATTATCTGATATGATAACAATCCTGTTTTTATTATCAGTGAACTTTGTTTCTTTTCCGCTTGAAATACTAGAATATTTCAGTTAAAACATCCTATTTTTAGAATCAGCTTGAGTATTTTTTTTCTTGTGATTGTAGCCTTTTCTTGCATCAGTTTTAAGATGTGAGAAGTCAATAAGGATGACCTGAATGTCAATAAGCAAATTTTTTTTTTTTTTTTTTTTTTTTTTTTTTTTTTTTTGAGTAGATGGACACCCAGTAATGGCAGCTGGTAGCCCAATTGGACACATTGCTTTGTGGGATCTAGAAGAGAAGAAACTAATGTGTCAGATGCAAGAGGCCCATTCCACAGCAATAGCTGGTATGTCGTTTGTCCCTGGAGAGCCACTTCTTATTACTAATGGTGCTGATAACGCTATACGGGTAAGTTACAATAGCTGCTGCTATGTGCTGTTACTTTTTTTTTTTTTTTTTCTCTTGTAGTCCTCCAAAGTGTAAATGTTTAGTTTGGATTGAAGTAGCAGTTCTCAAATGAAACAAATACGACAAAACTCAAGTTACTGAAGTTGCCAGCTCTCAGCTGATCTCTAGTGGGGCAGTTTAAGGATTTGCTACCATGATGTCATTGCTTCATGACAGCCTTGGAGAATAAAGCTTTGGATCCGCTTTTCCAGAACCACACTTTATATCCTGGTGCACGATCTTAAATCTTGATCTATTTTTATAATGTTCTGGGTCATGAGCAGTTACTGTTGATAAGTCCCTTGTGCTGCATGTCCTCTGATGCCATTAGCCTTTGGTGGCGGGGTAGAATGAATAGTGGGAAACTGTCAGCTGCTGTGGTGGAAACTTCCAGAGTTCTAGGATTAAGGATGAAAGCCAATGGGTGAAGTTTGCTGCACCAGCTCCCAGCTAATCCTGTTCCACTTATTGGCAGGGCAATGTTCATCAGCTTTGTTTTTCTGCTTTTTTGGGGAGGCAGGTGTGGATTTTTGATGGACCTGGTGGTACAGGACGTGTATTGAGAAGCCGAATGGGACATAGTGCACCACCAACAAAAATCAGATACCATGGGCAAAATGGAGAGCAAATTCTTAGTGCAGGTATGAATTCTCATTCTTCTTATTCAGTCTGATTTCCTGCTGTGGGAAGGAAAACATGCAGAGCTAAGTGTCTTTGTTTTATTAATACAATAGATTATCTTTCATGTGTTGTGTATGTGTATTTATGAAACATAGTAAGTGATTAGTGTAGACAGTATCATTTATTACTGTATCAAACTGTTTCACAGTTTCCCTAGAGGAACATACATCAGCAGGTAGGCTGACAATCAGTTACGAGCAGAAAAGCTTAGGAGCTGCTTTTGTCATCCATATTTATATGTCTGATGAATAAAAATTGTTGCATTATCGCCTAAGGAACTATCAGCTGGACAAAATGAAAACCTGTAGCAACTAGGGAAATTCTGTTGTGACAGGGGAAAAAACAAGCAGCATAATGCATTTAAGTAACTTAGAGGAGCCACTCCACTTTTCCCAGTAGTTTTAGCAAGTTTTGTGTGTTGCAATGTCTTTGTAATTTGTTACAGCTCAGTTGTGTCTGTAATAAATATTCCCAAGGTCACTTGTTACTAAGATGTTAATCTAAAAGTGTAAAAATGCATAAATTACTACCCTTCCTTAGAAGCTAGCATATTTAAAAATCTGTACATAGACCGCTTAGGAAATGAAGTACTAGATCAGACTGTTTTGTGGCCCAGAACACTTCAGTAGTGGGATAATAGAGACTCTTCACCTAGCCTTTAATTACTCTGAAGTAATGAAATTGTGTATATGGGCAACATTTGAAAACATTACACCACATTTTGATGAAAGTTACACCTAATATGGCACAGCAATACTCTGTGCTAAAATCTTGGTGGTCATCCAACTAGTAACTTGGATTCAAGTAACTAGTTACTTGACAGTAATTCAGCTCACACCAGATGAACTACAGTAACAATCAGGAGTTGCTTAACAAATCCTCACATTTGCTTTTGCTTTACTGCTTTGTTAACTGCAGTGAAACATACAGAGAGGGCACAGAGGCAACTACTAACGTGAAAAGGGTCTCAAGCTTTGAGATCTCATTTATCTGCAGTGTAAGGAGACTGACTCTCTATGTTCCTTTCTGAACCAGTGGTAAAACTTTGTGCAACAGGAATGCAGTAGTAATGCTGTGGGGTGCCTTTCAAGTACTACTGGTTTCCTTACAACAGGCATCTCCACAAATCAACTGTATAAAATTTCACCAATGTCACTGGTTTTCATCCTGCTTAACATTTCTCCCAATTCCCAGTATATACATCCTGCCTTACTTCTGCAAGGAAGGGTTACTTGAATACTATAATTGTTCCATTGTCTTTCAGATTCTCTAAGTTCACTTTGCCTAATTTTCTGTTTCCTTACTTGTTTGGCCAGTAAAAATGTTCTGTGATTCTTCTGATTTTTAAAAATCATCTCAGTGCCTTTAATTTTACATACGTTGTGCAATTTAATTTTCTGTTAGTTTCTGGTTCTGCCTTGCCCACATCTCCCTCACAAAGTGGACCTGTTTGCTAGTTTCAAATTTGAACCTTCTGTCCCCCTATTAAATTAAATTCCTATCAGTTTTGTGAACATTGGTCACTGGGTAGAGGAGGGAAGTCCCATTAGCGTCCTGGTTTACAGGAAAGATGGACAACTCAGCTTTTGCCATTTTTGTTTGGGTTAGCTTACTGGCTAATCTAGGTGTAGTCCTTAACCAGCCACAGCATGTGTTGGTTAGACAAAGTATAAAGAAAGGAATATTGTAGTTGGTGAGGGAGTATACGGGGTCATGGGAA
Source organism: Haliaeetus leucocephalus (assembly GCF_000737465.1). NCBI lineage: Eukaryota > Metazoa > Chordata > Aves > Accipitriformes > Accipitridae > Haliaeetus > Haliaeetus leucocephalus. The sequence continues at coordinate 938,765 of NW_010972603.1, forward strand.
AGCTTTGGAAGTATTATTGAGGTATTTGAAGGATGTAACAGTTTATTTAAGGTTTTAGTCATTGAAAGCTAGGAACAGCTAGATATTGTGGTGGAGAAAGGAGGGAGGATAGAGGAATTGAACATGTAGAAGATATCCATAAAAGAGGTGTTATTCTGATCACGTGTGGGGCAAAATAGTAGGAATGGGATATAGGCCATAGAAAATTAGGCTCCATTAGTTCTGCTGCTTATAGTGTATCTGTGTTTTTTCTTGGATGAGAATTTTTAATAAACACTTTTATTATGGTGTTTGAGGTTTCATACCTTCTGCTTTTCTTGCTCAGATAGCTTGAGCAAACCCTTCACTGCTCTCTGCTAATATTTTGTCAGGTCAAGATGGAACATTGCAGTCTTTTTCAACAGTGCATGAAAAGTTCAATAAAAGTTTAGGACGTGGTAAGTATTTCAGTGAAAGTACAAATATTGGTGAAAAAAGCCCTGAAAAGTATTTATGTAAACAGGAGCTAAAACAGTCCTTATTTTCACTTTAACTGTTGTATGAAAACTGTTCATCTCAGTTGTTCTGCAAACTCAGTCCTTCCTCATGTATATAAAGTGTATTCTGAGATTCGTTTGTACTTAAGATAATTAATTTCTCTAGCCTGGCAGTGTGTGTTATTTCACTGTGGGAAACATTGGGCATGATTTTTTTAATTGAAAATGTGCAAAGCAGTAGCTGACATTTCAGCACGCATAATTACAACTGTTTACCTCATTCCCCTTCTATTCAGTTGACTAAATTATTAGTTAATTCATATTTCTTGACCTTAGTTCCTTTGATTTAATGTAGAATTTAATTTAAAAAACACATCTACCACACAATGCTGTGGTTAAGGGACACTTTCTTGAACAGTTCAGAGAGCAAGGCTCAGAAAGACTAAAATAATTATTATTTTTAAATATCTGTATGTTGATATATATGTATTTAGATAGATTTGAATAGACAGATATAGATTAATTGATTGTATATATCCTTTGGGCATAAATCTGAAATTCCTGACTCTTTGGTTTTTGAAAGGTCTGGGTGTTATACATTGCTTTATATAGTGATGTCTGTATGACCATTGTTTTAGCTGTGATGGGGGAACCTCTGCTTCAGGTTGTAAGCACAAGATCCTGCAACAAATAGGTTGAGTAGTACATCTGTGAATGTTATAGGCTAGTGATGGGCTCAGCATCACATGAATTTTGACAGGAACTCTAATAACATTCTTAGCTCTTCAAACCCTAGGTAACAGCAATGCTGTGTTAATGTAAGCCAAATTTTTCTAAGTTTTATAGGAACTTCACATTTAGTAAACAATCCTTTTTAAAGCATTATTCTCAGATCTAGCCATGAGACTGAGACACTTCTTTTTTTTTAAGGTTCAATTAACAAAAAGAAGTCAAAAAAGAAAGGTCTTAAGCTTGATACAATGGCACTTCCACCAATTACAGTCTTTGCTTCAGGTAAGTAGTCTTTGAGATGTGTTACATAGCTCATTATATCTTCATTTGGTTGTTTAACCCTCAAGACACTACTATTTTGAAATCCCATGCTGTATCAAGATGAGATTATTGAGATTCTGTGACCCTTCATGAGCTGTTGAGTGACAGTTTAAAATGACACTTTACTTGGTAAACTTTTCTATTATTTCAAAAAAGAGCATTTTATTTCAAATGTCTTTGTGTTTAACTGGCTCTTTGCTTGAAAATCTCCAGCATGGGAGCCAGAATCTTCTGATGTAGATACTGTTCCAGGCTGGAGAATGAGCAATAAGGGGGCTGAAGATCTTTGTCAGCTGAGGAAATCTTAGTTATAGTGGTTGATCTGGATTCCCCAGTTCCTTTATTTAAGTCACTTTTCAAAGTCAAGTTTCAATTACTCTGTCTGTTTGTAATTCAGTATGCAAATAGTGAACCTTACTTTTTGAAGCAAAATTGCAGTTATCTTTGCTTCATCAAAATGTGTTTCTTTAAACTAATGACCTCCTCTTCAGACTTGAAGTCTGTTTTGTCTTAAGTCTAGCTATGCTTTGGTCTTCCAAGAATGGTTGATTGTTTCATATGTTGAAAGGTTTGGATTTACAATTTCGTGTAGCCCTTTGACTACTTATGGTATTTGTATTTGGAGACCTCAGTGATACAGACTGTCTGTACATACTTGTTGCAAATATGTGAGTGTGTGTGTATATATATATATGCACTTTTAAAATTGGTATTAGACATGCCTGATTGATTTAAGGTGGTAGAACTACCTTAAATGTGTTTGGAGACATGAGAAAACAATTATTTAAGTACATTTTAGAGTGTTTCTTTTTTGCTATCTTGTCTTTGTTTGGTGAAGTGAACTAGTTTGTATCCAGTTGTTTTATTTTTTGAAGTTCTAGAAATACCCAATTTCAAGCTCTCAATTTTTTTAAACGTATGAATTCCAGGAAAAAAGCAAACTTGCTCATTATTTAGATCCTCACATATCATATTTTACTACAAAGTTTGGACACTGAGCTTTTGAGGAATGGTTTTCCTGCAAATGCAGAAAAGTCTTTTGCTATGTGAAGCAGACTTAGCTCTTAAACGCTGCTTTAAGATGTTAATCTAGTGGCTTCTGCTGCTTCAGCAGCTGAAGAAACCGTTAAGAGACTCAGCTGGAAATGTGTACAGATTGAGCAGTTTAAACCATTTAAGTTTAAATATGCTTTTCAAATCACATAGACTCAAATATACAAAGACATGAAATACACCAAAAGAATGCTTGTGGGTTTGTTAGCGTTTTAGTACACTAGCATATGCACAGTGGTTTGCCAGGTGTTTTTTATGGTTTGCCACGTTTTTTATGAATGGTAGCCTTTTGACTGTCCAACAGGGACACTAAATAAGAACTGTTCTGCCTAAAGGTATTTCAAAGTACTCTTTCTTATTTAGAATGATTCATTGTTACTAAAAGGAATATGTGTTACATTGCAGAAGTGGCACATCAGAGTGACTGGGATAGTATTGTTGCCTGCCATCAAGGGTATATAACCTGTACAACATGGAACTATCAGAAAACTTCCATGGGAGCTCATAAACTGAGGCCAGAAGAATTTAGCAAACACAAACCTATTGATATATATGCAACAGTAAGTTTATTTAGGATAATGTTTCTTCAGCATTCCAGTATATGCTATTTTGGTTTATATTTGTATAGAAGCAATATTTAGAATGAAAAAACACTATCTAGACATGTTCTAGTTGTTTTGCAGAGTGCCTTCTGCCAGCTCAGTGTGGCCTACTAGCTGTTTTGTAATGCATATGGTCTTAAGAAAAATGCTGTATATGCATTTTTCCTTAAACATCCAGGTTAAGTGCAGATTTTATTTTCTGATTCAGATAGGTGGTTGGTGTTTTTAATCTGTCAATGGGATGTAGAGCTGACTGTATGCCTGTGATGATAAACTTGCTCTGTGATTGCAAATTGCCGAAGATAGTTGGTTTTTGGCAATATGGAAAACTGTATTTCCAAATTGCAGGCAGGATATTCCCTTTAAAATGTCTTACAACTTGAGCTGGACACAATGAAAGTCAAATACTCAATGAAAGAGATTACAAATGTTTACTGAGGCTTATGGGCTTGCAAGACAGGTAGTTGCTGTGGCATACTTCATGTGCTAGGTGTTCATACTACTACTGTATCTTGTGATAAATCATTTTTCTAACCTTATGCTTAGTAGTTCAGTGATAGACAAAATCAGTTCATTTGTAAATACCTGGTTTTCTTTTAACTACTAGATTCTTTGGGCTTTATCTTTCCAGAGACATCTAGACCATTGTTTCTTTGTTTCTTACTATTTAAACTCTGTGTGAACTTAACCTATTTTGGGGTGCCATTGCAATACAGGCATTGAAACAGGCATGCAGTCAGCATGCTTGGACTTTTTCTTAGGGATTGAATTTGCGGATGTCTTGATTATATAGGTTACTCATTTAGGTTACAGTGTTGATATTATTAGATATGACTTCTGATGGGTGTCACTAAGTCAGTATTTCATTATCCTTCATAAGGATATGCACTGCCATATTTATTATTTGCTGACTATTTGCTTATTTTAAGAGCTCCTCTACTTTTTTGAGGTGTAATCTGTTGTTTGTTTTGTGCAATTTTCCTTGAAGTCTAATAAAAACATACTAGTATTTTGTATTCCTGATATGTTATGTTTCTTAACAACTTTGCTAATTACATAACACTTAAAGAATTGTTTTCATAGGTGATTGTTTTTTCCCCCCCCCCCCCCCCCCCCCGAAAGGCAGTTGACATTACCTCATGTGGGAACTTTGCTGTAATTGGGCTGTCAACTGGACGGGTAGATGTGTATAACATGCAGTCTGGCATTCACAGAGGGTGTTACGGCAAAGAAAGAGGTAAGAACTTCTAAAATACTGACTCTTAACAGAACAGCAACAACTTGGTGTTCTGTCTTCTAGGAAATTTATCATAGAATCGTTTAGGTTGGAAAAGACCTTTAAGATCGAGTCCAACCATCAACCCAACACCACCATGCCCGCTAAACCATGTCCTGAAGTGCCTCGTCTACGTTTTTTTTAAATACCTCCAGGGATGGTGACACCACCACTTCCTGGGCAGCCTTTTCCAATGCCTGACAACCCTTTCAATAAAGAAATTTTTCCTAATACCCAATCTAAACTTCCCCTGGCGTAACTTGAGGCCATTGCCTCTTGTCGTATCACTAGTTACTTGATAGAAGAGACCAGCACCCACCTCACTACAACCTCCTTTCAGGTAGTTGTAGAGAGCGATAAGGTCTCCCCTCAGCCTCCTTTTCTCCAGGCTGAACAACCCCAGTTCCCTCAGCTGCTCCTCATAAGACTTGTTCTCTAGACCCTTCACCAGCTTTGTTGCCCTTCTCTGGACATGCTCCAGCACCTCAATGTCTTTGCTGTAGTGAGGGGTCCAAAACTGAACATAGTACTCAAGGTGAGGCCTCACCAGTGCCGAGCACAGGGGGACGATCACTTCCCTGCTGCTGCTGGCCGCACTATTTCTGATACAGGCCAGGATGCTGTTGGCCTACTTGGCCACCTGGGCACACTGCTGGCTCATATTCAGCCAGCTGTTGACCAGCACCCTCAGGTCCTTTTCTGCCAGGCAGCTTTCCAGCCACTCTTCCCCAAGCCTGTAGCATTGCATGGGGTTGTTGTGACCGAAGTGCAGGACACAGCACTTAGCCTTTTTGAACTTCATAAAATTGGCCTGAGCTCATCAATCCAGCCTGTCCAGATCTCTCTGTAGAGCCTTCCTACCCACAAGCAGATCACCACTCCTGCCAACCTTGGTGTCATCTGCAAACTTACTGAGGGTGCACTTGATCCCCTCATCCAGGTCATTGATAAAGGTATTAAGCAGAACTGGCCCCAATACTGAGCCCTGGGGAATGCCACTTGTGACTGGCCGCCAACTGGATTTAAGTCCATTCACCACCACTCTTTGGGCTTGGCCATCCAGCCAGTTTTTTACCCAGCGAAGAGTGATTTAGCATGGCTTCTGAGTTGAATTTGGGAATCTTTTCAGTTTCTCTAATTACCCTACAGTGTCCTATCTTGCACTGTAATCAGAAGTAATTTGAAACCTGCTTTGAAGGACAGGATCCCTGCTAGTTTTAACAGCTCTGATGTTAGCATATGTTTGGTTTTATTTAACACAAAATTGTCAGTTACCAAAATAAATGGTTAGCACTAAAATGAGATCCTCTGGCCTCAGCTCTTTTTGAGATAATCACATTTCCAGTACTCAGCTTCTTGTTGCGGAGTTCTATCTCTGAGACAGATTTTCCCTTCTGTTTTGTGCTCCTTGCTTAAAAATGAAAGAATACTTGGGAAAGTATTCCCATGAAAGACATGCATGGGAAATGGAAATCCTGAGGAAGTCCAGTTCTTTGCATGTGCTACTGTTTTCAATTATGCAGCTGCAAACTCAGGGCTTAATGTAGGCGACAGTGTTCAGACTTTTCCTTTTAAGGGTTGCATACATGTATTTCATGTCATGTATTCTCATGTATGTTTGCTGTTGCTTTGTAAGTCTGCAATTTATAATAGGGCCCTCGTGATCTGTATTATTTTGTTGTAGAAACAAGGAAAGAGTCCTGATGAACCCTTAAACCTTACTGGGTTTCTAAAAGCCATCTAGTGTAGCAAACATGAAGTGATCTCCCAATAACATCATTGCTTGATAGTGGGATGCATTTTATAAGTTTGATTACTGGCCAGTAGTCCTAGGCATAGATTAAGAAATAAAATTGATCCCAAACCAGAGGAGCTATGCCTTATCCTTAAACTGCAGTGGAAAGTAGCCTAGGAAAACTCTCAGACTTTGGGCCAGAACTGAAACTGTTAAATTCAGTCTGGAGTGGTCACCCCTGCTGGAGGCATTCCATAAGTGATTCAAAAAGCCCCTCAAATCTCTCATTCAAAGAAAGCCCCCCAAACTGAAAGCAGAAATAAAAGCTAATATTCAGCTTCAGTTACTCACAACTTCTGTATTGTATTCTAGGTGCTTACTTGAAAGAAATTTGGTTTCCGTACTGATAAAGAAACTTCCAATATTCGAGCAGTCTTGTCAGGTGGCTTTAGAATTGTTTGTCACATGCTTACTGCTTAATTAGTTTAGTTAGGCAAAGACATACAGAAAGGTGTTTGGCATGCTGCTGATTTCTGTGCTATGTTTAAATTCTTAAACAACTTTCTTTTCCCTTGATTTGCAGCACATGAGGGGGCCATTAGGGGGGTAGCAGTGGATGGATTAAACCAGCTGATAATCACAGCTGGTAGTGAAGGATTAATTAAATTTTGGAAATTCAAAACTAAAGATCTAGTTTACACCACTGAGCTTTCTTCTTCTCCAAATGGAATTCTGCTTCACAGAGACAGGTAAGAAACTGAAGCTATTTCATGTGCTTATTGTTTTGCTGAAAGTACATAGGTCTAGGTTGGCAATCAAATACTCTTATAAAGTTTAAATTTCTGATGCTTAGAAATACAACTGACTATGAGTTGACAAAACAAAATGACTGCAAGACATTTTATTAGACTGAAGGAATGTAATGCTGTTTATCTGAGATTATCTTGGGTTAAAAGATTTTTGGAGCAATGTTAGAATGTTGTTTTTATTTTTTTGTCTCTTGGGTATTTTACTATCGTGTGCTAATGATTCTTGACAGTGGTATTCTGGGAATTGCCTTTGATGACTTCAGTATTAGTGTTTTGGATATAGAAACCAGGAAGATTGTCAGGACATTTGCAGGACACCATGGACGGATTAATGACATGGTAATTGTTAACTCATTTTCTGTAACAGGTGACATACAGATACGTAACTCATTTTAAAGATGCTGAATTTCTCTGTGTATATTAAGTCACTGAGTATTGTGTTCAGCTGTGACTAGTAAAGTTGTAGTTGAGCTCTACAGCAGTTTTGGCAGTGTTAGTTTTCAAGTTAAAATGCATAGCGTTCAAATGGCCATGTATTTTTAGTGTGCTTTGGGATTTTACTATAACTTTGCAATAAGCTTATTCAGGGTGTAACAAAAAAAACCATTATCAATAATGAAAACCACCTTGAGGAGCAAAATTGTGCAACAGTCTTAACTGTATATATAGAAAAGATAAGCCAGGTAAATAAAAGGTGTAAACGTGTCTGAGATTATGCAATGCACTGGTAATTCCTTATTTTACATCTTGTGTAATAGTGCTTTGTAGTGTTCATTGAAATAGTTTTCAGTTTCTGATTTAATTCTAAGTGCTCATAAGTAAGTATTTATTTGATCAGTTTTAAGCTCAGTGGTTTTCATCATTAACAAAAAAGCAAGGACCAAAGTGCTTTTAATAACAGCCAGATGTATCCTCTGTCATATATTTAAACCTGTTCTGAAATAGTTTCCATTTTTGTCTGTTTCTCACTTTCAATAAGGTAGTGTCAGTTTTGGTTTATGGCCAGACCATTTCATCCTGATGTTAGGGAGTAGTCTAATCTTGAACTGTGTTAAACAGGACCTCCTGCAGGGACTGACTTGTTAGTTGTGTCTTTAAATGGACTATTTTATTTCAGACTTTCAGTCCTGATGGTCGTTGGCTGATAACTTCATCAATGGACTGTACCATTAAAACTTGGGACCTTCCCTCTGGATGGTGAGTCAGTTTAAAAACATATAGGAGAAATGTATTATAATCCCCTTTCTGTCTGTTAAGTGGTAAAAAGCCTTCTGGCTTGATTTTCTGTCACCCAGTTGTACGATGTGATATTCAGTTGTACATGGTGTAACAACTCAGTACCCAGTATTTTGGTTGTGTGTGATGCTAGCAATGTGTGCCTTTTTCTGGGTATACAGAACAACAATGTCCTGAAGATCTAGTGATGAAACCTGGAGTTTTCATGTAGTGTGAATGAGTGTGAATTTGTTCTTTGTCTGGAAGCAGCACTATGATCTAAATGGCAAGAGATTGCTTAAGGTGAATTGCTGTGTGATATGCTGAAGTATTCAGAGTCATAGAATGGTTTGAGTTAGAAGTGACCTTCAAAGATCTAGCCCAACCCCCCTGCCATGGGCAGGGGACGTCTTCCACTAGATCAGGTTGCTCGAAGGCCTGTCCAGCCTGACCTTGAACACTTCCAGTGATGGGCCATCCACAACATCTCTGGGCAACCTGTTCCAGGGTCTCACCACTCCCACAGTAAAAAATTTCTTCCTTATGTCCAACTTAAACCTACCCTCTTTCAGTTGTAAATCATTGCCCCTTATCCTGTCACCACAGACCCTTTTAAAAAGTCTGTCTCAGTCTCTCTTATAAGCCCCCTTTAAGTATTGAAAGTCTACAAGAAGGTCTCCTCCCAGCCTTCTCTTCTCCAGGGTGAGACTCTGACTCTGAGCCTCTGGTGAGGCTCCAACTCTCAGCCTTTCTGCGTAGGAAACATGTTTCAGCCCTCTGATCATTTTCTTGGACCTGCTCTAACTTCATGTCTATCTTCTGCTGGGGGCCCCAGAGTTGGATGCAGTACTCCAGTTGGTTGTGTAAATAGAAGGCTGTTCTCACATTCATCTTGGCAACACAGTAGGCTTTACCTCAGTTATATTTTTCATTTGTGCATGCTTGCAACTGCCAAAAACACTCTTTTATGATCCATTGTGAGTAGTCTTCTCCCAATATGAAATTTGGCCAAGAAGTACACAAGTACACACAAGAAGTTCAGGAGCCTAGAAAAAACAGGCTGAAAAGTAACTTCAGGTTCTGTCAGTGCATTCTTTTAGCAGCACATAAGGTAGATTTTTAGTAATTTGAAGTAGTGCTATGCAGTGTGCAGCTCTAGTCGTACGTGGGACTGAATGGTTTCATTTGGATTGATTACTTTTGTTGATGTGGTTTGGTAAATAATTTTGTATACTGTAAAAGTTTTCATTTTACTACAAAAAGTGTGTTGAATCTCAACAAACAATTGACGTATTCTTACATGATGAATGACACTAGTCTAAAATGGGATGGGATGGACAGTAACTGTCTTCTTTCCAGTATAAAAGGGAGGGAAATTAGCATTCTGTTTGGACTTCCTCTTTCTAACCCTCTTTCCCTTCCAAAATGATGTGCCTACAAAAAATTGCAGCATTAATTAGAAAACTTCAGAAATGTTACTTTTATCTTCCATTTCTATAATAACTAACACTTTACAGTAAGAATCCACCCATACTGGTTTTTAAAAAGTAATCTAACACTAGTTCTTGTTCGCATGTAACACATAAGTAAATATTTTGTGTCTTCTCTCTTAATTAACTGCAAGAAATTCTGGTAAAGTTGAAATCTAGGCAGGTACATGACAAACCCTGTTTTTGAAAGTAGTTAGGTTAAATTGTTCTTCCAGAATTTAAAGGAGAGGTTTTCCCATAACTGTAGGGAGAGGAGTGTGTTGAAAAGGAAGAACAGCTTTTAATAAAAAGCCAGATGCTTGATTAACTTCTACTGTGGTATATTTGCTCATAAATAGAAGACATGAATTACAAACTGTGCATTCTAAAGACTCAGCTTTGATATTGTCCTTCTAAAAGGATGGAACACATGTTTTTAGATGACCAAGTCCTACATTATGAAAAATACCAACTGACTTTAATAGATGTCATACCATTTACTTACTGAACATCTGTTTTTACTTGGGAATGCTGCTTAACTGTCCTTACATAATGTAAGTATTCCTAGTGCATGTTTTTTAGGTAGGGCTTTTTGAGAAACATGTTGATACTGTAAGCTCAGCAATTTTATACTTTCCATTGCCTCACTTTTGCAGTTAGGCAGGAAGTGTAAGGGTCAATGCATTCAGTCCCCATGCAGGATTCATTTAGCAATTACTGTACGTTTTGTGTAAAAATCGCAAGCATGTCTCTCCTTGTCCTATAGTGGATTGATTCCCCTCCCTGCGTCCTCCCCCCAGTCTGTAATTTTAATCATGGTATAAATTCAGTAAGTAGAAAAATTTAATTTAGTGTTAACTTTGTTTTGCAGTTGTTCCTTACAGTTGCTTTATTGAACAGTATTTCTCAGTTACTGATAAAGATTGTGGTAAAAGGATAGGTTTGAAACTAGAAACAGTATTTATGGTAAATTTTCTAGCCATTATGCACTGTGTGCAAAATGTGTCATGTAACTGATACACATTCTGGCATTTATGGGTTTAGTGTTTGTATATTTTACGTTGAAAGTGATGAATGATGTGGCTCTTAACCTGATTACTTTTTGCTTGTAACGTGTGTCTAACAGCATGCAGAAGGAATAAAACGTTCCATTTGGTGAAAAAAATGGCTTTTATTTTTAACATGGTTTGTCAAACCGTTACAGGAGTGCTCAGTACCTAAGAAATACGTGCCTACAAGATTTTACATTTTAAACTGCTTTGTTACATCAGTATTTTTTCTATGCTTAGTAAACACAACAGGGTTGTAGAACTAGTTGCTCTTGTCACTTCTCACTTTGCTTTTGATTTTGGTCTGTAAACAAGAACAAAGTATTCGAGCTGTCCATTTGTTCTTTTTGTTCTCTCAGTGAAGTAGTTGTCAAACTTAACTGCTTCTTACAGTTTGAAGTAACTGGAATTTATACCTCAACAAGTGACAAGCAGTGCTATGAACCTGGGGTTGAGTGGAAGTCTACTAGGGTGTCCATCATCCAGGATTTGTGGCATCATCCAGAACTCAAAAGTGGCTTATTGTTAAAATAGTCATGTACTACTGAATATTTAAAATTCCTTTTTATGTGGTATTTTTTCAGTTTTATGCAATAGGGAAAGAAATTACCAAGCAATGGTATATCAGGCTGAAGATATGGTAATGTCAAAACAAACTGTTGCAGATAATCAAATTTTGCAGCGTACGGTTCATTCATTGCTTTAGGAGCATTAGGTTCTAGTGTTACCCAGGTGTATATGAAGTATCTTGAGAGAGGGAATTGACAATTAATGGTAGAGCATTAAAAGATTAGCTCAGAGCAGCATGGGGCTGATTGGAAGTATGAAATTTATGGCTCCTGAGAAGGTTAGTGTTAGGCATAAGGAGTTAAATGTGAACAGATGGTTCATCTTATTTTCTACGGAATGTGGATGTCTAAGGAGGTAGCTTTAGCTGATTTTGGAGAATTTCATAGAGGTGGGTGGTTTGTTGCACAATGCCATACATTTGCTAAGTTTATATGTCGTATTTGAATACTTCTAATATACTAGTTCGTATAAATACTTCCAGTCTCCTGCTTGCATTCAGTCTCTGTTGTGGTTTTTTTTTTTTCTCCTTAGCCTCATAGATTGTTTTCTGGTAGACTCTGCAGCTGTGAGCCTTGCTATGTCTCCTACAGGAGATTTTCTGGCTTCAACACATGTGGATGATCTTGGAATTTATTTGTGGTGAGTATGTAATATAGCTATTTCTACACAGAATTTCAGATGGAGAAGAATTCTTTTAATCACCTTTATTGCAAATAGAGAATTGTTCTGCGAGGTATCATGTCTGGGGTTTTGTCTTCTCTGGTTCTAATTAAGACAGGTGTTCTGCATTGTTGTGGTTCATAAATCTTAAAATCTCTTGCAGTTAAGATATTTATTCTGATAATTAAATGTTCTTTTTTTTCTAAATGTTTCTTTCTTACTCTGAAGAATTTGTATTATGCCATTCCTAAAGTTTTTCTTTTACTCTATTTTTTTTTTTACCCCTTTTGAAATGTCAATGCTCATATATTGTTACTTTCTGAAGGGCTTTTCTTCTTGCCCTGGTATACAATGTTGTCTGAGATTTCTCAGTATAATTTGGAAATTGTGATTATTTCTGTTTATTAATGATAGATCAGCACAGATGTAAAATGTGTTTTGGTTCAATTTCCTCCTGATACGAGTTTAAAGCAGATGACTGGTCACATCCAGTACTGAAGTAACACACCTTTTAAGTGGTTTGTTTGATTTTTTTTTTTTTAATTTTTTTTTTCCTTTTGATAGATAGATCTTTCAGGTTACATTTGTTGCCTGTAGTTTTGCCTGAGGGGTGTTCAGCTGTTAAACCTTTCTATGCTTAAGTAAAAGTGCTTCACTGTGAATAATGACAAATTTTTTTCCCTAGCCCTGGTTTATATTGACAGAAAAGATCATTTGCCAGAATGACTTGTGTGCATGTTCCAAACCCCAAGAAAATTTGCTAAGAGTACTACTCTTAAATTCTGTGAAAGCAGGATGAATCATATATATTTGCATAATGTATTGTACATATTAAGTACAAAGCAAGCTTTTTAGATGGGCAATTTTGCAATTTCAAGTAAGTACAGTACCTGGCAATGATTGAAGTAATCATACTTGATAATGCTGTATGTATTAAACATGCTTGGCAATAATACTTCAGCATAACTTTTATGTTTCAGGCTTTCAGATGATGTGTATTGCTACGTTTCATATCTTGTTTATCTGGTAGATGAGGAAAACTAATCTTGAATAGAACCTGTTGAATTACCATAGTGCAGTAGTATTAGACTGTAGTAAAAATTATGTCTAAAATACTTGTTGCCATTCACCTGAAGATTGTTTTTAAAATGCCTGCCTTATTTTTCAGGTCAAACCGTTCTCTGTATTCACTTGTCTCTTTACGGCCTCTGCCGGCAGATTATGAACCTTCTATGGTGACACGCCCTAGCACCTGCCCTGTGCAAGGTAATCTTCAGGTGAAAGAGTATTTTATTTTCAGTTTGGTATTATATTTCAAATAGAAGATGGTTTGCTTCCTCAGTAAAAACTCACTGCATCTTAGTATTCTTTCTCTGAGCTGTTCCTGTTGCTTCTGCTGGCTTTGGCATACTTACTCATATGCTGATATTATTTACTAAAATCTAGTCATGTTTCTATGTTTAGACATAAAGAATTACATTGTTATGATCTCTGCATCTTCAAGGAGATTTTGTAGCTAATAAAAACATCTGTGCTATTTGTTGGCTTTTTTTAATCCCAGACTTGTGTAAATACCTTCTGTTTTGACATCTGTGAGGCCAGTTTGAAATTAATGTTACTGTTTGGCTTTGGGAAGTGGATTGTTCTTTGTTCCACTTCCCTCCAACTTTTTTGTCTGCCAGTATGCCATCGTAGTTTCACTGCTGTATATTGTCTTGTTGGCACAAGAATTCAGTTCAGCTGACCTGCCGCATGTCTGTGCTAGATTCCCAGTGAAAGAAAGGCCTAAATTGCATTTGTGATATTTAATAGAAATGGTTGTGCTTCTGAAGGCCTCTAGATGGAGATCTTGTCTGCCCAAGTTTAGCAGTGCCTACATTAGATCTCCATCTGGAGGAGAAACACACCTAGCTATTGACTGTGTAAAAGAGCGAGGAATATACTAGATGATGACTGCTTTATTAAGCACACACTCATTTTAGATACTTAAATTAGGGAGACAAGATTTAATCCGAAAACTTTGAATGTTTTAATCCTATAAACTGATCCTGGCTGAACGGTTTAATTCACTGTCTGTCTTCAGCAAATGTAAAGTTCCTGTTTAGATGCTCAGAGCTTTTAATGGTTTACATTTTTATGTTGTTTTAGGCTTTTCTATCACATCTGTGGTTTTAGCCACATGTATTTTGCAAAAAGGAAGGGAAAGTAGAGGTGTTTGGTCAAGACTACATAGGAAGTCTAGAGAAAACCTAATGACAGGCTGCATATCTTCTGTTGTGTGATGCTGTGCTTTAATGTTGAGATTTTCTTCATTTTTATGTGCCACTTCAGTCATACCTATGAAGAGGTTGTGAATAACGTGTGTATTTAAATGCAAAGATTTTGCAGATTTGTAACTAAGAACTAAAATAGTCATGCATATATTTTGAAACAGTTAACAAAATTTTAAAAGTAATCCATTGTTCTTCATTTAGGACTTCTATAAATTGCTTTTATATCATTTCAGCCAAAGCGGATAAATCTCGTTAGTCTTCAAAATCTTGTTTATCCAATTCTGCATTTTAGCTATAATTGTTTTCAATTTAAATTTCATATTTCATAGGGTTAATAAAGATTGCTTCTGTAGCCTTTCAGCTATACGGTATGCTAGCACCCTTTTATATAGCTGTTATGCATGTGTTTTTCAAAAATTGCAAAAGAAATAATCGTGTTGTTTTGGTTTTTAAACAAATAAATATGAAGTATGTATGTTCATAAAAGATATCTGTTCTTGAAAGATGTGGATGTGGCAGGAGATGAAGAAACATGTGATGAAATGGTAGAATATGTCTCGCCTGAGCAACTGGGAGAGCAGCTGGTGACCCTTTCCTCATTACCGGAATCAAGGTGGAAAAATCTCCTCAGTCTTGATGTTATCAAGGTAATGATATTAGGTACACCATTGCTTATCTACTGTAGTATTTGGATTGTATTTTTTAAGAAGGACATAAGGGCTATTTCCCCTGTAACGTAAAACAGACAATTGTCTTAACCATTTTCTTGGACATTCAAGAAGTCTTGAGGAGGAAATGTTTCATAACTTTCGCCATTACTATTTCTGCAACATGCAAAAGAGATGTCTGGAGGCAGATACTTTGATGTCAATGCAGCTAGTAAGTGCCTGTAAAGCTGTTCGAGGTTATGCCTCCAAATCACTGTTGGACATTCTCATAACCAGAAAAAGAGGGAATGTGCAAAAAATAGTAATATACAGCCAGATATATTTGCCCTTGTTCTATGAGCTGCATTTACCTAATCACAATATTTGATCCCACTTTTCAGGTATTTTTCAAGATTTTGCAGTAGAAGATTATATGGTGCTTTTCACAATCTCTGGGATTTGGGAGAGGGGCTGTTTTTCTTCTAGATAGTAGCTTCCTATTTAGTGGTAAAACATTTTACCTATGTATTTACTTTGCAGTTAGTCCTTGCATTTTTCATAGTATTTAAAAAATAAAACTCCTGACAGACAAAATTCCCACATGTTCTTACTATGATGATGATTTTAATTCAAATATCTAATTAACAGAAAAAAAATAAACCGAGAGAGCCACCAAAAGTTCCCAAGTCAGCCCCTTTCTTCATACCAACAGTTCCTGGTCTTATACCCCGATATATTGCTCCAGAGGAAGAAAATGATACACAGGTAAAAACAAGAATCAATATAATGGTGTTTATATAGTGTATTTTAAAAGAAAATTCTTAAATGCTTTTTAGTGCTGAGTGAAATCTTGCTAAAGACTTCAAAGTACCAGTTTTAACACATTTACATTAATGCTTTCTTTCTGAAAGTCTTTTATTCTGTCAGTAGGAAAAGAATCTAATGGAGATGTAAAAATATGTTTGCGTATTCATGTACACTCTTTTATACTTTCATGGTCTAGTCAAAGGTCGTAAACCTTGGAGTATTGGCACAGAAATCTGATTTCTACATTTATCTTGAAGAAGCCCTGAGCACTAATGAATGTAAGTTAAGTAAACATTTCACTAAAAATGTAGATCCTAATAATATTTTGATATATGTTTGATTTCTAATGCCAGAATTGTGTGTAACACTTATGAGGGAAAAAATATGCATAGTACAGTAGCAAAGGCAAAGAGAATGACCTGTTATGTATAAAGCTGGCTAATACGTAGACAGCCAATCTAGATCAAAGATCCTTTGGTACTCCAGCTTGCCTGCAGCATGGAGCCCAGTTCTGGCTAAAACCCACACAGAGAAAGAAGGTAACGTTCCTAAGATTGTTAGACTTTTTTGGACATTTTGATGATCTCATGCAGAAGAGGTGCTATGTATTACTTCTAGGGTAAGAAAGGAAGGGAATGATCTGGTAAGCAATAGTCGTGATTCACCGAAACATGAAAAAAATAATTTGCCTAGCAAGTTCTATTTTCAAGGGCTACTTCACTAAACATTCAGCAAATATAGAGCTTTAATTGATTGCTTTGTAATTTAAAGTTTAAGAAGAAATAATTGACATAAAAATAAGCTGTTGGATTTTTTTTAACATTCAATTCATTTTGAAATTCAGTCACTTAAGTTGCCTGTGGAAAGTACCTGCTGTTTTCCCTGTTTACCTTGTGCTGCTACAGAATCATTGAAAATTCAGATTTTTGGAAATGATTGATAATATAGCTGCCTTTGGAAATGTAAATCGACAGTCACTGATAGCCTGTCCACAAGGCAGTTCTTCTGGGAGGTTTTCTACCCCTTCTTAAACTCTTTTGAGATGATCAGCTTGCTCAACTGCACTTAAAACATTTTGTGCATAGAACTTTATTACCTGTCACAAACAGGGTGTGGGTTTTATGCTGTGTTTTTAGTATTGCAATTGATAGTGTCTATTAAGCTGCTTCAGAGCTGCTCAGAGAAGAGTGAAATATCAGGTGAATATTTAAAAACCTAACCAAGCACCTAGAGGCTGGCTGTACCTGGGAGCAAGTGCACTCTATGGTGCATTGCAGTAGTGGTCCCATGGGCCTCCCTCAGGCCACCTCTCTGCTGTAAGGCAGGTGTGCTCCAGGATCTGTGCTGTAATCCCAATCCAGGGAGCCTGTTGCTCCTGACTCAGGAAGGTGCTGGTGTGTAACATGGCTCTGTGTTTGCTAGTTTACAAGCATCTTTTATAAAGGTGACTAGGCTATGCAAAGAATTAGTATTATACTCTAAGCCATCTTGTCTTACCATTGGGATGGAGACAGGGTTTCGTACCTCACATCAGGACTGTGAACACAGATTGAGCTGGGCATCTTTTCCATATTGTATATGTACCAACCTCATAGTATGTTCTATGCTTGGTTTTTTAATGTCACAGTACAAAAATGAGTTAATGCATCTCTTCAGTACTGTTAATATCACAATTACATTTAAAACTAGCTAATGATTTTCACAGGAATCAAATACAGGTGGAAGCAGATTTATACTACCAAAGGAATATTAGCCAGTGCCTGACACCATTATTTACCATGATGTAAGAGTATAAGAAGTCGTACTTCTTAGCAAAAGAAATATTAATTAGAGGACATTTTTAAAAATGTTTTTACCAACAGCTGTCTTTGCAACCATACATATTTTTATTTCTGCATTTTTAAAGCAAGTGGACGGAATTCTCAAAGATCAGGTAGGATTGTAGAAATCCTGAGGAAGAACATTTACGAAGAGGAGGAAAGAATTTGTAGATTGCATGTATTTCTATTAGGGAAAAGATTTCGACCACCCACCCCCACCCCCCCCAGGTCACAGGAAAAGCAGGAGGAATTCACTTTACAAAAGTAATAACTACCTTAGAGTGCACCAGATGATCCTCGATTTAGCTTAATGTCAGTAAGAGTAAACACTGTAAAGATTCCTAGTAAAAGTAGAACCTTGTCTCTTCTAGGATGTATTTGCAGTAATAGCTTGAAGTCCTGAGTATATAAGTGATTCTTGCCGAGATGTAAAATGACAGTGTTACATGGTTAATAAGAAATTTTGTTCTGCTTAAAAGACAGAAATGGGAAAAAAAGTGATACAAAGATGTTACTTGTATTTTTCAAGGTGAACTTACAAATAAAATGCAACTGTCTTATTAGAGATACACTTCTCTGTAGTATGTGATGGTACAGTAAATTAAAGGCAGGATGGCATTTTGTGGAAGATGAAAAAATGAGGAAACAGTAGAAGCTTCAAACATACAGTCACTGCTTAAGAATTTTGGAATAAACCTGTCCACATGAAGGATTTGTAAGATTCTTTTCTGCAAATATTACTGATAATGTATCCCTCGATGCTTTAACACAGATACAGCTCCACTTAACTTACTGAAAAGCTTGGGACCATCTAACATTGAGATAGAACTAAGGGGTTTGGCCCCTGAAGGTGGTGGCTCAATGGAGGTAATGCTAAGCTTTTTGAGAATGATTGGGATGATGCTGAATAAGAAGTACAACTTTGAACTTGCGCAGGCATACCTTGCACTATTTTTAAAGGTAACAATTTTCTTATAAAATTCTATATTAGTCCTGTTTAAAATGGTTGTCCAGTAAAAGGATGTAAATTGTCTCCTTGAAAGAATTATCTTAAGTGGGTTTTGTTGGGGATGGTTTTAAAATGACTGACTGAATGTATTGGATAATTTGGCAACTCATCAGGTCACAGTCAAGAAAAACTTGCTAAAACCAGATACTGTGAAGAGGACCATGCCAGACAGTTTTTATTCTAGTATTTGTTACTTAGAATTGTTTTTATTTTTGTAACATACCTAACTTTTTTTTAATGGTTGTTAATTGCTAAGCTAAGATATGCTGTCTTCAGTAAGACAAGAATTCAATGCACAATATTTGGGGAAGTACAACAGGCATTTTGTTAGACTTATCACTAGACACAGCAAGCCTGACTTTCATCTTCCATGTCAGTGGGCTGCCTTTCTTCTGTCAACTGTTAAGCATCACAGAGCTAATGAAATTATTCCCAGGTTGTGGAAGTTAGAAAGTTATTGTGATAAAATACAGTAGCAGTTACTCTTAGAGAGAAGGTGGTTCTGCAGAAGGTTGAAACCCTTCTGATATACAAATGCTTACCATGTCAAGATACTGTGATTTATGAAACTGTGGGAAAGCAAATAATTACAGTTTACTAGTAAAAAAGTTGTTATAAACATTCAGACATGTGCAATACTGTCTATTTAACTGACTATTTCTTGATAGCAATATTGCAGGGATTGGTTTTCAAGGTAGAGTGTAATGCTGGACAAATACGACTTGCTTGTTTCCTTTTGTTGGGGTTAAATAGAATGCGTGGGACAGCTTCCACGAGAATAAGTAGTGCAGATGAATAGAAGTAGATCTGTAAAGTGAAACACTTAGGGTTGAGGTCTTGATATTCATTCACCAGTGGCTTTTTATCATGTCTATTATTAGTCTGGTCCTATGGACTGGATATGATTAGTAGTTGCAATATTAGATGTTAGAATTCATCTTTCTGTTTAGTTTCACACAAAAGAAACTTAGCTGTTGTAAAGTAGATTAGGGACAGCTAGGTAATTTTCTTCAGAAATGTACTCCGGATTTGAACTGCAGTAGAATAATATAAACTCACCCTGTGACACATGCACACCAATATCTTTTGTTGTAGCTTCCAAGTAAAACAGCTCTGAGCTTAGCAAGACTCCTAGGTTTAAGTGTAGCCAGGAGAATAACTATTCCATCTGTTAAGTGGTAATGATGTATTGCCTCTCTATGAGATTGAGAGGTTTCTTTTCTTTATGCTTTACCAAGGTTACTGTTTATTACATAGAAAGATATCATCTCTATCAGTATAGAGTGTGCTGGCATCATTCTTCTTGCTTTATGCAACATGGATAATTAAAATAATAATCCTGATTGACCTCAGGGCATCTGTTTACCCTTTCTAGCCTAAAGAGGAATTTGTGATGCAGGTTAGAAAGAGGAGAAGGTTACCTTCTAGAGAAGTGTGTGATATAGATTCAGCAGCAGCATCAGAAGATCTAGTAAAGCAATAACACATATAAGACATTTTGCTGCCTTATCCTATCTAATACATATGTTGAAGTAAAATGGCTTGTAAAAGACTAGCAAAAGGGAGGCAGCGTTAAATGGAGGGAATTAATTGAAGGAAGTGTGTCCTTCCCTTACTTGGGAAATTCCTGATAGCAAAGTATTGGAATTGAATGAGGAAACTGATCTTTTAATTTTTTTATTATCTGTATTTGTCTCACTAACTACTTGTTTTAATTTTCAGTTACATCTTAAGATTCTGTCATCAGAGCCAAACCTGTTGGAAGAAGTATCCAGATTGTCAACACAACTTGAGGAAACTTGGATTTATTTGCAGACTCTCTTCAATCAGAGCCTCTGTGTGTTAACATATATGAAAAGTGCTTTGCTGTAAAATACTTAAGGATTTTGTCTGCATCAAGTTCCCCTTGGAATAATAGTACAATTTATTACCAAAAATACTGGATTCCAATAATTATACCAGGAGTTCTGATGCTGTATTTTATACATCTGTGTATGGTAAAGTGTTTTAGAATGTGCATAACTGAGTATTTTTGTTCCCTTCAGTTGGAGCAAAAATTAATATGTGCAGCTTAAATATTCATGTTGTATTAGTTTGTGCTATCAATGAACAAACAGTTGGATGGCTACAGGTAACGTAGCTAGCTACCTTATGTTTTCATGACCAAAAATGTTAATCAGCATGAAGAAATTACTTGCAAAAAAAAAAAAAAAGCGGGAATGTAATTTCTGTGCAGGAAACCAAAACCTATATTTTGCTTAATAAACAATTATTGTTGATGCAAAAATAAAACAAAAAGTCTGAATTCTTAACAATTTATTAACAATAGTTTAAAACAAATGAATATAAAAACTTCATTCCTCTGCAATCAGACTGTTTCTATAAAGCTTGTAAAAATTAGTTTTCTTCTCCCTTTGGCAAGCTGTGTTCACTGTTTTGCCTCAGACACCTATTTCTGAAAGCAGAGGTTTCTAGCTGCACTAAAAATGACAGAACTTGAAAAAAAAAAAAAACAAAAAACCCACCCATTTTTTATAACCAGGTTACTTGCTCTAATTTTGGAGGCTCAATTTCTTAGACAAATTAGTATTATTTTCTTAAGGAGATAAAGATTACTGAAATAAAAGCTTTGAGTTGTGGGAAATTTTTGAGTCAGGTGTTACTTTTATGAATTGATATTTAGGTTTCACATAATAAGGTTTGGGCAGATTTGGGGAACTCAAAAGTGGGATTATCTTTAAACTTAAACTTTGCTGTTTGAGAGTACTGCCTTGGAGCGGAAGAATCTCCTGGACAAGGCCTTTGCTGTAGTTCACACGCTTCAGCTACAGACACAGACTAACAGAGTAACTAATACAAATGTATGCAATTTTCATGAGAAAACTTGAAAGATGGTGTTATGTTTTCCTCTGTACTGGGCACTGGTGAGGCCACACCTCGAGTACTGTGTTCAGTTTTGGGCCCCTCACTACAGGAAACACATTGAGGTGCTGGAGCGTGTCCAGACAAGGGCAACCAAGTTGGTGAGGGGCCTGGAGCAAAAGTCTTAGAAGGAGCAGCTGAGGGAACTGGGGCTGTTTAGTTTGGAGAAGCTGAGGGGAGACCTTATTGCTCTACAACTACCTGAAGGGGGCTTGTAGTAAGGTGAGTGCTGGTCTCTTCTGTCAGGCAGCTAGAGATAGGACAAGAGGAAATGGCCTCAAGTTGCGGCAGGGGAAGTTTAGATTGGATATTAGGAAAAATTTCTTTACTGAGAGGGTTGTCAGACACTGGAATAGGCTGCCCAGGGAAGTGTTTGAGTCATCATCCCTGGAGGTATTAAAAAAGTGTGTAGACGGGGTACTGCAGAACATGGTTTAGTGGGCATGGTTGATGGTTGGACTCAATGATCTTGAAGGTCTTTTCCAACCTAAATGATTCTATGGTTTAAACCCAGCTGGCAAGTAAGCACCACACAGCTGCTCACTCCCTCCTCCTGCCCCCACTGGGATGGGGGAGAGAGGCGGGGGGGGGGGGAGTAAAACTCATGTGTTGCAATAAAGACAGTTTACTAGGACAGAAAAGGAATGGAAAATAGTAATAATAGAATATACAAAATAAGCAATGCACAATACAATTGCCCACCACCCACTGACCGATGCCCAGCCAATTCCCAAGCCATGGTGCCCCTTGGCGAAATCTCCCCAGTTTATATACTGGGCATGACATCATATGGTATGAAATACCCCTTTGGCTCGTTTGGGTCAGCTGTCCTGGCTGTGTCCTCTCACCACGTCTTGTGCACTCCCAGCCTCTGCCGGCAGGGCAGTATGAAAAGCTGTGAAGTCATTGACTTAGTATAAACACTGCTTAGAAACAACTGAAAATGATCAGTGTGTTAACAACATTCTTCTCATCCTAAATCCAAAACACAGCACTGTAACAGCTACTAAGAAGAAAATTAACTTTATTCCAGCCAAGACCAGGACAATGAATTCATTGCATTTGGCATAAGACTGAAACAATAGTGTGGTTTTGTTGTTCTATATATGTGATTTTTTTTTTTTAATGCCACCACTTTTTAGTTATATATCCTGGAAGAAATTATCTGCAGACATGTACATGAAATGTAGAGTATGGAATACTGCCTGAAACAAGCAACAATTCCATATGTATCATGAGATCAGCATCCTTTTGGCTGCTCAAATTTGCAAGAAAAGTCATCAGGGTTATCAAAGGAGTGCAAAGGTGATGGGAAGTCAGCTTTTACAGCTTCTCTGTTTTCTGGCTGTTCTTTATCCATAACTTTGACTCATGTTAAAGCTTGAAGAGAACAGAGAAATGCTACGGAAGTTTACAGACTGTGGCATTCTAGCCAATTAGGACTGAGAATGTGGAGTCCATGGGAAATGATGTACACTTGAGGGTTTTTTATAAGTTTAATACTGAGATTTAAGAAAATCCTTTGTACCATAGAATGATTAGCTTCTGGTGATACCTGTTACTCCTAATTTCTTGAATGGATCTGAAGCAGTCCCAAATCTCTCAGTCTCTCAAATGTTAATACATAATAAACATCTGAGCTTATAGGTGTTACTGTAACAAATTTAGAAGATTTTAAAGAATCATTTTTTGAACCAAGACATTAGAATATTAAAAGATTAGTAAGTCCATAGTTGTGGACCTGCCTCAGTAGAAGAAGGAACAGTGGATAAAGAACTTTCCTCTTGGATCAGAGCAAAGATCTGTCAAGCCTAGTGTCCTTTCTCCAGCTGGAGCAAGGAACAGATGCAAAGGGTCTAGCAAATAGGTCATGTGTAAAGTGATCCTTTCTCAAGCACATCACACCAGCTTTCAGCAGACAGCTATTTAGGTACTTCATGACCCAGCTGTATTCTTAAGAGTTGTGTTTAATATTCTGTGACAGACCTGTTCGTTCTCTGTGAGTTCATCTAATCTCTTTTGGAACCCATTATCCTTCACGACATCCTGTAGTAATGGGACCTACTAAATACTAAGGGAAATAATGTATTTCTATTAGTATACTCCAGACCCCCTATGTTCTAATGTATGCCCCTGCTACTTCTTGAATGTGAGAAATAATAATTGTGCTCTAGTCTTCATGCTTCACAGACCAGCTGTGAAATGGTTTCTACTTGTGAAGGAGATACTTCGTTTTACTGAGCGCACACATGTTTTTTCACCGACATAAAAGAACCTTTTTTGGGCACAGATGTTTAAATCTGTATGTACAAGATTTGTCTACAAAACTCGGAAGATTTGTAGAGGGTGGAGGTTTTTTACTTACTTTCTTTTTTTCTGGACTACTTGATGTAATCTGGAGAAAAAAGACATACTTTTT
This sequence comes from Haliaeetus leucocephalus, assembly GCF_000737465.1. Taxonomy (NCBI): domain Eukaryota; kingdom Metazoa; phylum Chordata; class Aves; order Accipitriformes; family Accipitridae; genus Haliaeetus; species Haliaeetus leucocephalus. The sequence continues at coordinate 962,629 of NW_010972603.1, forward strand.
GCCAAACAGGCCATTCTTCTGAAAGCAGAACCAGCAAGCTAATTTTCACGAACAATTGATGTATAATCGTGTTGACATAATATTTGCAGTCTGGGTGATCTCATTAAGTGTGTTAATGCAGTTTCTTATATCATACAGAAATGTGTTTGAAGTCTACCTGGAAGACTTCAATTGTTTCCTTCAGAAAATAGTCTTTAGATGCTAGTGGTATCCCACCTCCTTTATTCTTTTGTCTTTTCCTCAAAATTCCTAGTCATCACTGCTATTTCAGGATATTTGACTATTCTTAAAGCTGGTTCCAGTCTTACACCAATAGCTCTGATTGCTTCTTGTTCTTAGCCTTTTATTTTGTTGTTTTTCTCCCTGCATCAAAATGGTGAGCAACTGTTTGCCATTAATCTCTTCTTCAGAAATAAAAAATAATCTCTACTTGCTAGTGGATATAAGTGGATATTTCACCTGCTACTTCCTGTATTATTCCTTCACTCAAGACATCAAGGACAATATCTTGTGATACTAGTCAAAAGTTGTTGATTACAAGTGGTAAGCCACATTACAGTGGCATTTGATACATTGGGCTTCATGTTGTCTATAAGAACTCATTTTAGCCTATTGGCATTGTAATGGCATATGCAATAGGGTGTGAGAAAAATCATTAGCTGTATTAAGGGTTATACTTGTTAACCCTAGGCTTTCTTCTAAGCAGGACAAGTAAAGATTTTACTGTTCTTAAACAATGCCAAGCTCGTTTTAGGCTAGCTTTTACTAGCAACTTGTTACGATTCTCCCCAGTACTGTGTGTCACAGCACTCCTCCCAGCTTCTTCTCAAGTCTGTTACTTGCCTGTGCCTGCCTGTGTTCCTGTGCTCCGTTTTCACCATGATTTTCTCTGCTCTTTGGCTTCTGAGCATACCTGCTCCTCTGTCCTGTACACAGCAGTCCTGTCAATGTGGGTCCCAGTACTTCCACTATTTTACTTTGACTGTGTTGTACTTTCCAAACTGATTTGGTACTCAGGTGAGTACCAAACCAATTAGTTGGACCTTGTTCCCTGAATTTGTTGCTGGCTGGATTCAAACTCTGAACAGTGAAGGTTGCTCCTCTCTAAGCTATAATAAGTTTCACTGCAATCTTTACTTTCCTTTTTATTTCAAGTAAAAATAAGGGTATTATGAGGAAAAATAGGCATATGTGAAGTGAGAGTAAACAGATGCAAATGTTTACACATTGTTCAGTAGCCAGCATAGACCCCTAACTTGAAGCACTTGAACACTTTGTAAGTTTCAAATTTTAACTCTTGCTTCTTCAAAAGAAATGTTAGGAAAGGTCTCAAGTCTGTGCAAATTGTCATAATGCAAGCATCATTGTCCCAGAGTAAGGAAACTGGAAGGTACTCATTTGCCTTCTGTGAAGTAGAAAAGCCAAAGCAATTCTTGGCGTATTTGAACTCTTTTGATGAGCTGTGTTGAAGGATTTTAACATTGTTTAAAGATCACCAATATATAAGTAGTTTCTCTTTTTGGCCATTGACATCAGCAGATGTTTCCTGAGCATGGCATCTTAGCATATCAGTATTTTCAGCACATCACATCACCAGTTGTAAAACTTGTGCTTCTTAAGAATTACTTGATGAAAAATTATCTTTAAAAAAAATAATTTTCCTTTTTAGAGATGAGGAATCCAATCAGTGCCTTACTTGATGTCAGTGTAAGGAGTCTGCTTTACTTTTTTGATGGGTTTGCAGTATGTGTTAGAAGAGAATAAAATGCTGTCGTTAAATGTCCTTAGCACTTGTGCTTTTCATTTTGTGAAGCAGTTATAAATTGAGGAAAGAAAAACGAAGGACAAAATAACTACGATCTTTCTGCCCTAGCTATTCCTTTTTCCCCAGAAGGATTGAGTGAGCAATCTGATGCTCTGTAGCACATCATGGAACTTTGCTGGTTAGTGGCAGTCTCTGGAAGATACCTTTTCTCCAGTGATGAATGTACTGCTAGTTCACAAACCAGTCCATGTGGCTAAGTGGAGGTACATCCTATTGCCCTGACTCTCCAGTGTGTTAAAAGGTCTGATGTACTGCCTGTGTGGGTGTTAAGAGTATGCCAGTGTTAAGGGTCATCCCCCTGAAGGATGAGACCACCTTGGTGATTGGCAGTTACCTGAAATCACCCATAAAATAAATCAGAAAAAGGTAGAATAAAATAATGTATTTGTAGAATCCTCACTCAGTTGCTATGTTTGTGAAGGCTGTGGAAATAAACTTACCTACTTAAATTAGGTCCAGAGGATTCCTTCATCCTGTGTTAGCCTGTAGCCAAGCCACTAGTTGTAGCCTTACAGCTACATAGCTGAAGATTAGCACTTACTGTCTCTTGAGTTGCCCGATGTTGGTCTCAGAATAAGACGTGAATTTAGCAACTCATCCTATCTGTTAGCACCCCAAACTCTCCTTGAGAGTTATTCAGATTCACATGTCTCAAAAGGATTTTGTAAACTTAGCTCACTAAAAAAGTGGTTATGACATTCCTCTCTTACAACCAGTGATGTTCCCCACTGCTTTGGAAATGTTAGCATCTCTTTGGCATGGCTGGAACTGAAAAGTCAAGGTTTGATCACACAGGGTTGGGCAGCTGGCTGTTGTTCACATTTGAGATTAACCTTTATATTTGCCCATTGCTTTGGGTTGATGAAAGGGTAAGGGATGACTGCCCAATTCTCTTTGATGAATTCAATTTCAGCAAAAACAAGATAAACATAAGCTATTTCAGCAGTGCTTACATCAGTGCTTAATTGAGATGGTTTATTGATGGTGCTAGAATAAACAGCATCATCTCTACAGAAATCCCTGCAGCTCCCTTCATGTTGATGGCTGAGGATTACGTCCTAGTGGTGCATATGGAAAGGGCAGAAACACTTGACACCTTTTTTTCTTCAGTCTTCACAGGCAAATCCTGATCCCATTTTCTGTGTGTACCAGCATCCTTTCTGAAGGAAAGGAGCTGCCAACAATGGGGTAGCAATGGGTTAGAAAGACTTTAGAGCACAGTGCTCTGCAGTCACCTTATAACCATGGGACTGCACAGGACTTACGCACAAATGCTGTCCAATATAATGGCATTGCCTATCAGCTATAAAAAAGCATTGTGATCGAGGAGGTCCCCAACAACTGGATTGAGGCTGTTGTGCCCATTTTTAAAAAAGGTGAAGTGGAGGATCCAGGGAACTATTGGTTGATCAAACTTACCTCAGTCTCCAAAACAATCATGGAGCATGTGCTGCATGTGATTTTGGAATCCATGTCCAGTACACAAAGGGGAAGACGATGAAGAACAACCAGCAGAGTGATGAGGGCAAATCGTGCTTGACCAAGCTGGTTACCTTCTAGGATGAAATGGCTGCTTAGGTGGACAAAGGAAGAGCTATGACTTTAATGATAAAATTCAGTGCAAGTATAACAGTATGTAATTACTTAATAGTCTATTATTAAACATTGCAAATTGCTACTGTTAAAGTCAACAGGCACGCTGTCTGTTAAGGTTTTGCACATTTTAGTGCTTGTTCATTGTGTTCTGTGTGCCATGTACCTTTTACTCTGTGAGCTGGCTTATGGGTGATACTGGGTCTACAGCATAGAGGTGTGAATTACTTTTGCAGTAATCCAGTTTAATCAGCATTACAGAAATTAATTTAGTCACGTTCTAATTATGCCTAATGCATTATTATTTTGTTAAATATCCCATAGCAAAGCAGCTCAATAAATTAGATGCAGCAATGTTGAATAATGCTACTGGCATTCAAGAGATTTGCAATGAGGCATAGAAGAATTATACTGCCAAATGAGTTGAAAGTATTTCAAGTGAAAGTCTGATAAGAAAAATTATTCTAAAATTGGTGGGTGCTACAACACATTTGACCATTTTACTAGTTCTTGCCTTTTATCCCTGGAGGTTTCATTCTTGTGTATTGCCACCGTATTATGTCCCCTGCTGTAGTTAGAGATCTTTCTTCTTTTTATAATAGCTTCTACAGCCTGACTATTTTATAACCAATTGGTAACTCAATTTGTGCTTGAGCAAAGACCCTGTTCCTAAGGTACAAGGCACTTAATCTGGGAATGGTGAGAGGTCCAAGAAATACTTAAGAGAGACTGTAAAAACATGTAGCTAGCTGAGAAAGAGACACAAAGTGCAGTTGTCTTAGGGAAAAGAAAGAATCTAGAAATATATTTCTAGAGCAAGACTCCGCCACTTAGGCTTGGAGACAGTAGTAATCTCAAAATTGTAAAAGAAACAGACTGGGATATATCTTTTCAGGAGCTAGGGACTTACTGCAAATAAATCTCACTCCTTAGCAAGGAAAATGCCTGAGGTGTTGTAAAGAACCTGTGCAGTCAGAAGAAAGACTGTCAGCCCTCAGGAAGAGGATGGACCCCACTACAGTGGTATTTGGCCCAGGAGAAGGTGTCCTCTCTAGTGATGCTGTCCCCTTTGCAGCATCTCCCACAATAATTAATGAAAACATCAGAGCAGATACCTGAATACCAGAGCAGGAGTTACGACAAAGAAACCTGCTTGGAAGAGAGCAACGCAGAGCCTCTTTCTACACAGGAGGAATGGGAGACTGTGAAGTACATAGCAGTGAACCTTCAGGGAAACAACAATCTGATTGCAGAAAGCCTATAGCGGGTAGAGACGGGCATCCATATGTTCCTCCTTGTCCCTGCCTGGCATTGGGACCATTGTGGCCATGCTGTAGAAGCCCTCTTTTCCTTTACAGCAAGGTGACTGCAAGATCTTGACTTTATGTGTTACATAGTTCCTGTGGGCAAATCTGCTTAGACAGGGTCACAGAGTCCAAAAGTGGCCCCGGTTGGCTAATGTTAAACATTGAGGATATCATATGCATGATAACATGCAAGTTGCAAGATGTCTCCTGGCCTTCCTTAGGGGACTAGACAGGAATGATTTCCTCATAAACAGAGGAGAGAAAGCTGGAATTCAGCCTGTCAGAGAACTGTAGCTAGTTTTCTATATAAATCGGGATTCGTGTCTGTGTATTGTGATTGCCAATGTCAAGATCTTAAAGGGCAACAGAAAGAAATGAGGTAGTGGGCAAATACAAAGATACTTCCAGAGCATTTACTTGATAAAATTATGTGGAGAATGTACCAGTTTTTTCCCAACAGAAACCTATTATTGAGGTATACTGAATGTTTCCACAAGTTGTCAAGACCTGAACAGATTTGTCTTTATGAAATAGAAGGTTAAGGTAAGATTTTTTTTTTCCAGGAAAATGTCTGTTTCTGTGAGCTTGGAAAATTTGTTAACCTACTTTATAAGTATTTGATTAATCTGCTTTGTAAAGAAAGAAAATACTGAAATTGTTGAAGTGAAAGAAAAAATCAATTGAGGTAAAATAATGAAGTAAATTTTAATGCTAAGGGATAATGATACTGAAAACAATATGTGCTAATGAAAGTTTGATTGTCTTAGATTATTTGCTCCATGCATATGAGAATATTTCTTAACTGAGCTCAGTGCCTGGCAGTTAAAGAATAAATCTTGATTATAGCACACACACATAAAACAGGCTATTTCAACATGACTGAGGTGGTGCTGTTCTTCTAGCACATGCCATTTCCTTTCATGCTGAAAGGTGAGGCTTTGAAAAATCTCATAAATTTTTTTCAAGCAGAATCATAGCACAGCTCAGATACTCATTCTTCAGCTTATTTATCATCTTGATATGTGGGAGGAGGAAATCCTGGAGCCCCAGATCATTACAGATGTTATCAGTAATCTTAAAGTAACTCATCACCCCAAATCCACTTAAGTCTCTGGACTAAGAAACACAGATGGAGTTCTGGGATGAGCAGAAGCTGGCCCTGTAGCTTGATATGCAACTGAACAGGACCATGAGCTCCTTGATATGCCTGGGCAGCCTAAAGAGAAACATAATGCAGTGACTGTAGTATCAGATGAAAATGGTTTGGATAAAATGAATCTAACCTCGTTTGAATTAGTCTAGCAAGAGCTGTGGGCTGGTGCCCAGGAGTGGAGTGTCAATGTTAAGCCAAACACTGATGCTGGAGAAGGAGCCAAACTCAAACTGTGGTGGTAGAACATTCTTACCATCTCAGTGTGTTCCATCAGCAAGAGGGTGGTTACAACAGCCCCTCTGAAGTACAGCTTTATACGCTGGTCCAGATTTGTTGTTCTTCTGATTTAAATACTATTTTAAATACTGGTTACAGTCCTAAAAGAGATGCTATGGTCTAGGTAACTATTAAGCTGTGTTAGTGCTCTGATTTTTATAACTGACAGCCCTAAGTGAACTGTCAATTAAAATGACAGATTCCTGTTGATTAGAGATATCTACAGTGAATCTCTAGCCACTGACAAGAAACAGGCTTCTATGCTAGAAGACAGTCTGCTGTAACAACAGGGAAAAAAATTATTTCTTATAATAAGCCATAAATGAATTTTCTACTGTTTTTCCATAATAAAATAGTATGCTATTTTGAAAAGGAATCAGGTTAAAAACTTTAACTAAGAGACGCTTTTGCAAAGCTTATGAAGACAAAACTGCTAAATAAAGTCCTTGAATAGTAATTAATCAGGAGTGAGAACTACATTCAGAAAAGCCAAGTAACTGTTTTACATATGTTGGATAATATTAAATTAAATAATTCATTGCCTTTAAATAGAAAAGGACAACTGACAGTTTTCAATGATGTTCCAGTCTCTGTTGTTCTGTTGAAATGGGTCTATGTGGCCACAGGCTTTTTTGCCTCTCACAAATATTAACCTAACTAGGTATTGGAAATACATATAGATAGCAACAGACAAATGAAAACAGATTTTAAATCTAATAATATATAAAATCCTGTGCTTGAGAGAACTGTGTAACTTTCCTCCTTTTACAATCAGCTTTAACTTTTTTTCCCAAAAGACACTCTCAAGATCTTCTTAGCTATGACTATCATCCTCCCCAAACCAGAAAAGCAAAGGTTTACTAGCATTAATTGATGACCTTTCCAATTATTTCTGCCATTTCTGTGTCAATTTCTGAGAAATTGTTCTTGCAGTATTCACCCCACTGATTCACTGCATGTATCATCTACAGAAATTTTAAGAGCTGAATAAAACATTGTAGACACATCTGGTCAATTAAGCATTTTCTCTTCCATGTTCCATATTTCTAAACAAGATTCTCTCTTTACATTGCTTAGTTATGCTTTTCTCCTTTAACTAAAAGGGAGGGTGTCTTACTAAAATGACAGGATTGTTCCTCAAATTGTACTAAGATAAAGGAAAAATGTTATTTGTTCCATTAATCTCTTTAATTTCCACCCTAGGATTCAAACTGTAACAATTATCCTTTGTTACCGTCTGCTTCTATTCCTGTTAGAGACTAACTTGAAAGGCAAGTGCTCCTTTTCCTATTGTTATTGCTTTAGCAACCATGTTCTTAAGAGCTAATTCTCAGTCTAAGCAGCACCCGCTCATATTATAATATTGATAACAATTTCCACTTGCTCAATGGGAGGTCCTTTCATCCAAAGACTTAAAGTGCTTGACAGCAACCCATGAATATAGGAGTTATCAGAAGTGTGTGACATGTAGGGAAATGGATCACATAGCATAGTACCATGTAGAAATACCTGTACGTTATCATGTAGGACTGTTAGCTAGAGGTTGGGTTCCCAGCTGTGGCTTCCAGGCCTAAATAGTTTGGTGCTAGCTTGCTCTCTCTTGCTTTTTTCATCATGCAGTCTTGATATATCCATTGTTGCTGAATGTCCTCTACCAAGTCTGCGGAATGACCAGAAATAGTAGAGAGGAACTCCAACCCTTGGCTCCTTGTCCTACTGTTCAGAATTAGTCCTGTCTTGAGAAACTTGGGGGTGGAGGAAGAGGAGCGATAAAAATCAAGGTTTCTGCATTCAGGGTAAGATGGACAAGAGCGAACCCAGTCTTTAGTTTCCATGTTGCGACCTATGGTTTTGACATCTGACCAACTGTGGTTTTGTGAAGATCGCTGCTCAAGCATTTTACCTACGAGTTCCTAATAACTCAACCTATCTTCTCCATCTCTGGCAAAAGCCTTCAGTGCTCACCTGTATTAACTTCAAACAGCACTTCTAGGTTTATAGGGAAAAGAGAGTGATATATCACCATTATGCAAAATAAGTTACCCACCCAGTCAAATGCTCACAGCCTTACTCTACTTCAACTCAAGCCAATTTCTTTCTAGGAAGAATAAAAGAATACTAAATGGTCAAGTCTGGTGCCTAGTAAGACCGGTTCGTATAACAGTGTTGATATTCATAGATGGATAGACAGCAACCTCTGGCTCTGATTCTACCCAGAAATGCAATGAATGAGGAATTGCTCTTTGAATGCTGACAAATCTAGTCATAACGTCATTAAAAACTGTCCCCTCTCTTTCTCCTTTTCACCTATGAAGACTACTCTCTGGATAGCCAAAGTGATAGTAAAGAATGTGTTGCTGTCCCTCAGCCATTTCGCTCTTTTTACATATGATGAAAGGAAATTTACATTTAAAAGATGGGGACAAAGAGCTGAAGATGAAGTGTAGTTGTGCATTTACTTCCCCTTCCTGTGCTGTGGGGCCCTGACTCTGCTTTAGAGCCCACAAATCATATCCTTGAAGTTCCTGTGATGAAGGGTTATAAATGTATATGGAGGGGCAACAAAAAGGCAAGAAGATACGCTTTTGTCATATGCCTGACTTTTTAGTGTGCTTGGTTCTCAGGATATTCATTATCTGTGGATCTAGTAGTGTGATGCATTATTAAAGTGGCCTAACATTTCCCCTAAGTTTCTGGTTTTCTTCAGTCATACAAGACATGGCATGAGAAACCCCATGTCAGACTTCTTTGCAACTCTTAGGCCATAGTGAAGCACCATATGGAGTTCCAAACATGGTGGGCTTCAGGATATATACATAAACATTTAGCTACTAACTAATTAGCTGTGCAAATGCCTTACTGGGAGTGAAACCCATCAGTCTTCAGAAGGGCCTACACAGCAGGAGATTTTCTTGGCCAAAGTTTTTCTCTGTTGTGATGAACTGAAAAGTTATTTAGGAAAATACATACAGGAAAAACCACTTCAGTAAGATCATATTTTTATCTGACCTGCTGCCTAAGTTTTGCTTTAAGCTGAGATAACAAATGTGAAATTTTAACGTAACAATAATAAGGGCTCTGTTAGATCTGACTGAAGTGGCCAAAAGCAGATGCCAAGGAAAAGTGAAACACAGCAAGCATATCTGATACTTCCTCTGAAATACTTTCTCAGCCTTTACCAATTTGAAATTAATGGACTATCTGAGGCAAAGGTGGTTTCTAACTGTTCTGGGATATTGAACAGTGGGTTTGTCTTTCATGAATCTGCCTGGCGTCTTTTGAATCCATCTACATTTTTGGCACCTGCAGTATCCCATGGCAAGGAGTTCCACAGCTTACCGGCTCACAGCTACCTCCTCTTGCTTGCTTTGAGGCTGGCTGCTTGCTCACTATCTTATTCCCCTTAGTTCTTTCACTGAAGAAAGCAGCAAACAACTAATCCTTATCCATCCTGGGGTTCCCCCCACACCTGCACTCCTCTCTTGGTTTTCTAGTTCTTTAGTTTGGGTAAAATTAAAAAAGAAACAGTTGCAAAGATGACCGTGTAATGGGAAGGAAAATATTCTACCTAAGCAATGTAGATATAGGTATGTATAAACGCTGAGCCGTGTAGGCACTCTTATTTAGAAAATGAAAAATAATTTTTGTATGACTTCATGTTTTGAATGCTTTGATAAACAATCATGAAGGCTGATTATTTATTGAGTTGTAGGCAGCCTAGGATAACTGTAAACAACAGAGACTAAGTCACTGGCTGCATCATCCTCTTAGTTAGCTGGCAGTGTATTAATCCTGAAAGAAAACATAGGCAAACCTTTTGGAATCCCTATCCTGGTTTTCAAATGTATCTTAAAAAAACATTCACAAAGCAGCAAATGAGAGAGAAACTGCAGGTAAAAAACTGACATTGTTGTTTTCAGATACTTCATGAACTAACAAGTACTGCTTCTGGAATAAAAAAAATGCTCATTCAGAATGTATCAGCATTTTGTCAGCAATATCTGACAAACTTGTCAAACTCCAAAATCTCCATTTTGTTTCATTGCAGGGAAGACCATTGCACAATAACATTGGTTTTCCCTGGAAATTTTATAGTAAACAATGATTTGGATAAGATCCTGGCCCAAGAGGACAGGACTTCAAGATGTGCAGATCCTCTAAAAGATGGAGATTGTGCTTTTGCAGGTTCTTTGTAGTGTATGGAGCCATTAGCAGTAATGGTGGACAGCCCCATTTGGGATGTCATGATCAAAGCACTCTTTCTCTGATTCACTGTAGAGGAGTTAGCAGGCAGCTGCTGAAGCATGTTTGGTTATGGACTATTACCTTGGAGCACACATGTTGCAAAGTATGACATGGTTTTTAACACTGAAACAGGCGGAAAAATCACTGAGGATATAAATAGTTTATTGTGTTCTCTCTTTTGCATACATGTTTAAAAGTTTTTTATTATTTAATGGGTTCGCTTACGGTATTTGAGAACCCAGTAACTGCTCTGGGACTCTGTACAAACTTTAAAAAACATATTCAATGTTTTTGTTTAATGTTCAAGTGCTGTAAAGTGAATGCTGGGTATTGATAAATTATATGTGACATTTATTATGCTAGATTCTGTGCTGACCCAGAGCTAATGGAAATTACAGAGTATGGCCTGTATTTGTTCCCATTAAGGGTACTTGTTCTCAGTAGCACTTCAGGCTGCTCTTGTCTGATCTTGTTATTTGTTTAGCGGTTTGAGCTGCCTAAAGTCTTTTTAATTCCCAGGATCAGTTCCACTCCTGTAAGGATAAATACAGTATGCAAGGATGCCAAGGAGCAAAGTTGAAAGAAAGTAAAAATTTGCAGTTAAGACTGGGGTTGTGGAAAAACAGAATTTTCTTATGTTGCATGCAAAACTGGAACAGAAAGTTTTAAGTTCTGTTCTCAGATCTGTCACCATCTCTCAGTGCCTATAAATAAATCAGTAATGTATTCCCGAGTTCCTTCATCAGTGAAGTAATGCTCAGTGTGTTACTGTTACCAGGGATTTAAGGGAATTTTTAAAAAAACGAGCAAAACAATGTGGCAGACTAGAAGGGAACATCCTGCTCAACATGCAAGTAATACTTTGGCACCTAAAGGTTGTGGCCTGCTCTGTGCTGGAGTATCATATTGTGCTTATACATGTCTTGTTAGAACAGTTTCATTTAGCTCTCACAAAATCTTTCCAGCAGTTGGCCTCCCATAACTGTCAGAATGATTGAGTAATTTGGATGCCTTCCAAGGCTCCTTCTATTCCCAATAACCTAGATTGTTTCAGATTGAGTGTGCTGTGGAGAAAAAAATTTGCCAGGAATTTCTGTTACAGGAACTGGTGGAAACATCACTGAACCTGGCTCAAACCAGACAAGCATATGGTTTACTACAAATTTATATTAGCAGCTCTTGATCATAAGTATCAAATTTAGGCATATTAAGATTCCTGAACAGTTTTAATGTTTGGCCTTTTGCATTATGGACAGTGAAATAATTGTCTGATGACAGATAGTTAAAAGACTGCCATCCCATGCATGTGGGCAAAACTTGAAATAATATTGGAATTCTGCACAGACATAACAAGGGAATGTTGGTGGCCGGTCCCATCTAGTGAATGGGAGAGTTATCATCCTCATGGTGAGTGACAGGTGTGAGGAGCGTCGTCATAGGCTCTGAAGGGATTCAGAGGCAAAACCAAGTAATTTTTATATTTGATGACTTGAACTAGAGGAGTTATATAAACAAACCAACACTCTGGGAGAGAAATTATTTCTATCAGCACCATTCTGAGTAGGCCTACATTGTATTTGTTGAAGCCCAGGAACAGAAACTGAATTAATGGAGGTATGAATAGTTTGGGTTACATGGATAGGTAGGAAAAAACATATCCAAAAATACAATCTGGGAAGAATCTGCAATACTTAGACACAGTCTGTTTTGTGGCCAGGGAGATAAGGGTCATAGATGAGACCTAGACCGCAGGCAGGTGTGGTAGCCATCTAGTAGCAGGTAGCAGGTAGTAGATGTCATGTAGTTGAAAGAAGGTATCTACAAGTAGGACTGGTCTGAAAGTGCTTTGTTCAGTAGAAATCAGGTGTTAAGAATCATATCCAGTTCCTAAGCCATCTGCTAAAATGTCTTTCCATAAGCACCACTCCTTCTTGACACACAAGGTGGCAGGTAGCTCTCATTCTTCCCCATCTGCTCTGAAGGTCCTAGGCTTTACAGTAATAGCGTGCTGTCACCCTACCCTTTTCCCCTTTACATGTGGAAATTCTGATGATTAAGACAAGTTCTTGTTGTATGTTTGCCCAGAGCACTGAATCACTGTGCAGCTTCCCCACCTTTAATACATCCAGTCCAGGAGAGGCTCAGGGGCAAAAGTCACTCACTCCAGTGGAGATGTGGTCAGTCTGTTCAGGACCAATTTCTCAGTCTTAAAAAAGTCCAGATGTTCTTCTGCTGTTGTAAGCATTATCATGCTTTAAGAATGATATTTTTATTACACGTTGTAGCAATGTGAAGGAATTGGATTACTTTTCAAAAGCTGATGACTTCACCATGGCTGAGATACTGTCTGAGAAAGAAAAGGAAAATCTGATGTGGGATATGGTGGATCTGGAGGTCAGGCATCATCTCTGATAGTGAATGCAAAAAACCTACTCACTCGTGAAGCTGGTGTTAAAAAGTGACTTATTAAAAATAATAGCAGAAGAAAGTCTGTAGTGCTTGAAGAAGAAAATGTGGTTTCTTTAGCAGCCCACTTCATGTTTGGATACTTAATCCAAGACCCATCAATCAATAGGAGATTGCCATTCATTTCAATAGGAGGTAGCAGAGGGAGGAGAGGAGGGCACACCTCCCCAGTGAAGGCTTTTGAGATTTATAAAACAACTACTGCAGGGTTTTTTTCTTCATTTTTGCATTCAAGATGCTAACTTTTCAATTTTTTCTCCCATAAATGTCACAACCATAAAAATCTCCTTTTTTTTTTTACTTTTTGAAATTGAAAGTTGAATTTGGATACAGTCCAGTTGCAGCTTCTGGGGCTGTAGAGAAAAGACAAAATATCACAAGAGTCAGTTGTACTGGTAATGACAAGTTTGTGTACCTAGTCAGTTTTTAATAATGCTCTGTATGCTGTCTGCAATGTGTTAGCCAATTCTTGTTATGTGTTCACAGATTAAAATCTGTCCAGCATTTGTTTTTAAACTGGAGGAGAGCACCACCCATTTAAAATCTTCGGATCTTCAAATGAAAGGAACGTCAGTAGCTGCAAGGCAGCAAAGATTTGCAGCCACGTTAACTCATACTGTTTTCTGCCTTTATCTTTTTTAGGGTAGAAAACATTTTCAGCAACTCTGCTAGATCATGGTCTTAAATAATTTTTTGTAATTTCACATGGTAAACTATTTGACCCCTGCTGGGAATAAAATTTCATGCTAGCTAACGTTGTTACAAAAGGAGCATGTGCTATGTCGGTAATAGCAATGATGTGAGCACTGAGTGCGAGTATTACAGTTTTTCAGGGAGTTAAGCAGACTTGAGATGCAGAAATGTAAATTCACTGAAGACTGCCAGATTTTAATGATAAACCATATGTGATAAATTGATCAGGAAGCTCCGGATAGGGAAGGGGGGAGAAAAAGAGCATGTCGATAGCATCTAACTGGTGGTACTCTCCTTACATTGCCAGGAGGCAGCAGATATTTTTGACCTACCATTTAATGAGAAAAAGAGATACCACTTGAAGATAATTTTGTAACTCACATGTATTCATTAGTATCCTTTTGCTTTCATCTGCTAGTTTGCATTCTGGTTGTAAAACTCCTGGATATATTGTAAGCAGTTAAAGAGCAAGTGGGGGAGACTGGCCTGGGGGAACATACTTTCATTGGCTGGAAGTTGCCTGAAGCCACTGAGGCAGGAGAAGTTTAGATTTGGTCTGCTGTAGTGTCTGTTTTATTTCCCAGATGAGGTCCCCGACGAACATTTCTCCGCAACCCCACGGAGCACGGCAGCAGTCTCAGCGCCTGCGTCCATCCACAGCCGCTTCATCCTCCACTGAAAAAGCTCTCCTTCCTGCTGCTGGGATCAGCTCCCCTCCGAGGCGGCCTCTTTCCCCTTTCCCTTCCCGAGAGGCAGGCACGTCCGTGCCACCGGTGCGGGGCAGCCACGGCCCTGCGGGGTTGCGTGGTGCTGGGGCTGGCCGCCTGGCGCTTGCCTTTCGGAGCTGCGGGTGCCCCGTCCGGTGCGGCAGCCGGAGGACATCGGCAGCGAAGGGCAGGGCCGGGAAGTGGTTTGCCGCCACTTGCAGCGGTCTGTTCCTCCTGCCTCCTCGGCCGATTTCCAGCCTGTACCTGCTCGGTCTGCAGACCAGTAGCCTTCTAAATTAAAATGTAGCCGGTTTGGCCCACACAATATATTGCATCACTGCTATGTCAGGCTGCAGAAAAAAATAATTGTCTTGTATTGATGTGCTGAATACACAATACTACATTTGGCATTGTTGCACAAGACTCCTTATTTTCAATAATAAATATAAATGACTCCGCTCCAGAAGCAGCTTTTTATTTGTTAATTGGTTATTCTTTTCATGGAAAAAATGAACCTGGCTGTATTTCAAGCATGTGAACTATGGCTGATTGTTCATAGATGTATTTTAATGAATTAAGACTACTATGAAGTAATTAAACCTTGTCATGGAGAACATCTATCTGGCAAATGTACTTATTAGCAAAAATAAGTTGTAGAGCCAGTCCTGGAGCCTTTCTTCACTGAAATTTATGTGAGCTCCTGCTGCTGCTGTCCTGTTTAGGGGTCGGCAGTGCTTCCATTTTAAAATCAGCATTTTTAGGAATTCAGTCTGTAAACATGATTGTGGCAGAAAATTGTAATATGTATAGATAACTTAGACAGAGGGCCTTTTTCTTTTCTTGGTTTCTGTTTTGTTTTGGGGTTTTGGGGTTTTTTTGTTTGTTTGTTTGCTTTTTAAATATAGATATCTGATCCTTTGCCCACTTTTTTAATCTACGAAAACATGGCAGAGACTGCTGGTTGTGGGTGACACTTTCTACAGTCTATAAAAAAAGTTTGCAGTTCTTCTAGCTGCTGTTTTAAACAATGTACATTTTTAAGGAAGTTGACAGGAGAGGCTGGATAATCCGGTGGCATGGAACTAAGTCTGCTCCTTTAAAATTTGAAAATTTTGCTACTGGAGGTCAGAACCTAAGTTTGTACTCACCAATCTACCTAGTCTTTGACTTTGTTCAGCAAGGTCTACACATGTGCTTAAGTTCCAATAAAATCAACAGAATGAATCGAAGCCCATTTTTTATGCCTTGCCAAATAAAGATACTAAATGTAGAACGAAAGCCTGTTTTCCAGGATGACTATGCAGTGAAAGTGAATGGGAGCTGAAAAGAGGGGGACCTACCCTGTTCTTGGTGTGGTACATGCTAATTAGACACCTATAATCAGTCAGAAGGAATTGAAGAACCTAATTGCCTGTTCCTGCATTAAAAACTTTAAAGAAACATTTCTGGGAAGAACAGATCATGACAAAATTACCTGTGATTACAAGGGAGGGGATCTAATAGTGCAGGTGCACTCTCAGAGTCCCATAGATTGAGTCATGATCCAAATTCAACTGAAACCAATTCATGTTATTTCAGCAGATTAATACAGTCATCTGTGCTGCCCTGACCAAACTGAAAGCAGATAAGCTTGTTTACAAGAGGTGGTCACATGCACCTGTATTTATGAAGCTGTGCATGGTCTGTGTGGATACCATCTACACATGTCATTTTGGTATTAGTTCATGGCAACAAATTCCACTGACATCACTGGGACCAGGCATTCAGCCTTCTGTTTGCCTGTCTCTAATTTGTCACAGGCACACATCGAATATAGGGTGTTTAAGAAGTGCTCTTTGTCTCAGTTCTGTTCTGTATTGCTAGTCTGGCTGTCACAACTTCATTCTGCTTTTCTCGTTTGCAGCCTTTGGCACTGTCTTTTTCTAGATGCATCAGTGTAGTAGAAAATTTCTATTTTTGCTGAGGAGTGATTCTTGGGTTCAGTTAGAGAAAAAGAAAAGGTTTTTGCTCTGAAAATCTATCACTAGCCTAGTATCAGTGGTATAACCTGTATCCTTGAAAATATGTATGTCGTGGTGAGTGGAGTTCTACAGAAAAAGCACTTCCTTAAATGGTCTTAAATCGAGAGCTGGCCTTGGTATTTTTTTTAAAATTGAGAACAAAGTTTGTGTTGAAATTGCTGGGTTTTGCCAAGATCTAATAACAATATTAGAGTTCTGCAGAAGTGTATCATTCTGGGTATATAAACTGGCATGGTGCTCTACAAAAATATTACGTTTGTTGACCAAATTGCTGAGGATTTACCAATCTGACAATAGTACAACAGGAAGGTTAGATTCTTTAAGAGAAGCTGATCATAAACACAACATGCACTTTTAAAACTGTAACTTAAACTTGCTTACTGGCACAGTCCAGTTATATTTAGAATAAAGACAATCTTATCTGTCTTCCTCAGTGATCTGTTATTCTTCAGACCTAGTTTCATTGCTGTGTTTTAAACACTTTACACACATTACAGTGACTTTCATAGGAAAATTCTGGGGTTTTTAGGTTAGATAGAAGAAGCCCAGATGTAAGTTTGGAGGTTGGAGAAAAGCATCCCATATAGAATTAAGTGAATTGCTGTAAACCCAAGGATACCCTGAATTTCAGTATTCTATTTGCCTAGCTTTCTGCTCTAACAACAGGCTGACTGATGTGGCCTCCAAGTTAACTTAATTTTATTTGTTTTCTAGAATTCCTGTTCCTGTCATTTACATGCCATTAATCAAAATGCAGGCCAGTTACTGAAGAAACCATTTTTGATGGAAAAGCTGCACACAATATATAAAGGATGCAGGCAGAAGATACTAGGAATAGTTATACTGGCAGTTACCCTCTCTTCATTACTGTGCCTAAAAATGGTGAGTATGACTTGGCCAAATCTTGCACTTATATCTTGCCATTAGCACTTTTTTAACTAGGAAACTGTTTTTCCTCTGGTGGAACATCGGGTCCCAGGTGAGGCTATTGAAGACTAGTACAAGGAGAAATATACAATTTAAATGTTGACTTCTGAGAGCAAAGACTCCCAGTGGTGTCAGTGGATCTTGTATCCGCCTGTAAGAACTTCAATATTTGGCTCAGAAATATTGTACAATTTTAGAGGCAGAGGAAGGGCAAGCAACAGATCAAGATATAGATGACCTGTGTAGTTTCCAAAGTATTAAATCAGTCTCCTACTTAATAGCTGTAGGTCTATTGAGATAAATAATATTTGGGGATGTAGTACTTATGAAGATGATACAGCATCCACTTCACTCAGTCCTTCTTGTGACAAGGTGTTAACCTAGATGCGTTGCCCTTAAACTCCAAATGTCATCACTTCAGGAAAACCTCCACACCTTCACAGCACTTACACTCATGTTTCTTTTTATTATTTCCACTTGTTTGAATGTTGCAGTGCCTTTGCCACAGAGGCTTTCTTGGTCTCTCTTCTCATGACCTGCTAAACAGTTTCCCCACTGACATCCCAACAAGGAAGAATTACTCAAGAAAATGGCTGTGAGTGCTACCCAAAAGCATGTTGTGTTTTGCCACGTTAAGCTACATGACTGAAAGATGTAAAAAGCCCTAGCCAAGATAAATATACCAACCAGATGGTTCTTCACTTTCCTATCTTTCAAGCTGTACAAGTCTGGGAACAAAGTTTCTTTTTGTTGTCTCTGCTGCTGCTAATTGTCTGTCATAGAGCTGGGGACTTTTTAAACCAACACCTTCTCCACAGAAAAAAAGCCTTGGTAGGAACCCAGTGTACTGTTTGAGCTAAACTCAGTTAATAATTTTGTATTAAAAAAAATGCTGGAAACAATCAAATGTTTTGTGTAGGTACTTTTGAAGTTAAACATTTTGCTTCAAAACTAACTTTTGTTGTTATAAAAGTTCTATTGAAAAAGATAAACAGAGCTGAGTCAAATGAAGTATTTTGATTACTTGAAATAAGTCATTTGCATTTTACCACAAGACCCAGAAATACTAATTTCAAGTTGCTTTGTATAACTTTGTGTGGGATTTGGCCAACCAACCAGGAAGTCTCTTGCAGAGTGAGTCTCAGACAAAGAGCAAACACACACACTGTCTTCACTCTGGTGAAGAGCGAAGAGACTCTTTGGTTTTTTTCTCTCATTTCAGATTGAAAGCACTTCTTTCCAAATGCAGTCAGCAAAACTTTATGAGCTCTGCTATTCCTCGGCTCGCTTTAGATAGCTCACATTTCCTTCCCTATATGAGTTAAGATGCTTATCTACATAACTGCTGACATTTTGTAACAGTGTCTTCTACAACTGCTAGAGAAATGTGAAAGTGGCAAGTAAAATGGAGGCAGTCTTGTGTGATTATTTTCTGGAAACTTAGTGTAGATAAAGGCAAGATTAGCTGGTTAGCAGATAGATATATCAGTATCAGTGCACTTCTCATCTGGTGTTGTAAAAAAACCATCCTCTTCCAAATCAGTTGTACAGCTGCTGACACTGGAAGGGAACTGGTGACAATCTTAAACTTCCTGCAAGGTGTCAGGCCAAGTATTTCTTTCACTTACATCTGCTATCGTGCTTAAAGTTCATTGGCATTGCCGAAGTATAAACAAAACCAACATTAGTTTCTGATCTATTATTAAATCATACAATAGTTGTTTAACCCTTAACAAGACAAAAAAAAAACCCAGTATCAAAAGTCTCCATCTAGGACACAGAATGCAAGAAGCATTGAGAAACATGCAGCAAGAATAGCCTGGAGAGTGCCTAATCTTTTGGCTGGTTTGTTTCCACATACTGGTCAGTGATTTTAGTATTGCCTTACTGCACAGCAGCCCTATGGAAGCAGGAGGAATTGTTTTGTAAGTACAAAAGCTTTCTGTACATCTACAATAATTATGTGCAGATCAGCATTCAAATTATGCATGATTTTTTGCACACACACCTTGTCATTTACTTGTAAATGCTGAAGGAACACTTATACCCTCTGGGTGAACTCAGCTTTACCATGAAGACTGGACCAATGCAGCCTTTTTTTAAATATATATATTGAACATCCATGAATATTTAAGCAAAAAATGGACAGATTCATTTGAACAATATACTAATTTGTAATCATAGCATTTTGATTTAGTGAAGAGTTCTTCACTGGAGTCAATGTTCGGTATTTCACTGATTGCATTTCAGTTCAGATTAAAAAGAAAGAGATAAGAAATACTACTTGAGAAAACCAGAATGCCCCTAATCACATGTCCAAAATTTCATTGACAACAAAAGGAATTTGTAAGTCCTTGCAAAGTGATTTGTACAAGTCAGATGTTACCAAAGCTTTTAGATACATTACATAAATCAAGGGTCTAAAATATAGTAAGGGTATATATAGTAGCAAACTACTGAGTGAGAAATAAACAAGAAAAACTGTTTACATAACCAATGAACCTTTCTGGGTTTTGCTTTGCTTTTGACTTACTGTATTGGGTTTGTATGGCAGGGTTTTGGTAGCAGGGGGGCTACAGGGGTGGCTTCTCTGAGAAGCTGCTAGAAGCTTTCCCAGCTCCAAGTCAGACCCTCCTCTGGCCAAGGCTGAGCCCATCAGTGATGGTGGTAGTGCCTCTGGGAGAATAGATTTAAGACGGGAAAAAAGTTGTGGCAGGCACAGAAACTGCAGCCGAAGAGAGGAGTGAGAATATGTGAGCAAAACAGCCCTGCAGACCCCCAGGTCAGTGAAGAAGGAGAGGGAGGAGGTGCTCCAGGTGCCGGAGCAGAGATTCCCCTGCAGCCCGTGGTGAAGACCATGGTGAGGCAGGCTGTCCCCCTGCAGCCCATGGAGGTCCACGGTGGAGCAGATATCCACCTGCAGCCTGTGGAGGACCCCATGCTGGAGCAGGTGGGTGCCCGAAGGAGGCTGTGACCCCGTGGGAACCCCGCGCTGGAGCAGGCTGCCAGTAGGACCTGCGGATCTGTAGAGAGAGGAGCCCAAGCTGGAGCAGGTTTTCTGGCAGGACTTGTGACTGTGCCATGCAAGGGACCCACGCTGGAGCAGTTCATGAAGAATTGCAGCCTGTGGGAAGGACTCAGGTTGGAGAAGTTCGTGGAGGACTGTCTCCCATGGAAGGGACCTCACGCTGGAGCAGGGGAAGAGTGTGATGAGTCCTGCCCCTGAGGAGAATGAAGTGGCAGAGACAACGTGTGATGAACTGACCCCAACACCCATTCCCTGTCCCCCTGCGCCACTGGTGGGGGAGGTGGAGAAAACTGGGAGCAAAGTTGCGCCGGGAAAGAAGGGGGGTGAGGGGGAAAGTTGTTTTAAGATTTGGTTTTACTTCTCATTGTCCTTGTTTTGATTTGATTGATAATAAACTAATTTCCCCAAGATGAGTCTATTTTGCCCTTGATGGTAATTGGTGAGTGACCTCTCCCTGTCCTTATCTCAACCCATGAGCCCTTTGTTATACTTTCTCTCTCTTGTCCAGTTGAGGAGGGGAAGGATAGGGCAGCTTTGGTGGGCATCTGGCATCCAGCCAGGGCCAACCTACCACACTTGAGGAGGTCATACAGGTACGTGAAGGTGGAGATTCTGAAATACAGTCTCCATACATGATATCCACCTAGCTGTACTGGCAATTCTACCAGATTGCTTTATAATTCTTCATTTAATACTTGTTCAATTTTATTGGAAAAACAATAGTTGAAGGGACAAGTGTAATAATAGAATAATACATTTGTTCTGTCTGCAAATGTGATCATCATTGTTAATCCCCACTACTGTAATTAAATGAGGGGGACAGAGTTTAAAAATTTAGCTAAATGTGAATTTATATGAAAGAAACTGCAGCTGATTTTCACAAGGTGCAACTAAAACTCACCTCTTGTGCTTGGAAATGCACAATTTTGTTGGTGTAACTTGTTTGACTATATATGTATATCATCTAGAGAAGAAATGTCGGTGCTGTGACTTGGAAATACTAAGCTCTGTTTTGCGTTGCAGAGATTCGGATTTTTTTGTTTTACTAGATGTAGCATATCTTCTATGAAAGTATAATCTCATATGATCTTGAGTTATGACTGAATTAGTTAGGTATTTCCAATAAAGTTGGTTTTTTATGAAAACTGCAGAAGTTATCTGTGCTGTATGTATTTAGTCCTGCATCCCTACCAGTGGGTATAATGATAATGGGTTGCTGAATAATGCTAAGACCTTGCAGTTCATCAGCAGCTTAGCATAAGGTATCCCTGTGTACACTCTTGAATTACAGTAATTACTCTTGAATTGTAATAAATACAGGGTAAAAGTATTTATGTGGATGCTTATCAGAGAGCAGATGAGGTGCTGTAAGTTCTTTCACCTAGCAGTAACCAGTTCTTGTCCCTGAGAGTTAAATTAGTTGCAGTAAATTTTCAAGAATCAGAAATGAATGGTTGTGGACAAATCCAGGGATGAGATGGAGAAAGATGATTGCAGCGAGGAAAGTTTTATCCTGGATCCCCAGGGCTTTTATACAAGAACTGTTGAAGAGCTGAACAGTTAGGTAAGAGTTACATGTCTGAGGAGACAAAGTGGAGGAAACCTCAAGCAGGCCTGAAATCTGCACCACATTTAGGTGAGACCATATGAGTTTGAGATTGTGCTTTCCTAATCCTTTCCTCTGCATTTGTCTGCAGGTAAGCTTATAAACATTACTTTCTGGGACAAGGATGCTCTTCTGCTGTGTGTCTCTGGTCAGCCTGTGCAGGCAGATATCAGTAGTGATGACTAGGGCCATGTGGATCCAAAGAGTAAAGGGATTTGTTGGAAAAAAAAAAAGGACATAGACGTTCAGTCTAGAGGGGAGTAAATGTAGGAATTACTCTCTGAAATACTCAACTGCAGGCATTTAGACTCCTTTGGTTTTCCCCACTACCTAAGGTTTTCCCCACGACTGCTGTCTCATTGTGAGATCCATCAGCAGAAGCATCAGGTCTGACACTTGAAGTAATTGTCCTCATGAAGACCAGTCCTGGTGCAGTCTAGTCCTGGACGAAAATATGTAGCTAAATAGTAAACCTTTATTTTTAAATTGGATGACATTGTAACATCTGGGTTTTTTTCCGCAGAGTTTGATCTCCTCTAGAAACCTTTTTGCTAACACATAGCAAGTCTGTTATTATCAATATTGGGCAAGGCACTCAAAGAGATTGTATTGCAATTGAGCAAGGCCATATCTGGATGTTTAATCAGAAGGATGTACAAAACAGTATCAACAAACCACAGCCATTTCCTTGCTCATAAAAGGTGCAGTTTTCCAGAATTTACAGTACTGGCAGCAATCCAATCAGAAATCACTGAAGTAAATGATGATAGCTATTTTTCCTCTTCTGTACCATGTCCTGGGTAAAAGCAGTTTGTGTTTCCCACTGTTTTAACTGGCACTCAAGTCACAAGAAACCCAGTCACAACTACACTACAGCTAGAGCCCTCTCAACTTGTAGCCACTCAAATAATGAGGCAAATGATTGAAATGGAGAAGACCTGTTCCATACTGGACAGCAACAGTCAGAACTGATGGTCATGATTGTTTTTCACAACACAGTGGGGGTTTATTTACCTTGTTTGGGATGAGGGGAGGTTGCAAAATAATACAACTGGAAAGGCAAGAATTACTAGCTAGCCTAGTTAGTAAACTAGCTGCCTTATGGAATGGCAGTAGAGATGAACCTTGAATTCTAGCTCCATGACTATAGCCATGGCTATTAACTTCTCTGTTCATGGACGAGCTACTGAACCTACTTTACTCCTACATAAGCTGCTGAGGTGCTGGCAGCGAAGAGTTCGCTTTACATCTGTAGCAAGAAATCTTGCACTGCTGAATCTGGGTATAGTTATGGAAGAAAATCAAGAAAATAGTTTAGACTGCTTCTCTCTGTTGGGCAATGTAACACTGAGGGATCTGCTGAACTTTTAGCTGGCGTTTGTTCATAAATCAGCAAAGGAGGTGCACATCCACAAAGGAGTCACTTTTAAAATTAGGTGAGTGGCAGCTGTTTCCCTTCATGATTCCTTAATGTCTGCTTTGACAGTGAACAAAATATAAATTGTAGGAATTAGAAAAAAATATAAGTTTTTAAAAGTATGGTTTCCTAGTTCTTCAACTCATTGCATACCCACCCAAACTGCTAATGCTCTCATGCCTAAACAACCTTCTAACCTTCCTACAAAATGACTGATTTACTACTGAATTAAGGTTGAACTCCAGCCTACCCTGTGAAAGTGAGTTTGCTTCATACAAATGACTATTTCTCAGAACCTGCTAACTTTGCCTGCCTCTTACAGTTTTTATATGATTTCCTGTATGTAGATGTCTTTTTCCAAATACCAAAACAATGATGAAATTGTCTTTTCCTTCTTGAAAGGGAAAGAAACAATATTAAACAATGTCAACTTTTTTTTTATTTTAAGAGTGCTTGGCTGTGACTAGGACTTGTCATGTCTGTTTTCATAATATTTTCTGTTTTTTCAACTTTCTGTATGGCTGGCATCATCTTAACCCTAGCAGAAAGTTTGTATCCTTATGTGTACATTTTAGAGTTCACTTCATGGGTTGGGTTTCTTGAGGAGTGGGGCAAGAAGGGGGTTCTTTTTCCACCACTCTGTGATGGAGTGAGTTTAAAACTGCATAATAGCATTTAAGGGGGAAGGAAAAAAAAAAAAAAAAAAAAGAGAAAAAGTTCTGGATTAGAAACAAGGAAGCATTTTATCCTAGAGAAATTTCTTGAGCTGCTAATAATAGCAGAGGACCTCCAGCCAGATTTTGTTTGAGCAGGGATTAGAGAGGCAGAAGCAGCTAAGTGGGCTTCGCTCAGGAAGGGCTATGTGTAACTTCTGTGAGTCCTACTAGGTGACTTTTGGTTTGTGAAGCCTGCCCTCAAGGGGCTGGTTTATTTGGATTTAATGACTCATGTAGGCTTGTGGATCAGCTTTATTTTCTTTAGTGAACCAAAGGATGCTGTTTGATCCAGCAAAATGAAAGGGAATGCTTCAAGTATGCTTCTACATTTTAGAAATCCAAGGATTGATTGAGTCACATAAAGAGGGACAGGAAAGGTGAGTGCTGTGACTATGTTGCAAAGATAACTGTTCTGTGTGTCCCCCTGCAATGACTATAAAATGACCCTATTGATACCTGGGGCTCACATAATGTGCTTCAGGGATGGCTGAATCCCATCGTTTTCTAACAGTTCATCTTCAGGGAATCACTTTTTTTATCCCCACTTACATGTTTGCTTTTCCCAGACATTGGAAAAAAAATGGTCTTGACTTCAAAACATACGAGTAGGGGTTGAGGCAAAAGCACATGTTGCTACTGTTCTTCTCCCCTATTGCCACTCTACAAAGGATCTCTCTGTTCCAATTTGTTTTCTTGCATAAACACATCTCCTCACTGCCACCACTCTTCTGCTGACCTTCCCCTGCACTATGTTCATTCTTACCTGATTTGATCTCTCCACATACACAGCTGATGAAAGAGTCATCTTTATCCAGCAGCTCTATAAATCATTAACTAGGCTTAGATTTACAGATAAAACAGCATGAAAGATGGTAAGTTAAGAGAGTGTGATGAACTTGTTCAACACAAGTCATAAGGCTTCCTCTACGTACATAAAAATAAAGAAATTAGCAGAAGGTTTTGGCATTCCTAACTGATGGGCATTCAATGGAATCTTGCATAATCATCCTGAGGTGCTGGAAGTTAAGTGCAAGAAGAAAGATGTTGCAGAAAATAAAATGTAATGCAAAGATTTGTATTCAGCAGGGAAAATCAGAGACAGGAAAGAGAAGAGAAAACTTCTGGGATTTGCCCTGATCTGAACTTCTTTGACTTATATGTGACATGGTTTGAGTAACTTCTATTCCTGAATTCACATTACACATATAGCAGATAAGCATCAGATATAGCATGGGTGCAAACATGGACTCCATACCAGATGATCTGTGCAAAGAGGGAAGCTCTAGTATCTGCAAACTATTTTGAGATAAATGTTCCTTAATGAGGACAGTGTCTGACAGTTTGCTTCTTATAGATGACATTCTCTTTTCTACTATAGGTGTGGCGCTTCATTATTTTGTTTTTAATAAGATAGCAGTACAGGATGAACAAATAGTTTTTATTTAAGTGTCTTGAAGATGTATGCTGCAGTTTGTCCAGGAAGAAAAATATTAGCCTAAGCTGGCAAGGAACTAACATGCTGCTCTTTCAACTGATGCCCACAAACTGGGAACTACATATTAAAAACTCTGGACAGAATTTGCTTGTTCTCAAGTTTCTACTGAAGGTCCAGCTGCTAGAATTGTATGAAAATTTCAGTAGTCAAGTTTTAAAAGTTCTTATCCTATACTTATTTTTTAAGTTAATCCTGGAAAGTGTGGACTGCTTATACCTGATGCAGTAATGTCTATACAAAAGGACAAGAGCATTCACAAAACAGAACCACAGCAACTAGGAGGGCAGAAAGATTACTGATCCCACCTCTGCCAACACACCAGATTAACTTGCTGTTTTGGGTTTAAATTTATGGGTGGCAAGAGAGGGGCTGGAGGCTGGACATCCCTTGCATGTATTTTTTGTGAATAAAACTGCTTCCTCTGCAAAAGATGCATGCCTCCTTGACCTGCTTTTTTCCTCTGAGTTTGTAACCTGTGTTTGTTGGCAGGAAAATGATGATATTTGTAGCTCCATAATAAAATTTCAAACATAGTGTGTCACAAATACATAAATGAAGTTTTATCAGTGGTTTAGTTTCATGTTCAATAATGACAGTGCAAATCTCCACATTCTTAACACAGATCTGATATGGGTGGAGTACTGTGTGTTTGAATTGCTGCCTTTGGTTTCCTGGAGACTGAGAGTGGCATTCATGTGCTGGTTACGTGCAGTGTACAACCTGAAGACTTTCTTTAATTCCATATGGACATATTTGGATATTGTTATTTTAATATTTTAAGGACGTGGAGCTCCTGGAGAATAAGGTCCAGTCAGTTTTCAAGTACTAGGTTGTCAGCATGGTACGATCCAGCTCACTTCAAGACAGAGTTTTAAGGAAAATCAAATGCCTTTCACATAGGTAGCCCAGTACAAAAAAAAAAAAAATCCCCTGGTTCTATGTTGTTTAGCAAGGAGCACATAAAGGCTCATGGTAAGCACGTTCAGATCATCTGAGATGTGAATCGGATTGCAGGTACCTGGATAAACATAATCTTGCTAAAATAATTGTCACAAAACCCCCACCACAACAAAACTATACATGCCCTTCTGGTTACAGGATATGTTAGGTATTTGACTAAACAAAAACATGATGTGGTATACCACTGTCTTGTAAGTGTGCTGATTGGCTATTTTGTGTGTGTGTGAGATTTTCATCATCAGTTACAATTTCTTCTCTCAAGAGATGCTGTCAGAAAATGTCATAAGAAAAGAGGAAAAAATGTCACCTAGCAACCAAAGCTTTATGAAGAAAAGTTCCACACTGACCAGCAGAGACAAAGTGAGCTGGGGAGTTGGGAGGAGGCACGAGCAACTGTGAAAAGGCTGCTTGTCTGCTGCTCTGGCACTGATCTCAGCCCTGTTACGGTAGGTGCTCTGGGCACAAAGTTCTTCTCAAAGGAAGTTCGGAGTTCCTGTCAAACTGGTTTGCATAGAACTTGGCTTGCAAAATAGGACTTTGGGTTACTTTTTCCTGACTTTCAAATGCGGATTTGAAAATGATAATATCTCAAATCATGATGGGGATCTACATTTTAATTTTGTAACAGCAAAAAGTAAACTTGAGAGGAAAGGGCATTATCTCTCTTTTATCTATTATTTCATTTATCTCTTTTATCCTCTCCTACCATTAACAAAGATGAGATTAGTGGATGTTTCTTCTATTATCTGGTAGAGCAGAGAGGAGCATTTATTTTTCAAGGTCTTTGAGAAATTAAGAGATTCGGAGTTAACTTGCCCCCTCCGGGTACTGTAAGGAAGCTAGGGAACAATAAGAGACAGCCTTGTTGGAGGGGTGGGGGGGGGAACAAAACATCTTGGAAAATATTAATACACATGAATTAACACAACACTGAACAGGATACTGTGCTTTATCAGAGCAAGGAATACAACGCTTAAAACCAGGCTCACAGATTGTGGTTGAAAATTGGAGGATGATACTCCTGTCACTTCTGCAGCGCAGGCTTGCACATGGTCCATTTTACCTCCTGCCTGTGCTTGCATGACAGTATGGGTGGGTGTAATAGCGTTGAGAGGATGTGAGTAGGATTGATCTGGCATACTATGCATGCGAGGCACACACAACTGCTGCTGTTTTATTTCACCACTACACCAACAGAAACTGCCCTTATATAGACACTTCTGGCTAAGATTTGTACAGTCAGGGATACAATATACTTTATTATAATCGCATCCATTTCATAACCTGCAGATTTCATAACCGGTTAAGAGCGGCATTGCAGCATGGCAATTTTATTTCTTTATGGCTTCTTTTAGTTGCATGGTGGGCAGGGAAGCTGTATTTTTTGGATTTTTGCAGTCGCGTTTGAGCATTTGTCAGCCTCTTTCCCACTGCTATTTGTCTTGGTCAGTCTCTGCCTCCACACCCTCCTCCCCGAACTGACAGCAAACGCCGAGGGAGGAATCCTGAACTCCCCGGCTGCACCCCGATAACCGATCCCAGATCGGGAACTGGCAAAATGGTGCAGCATCACGGGGTGGCGCCCACCTCGCTGCGGGCTACCCACCGACGGCGGGTCCAGCCCGGGCGGCCCGACGCCGGCCAAACCCGCAGCGGTCCCTCCAGATCGGGGTGCCGCTTCTCCCTTCGTGAAGTTGCCCCCCCCCCGACCGTGGGGCTCGGTCCCGCCGTTCGCGGGGCTGCGGGCGGCTGCGCTCCCGCTGACCGCCTCCGCCAGGGTGCTTTCAGTGAGCTCTCAGGGCGCCCGCCGTCCCGGGCCAGCCCCCGGGCGGGCTCCCGGCCGGCGGCGAGCGCCCGCTCGCCCCGGGCCAGGCGGCT